>NC_142736.1:27866708-28182958 GCF_051943395.1 Hippocampus bargibanti | reverse complement strand
GTGGCTTAGTGTTGCCCTGCGGTTGGAGCCAGTTTACAAATTCCAATCCAACGTTTTAACCTTTTACCTTTCCGATGATTGTCAACCATAAGTCTGGTGTGCACTGAAAGCGCCCCGCCTACCCCCTTAGCTCGACAATTTCCAAAACCAACGCCGATTCAAAGGCAAAATGACGCCGGATTGATTATGTTCCGCTAACCGCGATTGTCCCCTGGCTTCTTAAGTTATGCACTGGTTAGCATGCTTTGCATTTGGTTAGGATTTTTTTTTGTGTTACCCCCAAGGGTGAATTTGACCATGTAAAATAATTTGTGAACTTGCATCAAGTTTATGAATAAAGAATTTTATGAACTATCCATGCGCTCTTCATGAAATACTGATTTACAGTTGATTAATAGATGACCGAATGGCTCGCTGTACTTCAGACAAATATGTCTGGGCTCCTACAATCATGATTTTTAGACCCTCCAACACACGCATACACAGCGATGTCTGGCTTACGACCAAGGCTGAGCTGCAAGAGACCAAAGAGCATTGTGACTGCCAGAACCTTTTGTTTTTTTAGCAGTACTACATTCTCAGATCCTGTGGTCCATCAAGAATAAACTTTAAAAATCACACAAACATTGTGTGATCTTCCATTCAACTTTGTACCATATTTGACAGTTGTCATCACAAATGTACCTACCTTGACATGATTTCTGTAATGTTCCCTTAAAAATGTACTGATCAGTTGGAAAACGTAACAGTATTTTTGGATCATGGTCAGTTGGTTCTTCTCAGAAGCTGAGACTTGAGACTCATGCACACCCTATCGATGACTGTTGTGACTTTGCTAGATTCTGAGCCATGTGGAAAGCAAAAGAACTTGAGACGACCTCTGAGAAAAAGTAGTTGGAACTTAAGAAATTCGGAAAAGGATATAGAAAAAAATTACCAAAGATTAGAAAATACCAAAAATTGGTAACTTGTTAATAGCAAGTCACAGTCAAGTGAACAAAGATGTCTTCCACAGCTGACACAAGATTGTCCAGAATATACAGGTATGGCGAAAACCAAAAGCAAGTGGTCTGCTGTTTCAAGATACAATATAACGGGTCGGGAATCGTGATCCATATATGGCTCTTTTGATGATTGCAACTGGCTCGCCAATAAAACTAAATACACTACGCTTTTCCGCTGTTCATTTCCTGTTTGGGCGGCAGTTGGCTGAAAGCGCAATTTTGATTGGATGATATTGACCTAAGGTGGCTATTGATGCTAAAAGAGCATTTTGATTGGATGATTGATTGATGTCGAAACAGGTAAAACCCCCATTTTTAGATAAGCCTGCGAGTAAAAAAAAATGCCGAGTATCGAACACTTCAGGTTGAATGAACCAAAGGATTCGCCTTTGTGGAGAGAAAAGGTTCTGCCGTGTTTCTAATTTGTAAAACAATACTATGAATGAAACAGTTGAATATCAATGGCACTTTGACAAGCCCCATGCTAACTTTAGCATCAATATACTACTTTTGTGACAGACAGCAGAAAGCAAGCGTGCAAGCTAATGACACGTGTGCAGGCTCGCTAGCAGTAGCTTCGCCTGTGGACGTGGGAAGTTGACTTTCATTCATTTCATTCATTTGGCTGGATTTTTTACCAATCACGAGGAACGGATAACTATTCATGTTAATGGTGAGTATTATCACAAAGTTATTTTAAATATTCGGACCTATTGTTGTGTTAGTGTGTTTGTGTGTGCGCGTGCGTGTGTGGCTCTCGAAGAAAAATACGTACGTATTTCTAAATATTTTACTTTTATGGCTCCCTTCGTCGAAAAGGTTCCCCCTGCAATATAATAACGTACTTGACCCAAAAAAATGGACACATTTCCGCAAGGTATGGGAATTTGTGAGCACACTTGTACATACACGTCAACATAAACGCATATTCTTTACATCCTCAAAAATACATTATCCAAATATGCATCTCAACCAGATTCCTAAAAAAAGGAATAACGTCGGCCTTGTGCTATCAGAACCACCGACTTATATTTACGACCTAAATTATATGCATTTGTCTATTCCCAACACTCTATGCTCTTCATTTTATATTTTTCTGGGGTTTAATTTCTAGTTTTTAGTCTGCTTGCCTAATATTACATAAGCGTTTTCCCAGATCTCTTGATGGTTTGTCAGAGTATGCCAAGTTTGAGCAAACGCATCTACATCTGTCGCAGTCTTTATGTCCACGATTAACGATTAACTAATTTGAAACCTGTTTTCCTGTTCGACCATTTCTGTTTTGGGTTTCGTCGTTTTTTATCATGGTGTTTGATTCCATGAACCGCTAGGTGGCAGTAGAAGACTGTCAACATTTTTTTGCTTGCTAGCCAGGTTGAAGGAGTCCTAAATCTTTTGGGTCATTCAAACTGCGTCGGTGAACAAGAAAAACTCTCACTTTTATCTTGCTGTGCTTTATTTTTTTGAACTTGATGTTTGTATTCTGGTTTCGAGGACCTCTAGGGGGGCCATCTTGAGTCTATTATTTGTTACAGGGACAGATTGAAGAAGTCTAAAGGCCTCAAGGGGGGGGGGGGGGGGGGGGCAGAGGAAAGAAACAGTCCATATCTATGATTAAGTGTCCACATGGAAACCTCTCGATGGGCACGGCTTCAAGCACAGGCTGTGTCTGTGTTTGGCAGTGTTCACTGGTCGATCACATTTTTGGAGTTTACCATCCTTTGGTATCTTACGGAATGATGTTTGGATATTCAATGTGATTCTGATCATAGGATAAAACCTGTACTAACAGGAAAATTCTACGCAAACAAGTTCATAGAATGAAACGGAGTGTTTTCATTCAGTAAATCATTATCAAGAATCAAGGCAATTGCTGCAATTCATCAAGCAGGAATAATTGTCATAATGTGATGAGTTACCAAATATGGAAAACAACTTAAGTACAATCATACCTCGGCTTACGAACGATTTAGCTCACGAACCTTTTGCCTTACGAACGTTAAATTCGCAAGCATATAATCTTGGCATACAAACTATTTTCGGGGATACACACGGAGTGCCACAGTGAGTGATGTCGTTCACGAACGAGCCGGTTCTTGGCGCTCCTAACAAGAATCTGAAAATGGCAGCTGACTTTTTTTCCTCTATTCCCCGCCCCCAGTCTTTGGTTAAAGCCGCACGTGACACAGGAAAGGCAGACGACAGAGCTTGAAACAAAACAAAAAAACAAGTGAAAAAAAATCAAAAGCGAAAGGTGAGAAAATGGAGAGAAAACACAGTGAAATGTGGACTCATTTCAACTTTATTGATAGTTCAAAGGCAGAGTGTAGACTGCAAGGTTAAAATATCCCATCAATCATGCTCCACAAATAACCCGCACAAGTCATCTGTACAATTTGAAAAGAAAATACAAGCAAGGGAACCAGCTATTAATGAAGTTTCTAGTGTGTCTGCCGGCATCTGTTGCAATATCATATCTTCCAAGATGTACAACCCAGAGCTCCTTGAGACACTTTACCCAAAAAGCTATCCATTCCATCAAGCCATCAACGACCCTCACAAAGGCAAATAAAACGACTTTATTATATAGTACAGTTTATTTCTTTAATTACAATACAATAGCACATTTATTATACAAAATAAGGTATATTTTGTGTAGTTTTAAGGCTTATTTTGTTGACAATTATGTTTTACGGGGACCTGGGAACGGATTAATCCCATTTTAAAGGTTTCCTATGGGACATTAATGTTTGGAATACACACTTTTTGCCTTACACACAATTTCTGGGAACCAATTACGTTTGTAAGCCAAGGTATCATTGTACAAAATTATTTGTACACATACCATGGGCGCTAGTACACGTGATTACACAAATTTCATTAATATGCTCAATTCTTCCAAACAGCCTTTAAAACAGTGCAGCATCAGCAGGTGTTTCCTGGTATTCAACCCATTTTATGGCGGCCTGTGTTGTGATCCTTGTTAGCTAGCGTAAATTGAGCAATCAGGGCCGCTCAAATGAGGTCTGCCTTTTGAAGAAGAAAAACTCCCACTGTGACTCTACGACCATGTTGGGGCCGCCGCATCTGGGCGCTAACACACCCACACAGAACCACCCTGAGAAACTGTCGCTCTGTGGCTGTCATAGTCTGAAGCGCTTCACATTTAATATAGCACGACTGTCCATCATCAAGGCTTCAAATATCACCAATAGCTGATTGAATTTAAATGAAAAGAGTTAGGGGTGAATCTCATTTCTTCTCATGACGAGTCGCCGGCTAGCATGAAAGCTTTGTCATCTGTCTCGTCTAATTGCCATCACGCCGTCCGTCCTTGGGTTAGCCATTTCAATACTATCAAGTCGACAAGGACGTGAAAATGAAAAAAGGGCAATGAATTGCAAGTGAGTTGAGAAGACAAAGAAACCAATGTCTGCGTGAAAAGAAAAGCTGACAAGATGGAAGTCATTGGCGAGGTACCGTCATGCTAAACGACTACACATCTCTGCGTTGACAAAATTGTTGGCACCTTCTGTAATTTACAAAAAGAAATAATGTCACAGATATAATTTGAATCTGAGGAAAAGATACGACTAGCATGGAAATGAACCATTTGTTGTTCATTCCCAGTTGCCGTGTGACCAAACTAGGTTGTTTTTCACCCTGCGTGATCGCTCACTACAATTTTGCAGCTGTTCTTGGTGTAGTGGTTCACGAAGATGAATTCCAGGCACTTAATCACCTGTCATCCCATGGTTAGCATTTCGCTCTTTGCGTTACGCTACATCAGGTAATGCATCCAGAGATAAAAGGTGTCACATAAGTGCGGTTGCAACCACGTGTGGTGTAATTGTTCACATAGTTGACATGAATGCAGCTGGTTCTAGATTCCCAGTCAATACCCCATTTTTTTACTTTCCTATAACGTAACAGCAGCTGCTGTATTTTGTTTTCCTACTTCTTCCTCTCCCTTCCTCTTCCTTTCATAACTTTGCTGCTGTGAAATGAAAATATCTCCACTGCGAGAGTAATGAAGGTAAATCAAATCCAATGTAATTGATTGGCAACGATATCAAAGTTCAATTTTATGCCTTGACAGCTGTGTCTTGGTGCAGTGGTTCATTTTACTGATTTTTACACAGTTTATTGATTCCACAGGTTATTGATTCCTCTGTCAATAGCCTTCCTGTCAAATGATCCGGTGAGGGTATAAAGAATTTGGAATGCCAGATAAATGCATTGAGGTTGTTCAATTTGTTATTTCCGGGTTGACTGAACGCTGGTGCGTGTGGCTGCCGCTGCTCACCCGCAGAAAAAAAAACATCATGTGACTGTAAAGTGTCCTTGAGAGTTTTGAAAGGCGCTTATAAATGAAATGTATTATTATTATTATAATAATAATAATAATAATTAAGCCGCGAGAGTGGCTTCATCTACTGCAGCTTCTGTATTTTGTTTATTGCGGCTGTGAAATGTGAAATTTCTCCGCTGTGAGACAAATAAAGGCTCATCTAATCTAAATCTAAAATGGTTCAACAGCAATATTTGTTAGTGTGGGGGTTCCAAGAACCAAATGACATGATACCTCAGTTTACGAACTTAATTGGTTCCCAGAAAGTGTGTGTAAGGCGAAAAGTTTGTCTGCCAAGCATTTATTTCCATAAGAAACCATTAAAAATGAGAATAATCCGTTCCCAGGTCCCCATAAAACAATCTTTTACTAAAAAAGCCTTAAAACTACACAACATATACCTAATTGTATGTATAATAAATTTGCTATTGTATTTTAGTTAAATAAATACACTGTAGTGTATAATAAAATCGTTTTATTTACCTTTGTGATGGTCGTTGATGTAGTTGCCTCTTGATGATATTCGAGTGAATCCATGTCACCGGTCCACCTTTTGACCTTATATCAAACAATTCATTCATGATCGAAATGCGTCAGTAGATTTTAGTTAGTCGCTGTTGCTGGAGTGATTAACTGGGACAGAATGCAGTTTTTCTGCGACCTTGAACAAGATCGACATTATCAAACGTAGCTGTTTAATGTGCTTACTTTTTGAGATATTTCACATTGGGTGTCCTTGCTAGGCTCAAAAGAGGCCAATGTGTCGTTCTGCTCCCCTGCACAGACGACGTTTACATCACACCGAGGCTAAATGGATTTCCATTAGCGCCGCTGTGACTTATCCCAAATGTTTACTCAATGTTATGTGGGCACCCTAGCGGAAAGTTCCCACCACTCTACCCAACAATAAAAAAGCAAATATGACCATTAGGCGAAGAAATTGTGTGCACACGCTGACGGCTGAAAGAATAGGGCAAAATAAGACTGATTGCTTCGAACCAGCACTATAAAGGCAATAAACGGCAGCTGGACTGTTGAAAAATGCACGCAGTTAGCTGCGGGAGCAACATCTGTTTTCTTGGAGGAGCTCAGGTCTTTATGGATACGCCTCATCAGGCAACCAAACCCGCACTTAGAGGATCAATAAAAAGAAGCATGAATCCTGGTGAAAAAGCCCATCGGTCTCTCTGCTCACCTCCCCTCACGGTGCTTTTCGACGCACATTTATCCTCCTCATCCCTTAAAGCCTCCATCCCAAAAGATACATTCGTCTCTTCTCTCATTAGGCGCTGGATGGTATCTTTATGCCAAATAATGAGCCAGAGATAATTAGAAACATGAAAGATTGGTACAGCGCAATATGAATGGTGGAATCTATCTCCTGAAGGTATAAAAACAATAAATAAAAATAAACAAAATGTACCACAAATGAGACGCTCAACGGGTTTCATCATCCATTAAGTTGGGAATAAACAAAAAAAAGTCATGGTCTTCAATTAAGTACCGTGTTTTCCGGTGTATAAGGTGCACCCAAAGGCTTTGATTTTCTTCAAAAGATGATCCTACGCCTTATATGTAAAGTAATATTGAGCCACAACAGGTCTCGCAACTACTGACTCCATTTCCCCCAGTAGAAGAAATAGTTCTTAACCCCAGACTCTACTGTAGCGCCTTATAATATGGTGTGCCTTATATTTGGAAAACCTTTATATATTTCTATATTATATTTGGAAAATATTTTTCATTCATTGAAGGTGCACCTTATACTCCGGTGCACCTTATATATGGATAAAAGTTTGAAATTACAAAATTCATTGGGGTTCGCCTTATACTCTGGTGTGCCTTATACAGTCTGTTTAAAAACATTTAAACTTTTTTGATTTTACATCAAATTGGGTATTACAGTAAAGTCTCGTTATATCGATATTCTCTGGAGTCGGAAAAAAATATCGATATAACCAGACTATCGATATATCCGATCCTGCGGGCATGTAATTTTCTCCTTGAGTTCATAGAAATAGTATCGTAATAAGCAGTACTATCAATATAACCGATATCGATATAACGAGACTTTACTGTATATCATTTAGAAAAATATTTTTTTTCTGCTATAATTCAGTGTCATTTAATTATGATTATTTGCCCAAGTTGTGCTGCTTATACTCCGGTGCACCTTATACACGGGAAAATACGGCAAATTTCGTGCTAGATTCAAATGCAGATGGACCTTCATGAAGCTTTTAATTCAAGTCGTTCAAGAATCAAATCAATGTTCCTCCTTGAAATAGATTGACATGCCCTGAATTAAAACCTTGTTTTTGTTCTGTTTTTAACTAAAATAAAATTAAAATAGCACTTTGGAGGTATCAAACCCAGAACCAGAAAAAAACATCTGTTTCCAGAGTCGACTGAATGTTGTATACTGATTTTGGTAGGGTATCAAAATCGGAATCATCTTTTTTGGCCAAGTATGTAGAACACACAAGGAATTTGTCTCCGGTAGAACACCCTGAACTAGTATAATTATTAAAAAAATTGCAAAGAGGCTCGATACAGTTCTATTTGGATTACTGTTTGGAGAGTTAATGGCAATGGGTGGAAGAAGCTGTTTAAATGGCTGCTGGATTTGGTGTGCATGGATTGGTAGCGTCTGCTTGAGGGGAGTAGCTGGAAAAGGTGGTGGGCAGGGTGCGGAGGGTCCATTAGGATTTTCCGTGCCCTTGTTTCGATTCTTACAGTGTGCAAGTCCTCGAGCGTGGGTAGGGTGTGCCAATGATTTTTTTTTCCCACCGTCCTAACTGTCCGTTGAAGTCGGATTTTGTCCATTTTTGTGGCGGCCCCGAACCAAACTGAGATGGAAGAACACAGGATTGATTTGATGACAGCCATGTAGAAATGTTGTAGCAAATCCTGTGGCAGGAGACAATGCTTTTGCATACGTTTTGGTCCGCTCGATACAATGCCACGGTTTTCTAGTCTACAAAGATGATGGGGACTTGTTTCTATCTTGGCTCATAGACACCCCCCACCAACCTCCTACTACAACTCCTAATCTTCCGCCTTATTTCCAGTAGCAGTGTATGGTGATGGTGATGATGCACAGACGACGTTTACATCACACCGAGGCTAAATGGATTTCCATTAGCGCCGCTGTGACTTATCCCAAATGTTTACTCAATGTTATGTGGGCACCCTAGCGGAAAGTTCCCACCACTCTACCCAACAATAAAAAAGCAAATATGACCATGAGGCGAAGAAATTGTGTGCACACGCTGACGGCTGAAAGAATAGGGCAAAATAAGACTGATTGCTTCGAACCAGCACTATAAAGGCAATAAACGGCAGCTGGACTGTTGAAAAATGCACGCAGTTAGCTGCGGGAGCAACATCTGTTTTCTTGGAGGAGCTCAGGTCTTTATGGATACGCCTCATCAGGCAACCAAACCCGCACTTAGAGGATCAATAAAAAGAAGCATGAATCCTGGTGAAAAAGCCCATCGGTCTCTCTGCTCACCTCCCCTCACGGTGCTTTTCGACGCACATTTATCCTCCTCATCCCTTAAAGCCTCCATCCCAAAAGATACATTCGTCTCTTCTCTCATTAGGCGCTGGATGGTATCTTTATGCCAAATAATGAGCCAGAGATAATTAGAAACATGAAAGATTGGTACAGCGCAATATGAATGGTGGAATCTATCTCCTGAAGGTATAAAAACAATAAATAAAAATAAAGAAAATGTACCACAAATGAGACGCTCAACGGGTTTCATCATCCATCAAGTTGGGAATAAACAAAAAAAAGTCATGGTCTTCAATTAAGTACCGTGTTTTCCGGTGTATAAGGTGCACCCAAAGGCTTTGATTTTCTTCAAAAGATGATCCTACGCCTTATATGTAAAGTAATATTGAGCCACAACAGGTCTCGCAACTACTGACTCCATTTCCCCCAGTAGAAGAAATAGTGCTTTACCCCAGACTCTACTGTAGCGCCTTATAATATGGTGTGCCTTATATTTGGAAAACCTTTATATATTTCTATATTATATTTGGAAAATATTTTTCATTCATTGAAGGTGCACCTTATACTCCGGTGCACCTTATATATGGATAAAAGTTTGAAATTACAAAATTCATTGGGGTTCGCCTTATACTCTGGTGTGCCTTATACAGTCTGTTTAAAAACATTTAAACTTTTTTGATTTTACATCAAATTGGGTTTTACAGTAAAGTCTCGTTATATCGATATTCTCTGGAGTCGGAAAAAATATCGATATAACCAGACTATCGATATATCCGATCCTGCGGGCATGTAATTTTCTCCTTGAGTTCATAGAAATAGTATCGTAATAAGCAGTACTATCAATATAACCGATATCGATATAACGAGACTACTGTATATCATTTAGAAAAGTTTTTTTTTCCTGCTGTAATTCAGTGTCATTTAATTATGATTATTTGCCCAAGTTGTGCTGCTTATACTCCGGTGCACCTTATACACGGGAAAATACGGCAAATTTCGTGCTAGATTCAAATGCAGATGGACCTTCATGAAGCTTTTAATTCAAGTCGTTCAAGAATCAAATCAATGTTCCTCCTTGAAATAGATTGACATTCCCACCGTCCTAACTGTCCGTTGAAGTCGGATTTTGTCCATTTTTGTGGCGGCCCCGAACCAAACTGAGATGGAAGAACACAGGATTGATTTGATGACAGCCATGTAGAAATGTTGTAGCAAATCCTGTGGCAGGAGACAATGCTTTTGCATACGTTTTGGTCCGCTCGATACAATGCCACGGTTTTCTAGTCTACAAAGATGATGGGGACTTGTTTCTATCTTGGCTCATAGACACCCCCCACCAACCTCCTACTACAACTCCTAATCTTCCGCCTTATTTCCAGTAGCAGTGTGTGGTGATGGTGATGACAGATGAACACATGACATCATTCCATTGAGCTGACTGATATGTTTCATAACGCAGAAAAGGCTCTGCCTATACAGGGTTGCATTATCCCGATGAGCTCTTGTTTTTTTTCTTTTCTTTTGAAAGGCTGGCACAAACCGCAATGAATCACCATTTATAGGAGTTCTTACGAGAAGCACAAGGTGAACACCTCCAACTCAATTACATTGGCCGTGTTGAATAGGCGCCCTCTTGGATTTTATTACATAACAGTGGGTGTGCTTGTGTAAGATCTATTGAGTGATGAATTGAATTAATCCAACAAATTCAGTTGGGAAAAAAAAGAAAATACCGGAAATGTTATTGTTGGATGCTTTCCGTAACTGCTGTATGCCGCTTAACCGACTTTCCATTGAGTAGACACACTCGAGAAAATAAGTTGTGTCACAAAAAAGAAATACTTCAATGAAGTGCTTGTGGAAAAAAAATGAAAATATGAATAATAATTGCACTGAAACAAAAAAGGGTCCGAAAAATGTAAATGAGTCAAACATTTTTAAATGGTTTTATTATACACAGCTTTAAAAAATGTCAGTTGAAGATGTATGAATTAATATTTAATTTTAATTATGCAAACTCAAAGGTAGAAAAATGCAATAAAAAATTACAAAACTTACCCAATTCATAATAATTAAATAACACTGAATTAAAGTAGAAAAATGTTTTCCTAATGATCTAAAACCAAATTTTATATAAAATCAAAAAAAGTTTAAATATTTTTTAAAGAGAATGAATTTTTCGGGTTATAAGGTGCACCGGGGTATAAGGCGCAACCCCAATGAATGGTATTTTGTAACTTTTTCCGTAAAATAAGGCGCACTGAAGTATAACGCACACCTTCAATGAATGAAAAAGGGTTTCCAAATATAATACAGTGGGACCTTGGCTTACGAACGTAATTGATTCCCAGACAGTGTGTAAGGCGAAAAGTGTGTATCCCCAAAAATTATTTCCCACAGGAAACCACTAAAATGAGAATAATCCGTTCTCAGATCCCCATAAAACATCATTTTCTTCTTTCGAATAATCTAACTACACAAACTACACCTTATTTTATGTACAATAAATGTGCTATAGTATTATGATTAAAGAAATAAACTGTACTATACAATAAAGTCATTTTATTTACCTTTGTGATGGTCGTCAATGGCTTGATGGATTGTAGTGTCCGGTTTCCTCAGCATTAAACATTTGATGAGGAACATAGGCTTCTTTCACCATTTTAAGGAATTATCCCTATAGGTCAGGGGTCGGGAACCTATGGCTCGCGAGCCATATATGGCTCTTTTGATGATTGCATATGGCTCGCCGATAAATATTACATATCATAACACATATTGTCGTTTTTTTCGCCGTTCATTTCCCGTTGGGGCTGCAGTTGGCGGAAAGCACAATTTTGATTGGATGACACTGACCTAGAATGGCCGAAAGCGCCATGTTGATTGGATGATAGTGGCCGTCAAGTTGAAATAGGTAAACGCCCCTTTAAATGAGCCCAAGTTGTGCACTTCAGTGTGAAGGCACCGGAGCATTAGAGGAGAGAAAATGTTCTGATTCTAATTTGCAATGAAACAATACCATCGATGAAACAGTCGAATGTCAGTGACATTTTAACAAGCCCCATGTTAACGTTAGCATCGACATACTTCTGTGAGAAGTAGATTGCAGATAGCAAGTGTGGAAGCTTATGAGCCGTGTGCAGGCTAGCTAGCAGTAACTTCGCCTCTGGACCGGCAAATTGAATTTCATTCCGATCGTTTTCCTGGATTTTTACCAAACACGAGGAACGGAAAACGTTCCATGTTAACGGTGAGTACTGTCACAAAGTTATTTTAAATAATACATTCTGATATTTTATTGAAAAGTGGCCGCGCGTGTGTGTGTGTGTGCGCGACGCGAGCGTTCGTATGTGCGCGCGCGTGCGTGTGGCTCTCGCTGAAAAACATTTCTAAATGTTTTACTTTTATGGCTCTCTTAGTCAAAAAGGTTCCCGACCCCTGCTATAGGTGCTTTCTCTGTGATCATTGTATCTAGTTCTTCATCAATTGTGATCTGTTTAGCTGGGTTGATAGCTTTTTGCGTCAAGTGTACAGATGACTTGTGCGGGTTATTTGTGGCACCTGATTCATGGGATATTTTAACCTTCCAGTCTACACTCTGCTTTTGAATTATCAAAGTTCAAACAAGTCTAAATTTCACTGTTTTCTATCCATTTTATAACCTTTTTTTGTTTTTTTCTTTTATTTTTCACTTTTGTTTTTTGTTTTAAAACTGTCATCTCCCTTTGGTGTGTGTGTTTTCTCTCACTCTCTCTCTGTTTGCCTGTCTCTTTAATGTTTAATCCCCCCCCCCCACTGCTGGGGTCTTGACCAATCACGTGGCTTTAACCGAAGATGCCATTTTGTTTTTTTGGAGAACGGTATCACTCTCTTTCTGTCTGCAACCCCGTCCCCGACTGCTGCGTCACGTGGCTATAACTGAATCACGTGGCTATAACTGAAGACTGGGGGTGGGAAATAGAGGACAAAACAGTCGGCCACCATTTTCTTGTTAGGAGAACGGGCTCGTTCGTGAATGACACATCACTCATTGTGGCAGCTCCGTGTGTATCCCGAAAAATAGTTCGTATGCCAAGGTAAAATCTTCATAAATGTAACGTTTGTAAACCGAAAAGTTCGTAAGCCAAGGGGTTCGTAAGCCAATGTCCCACTGTATATACCGTATTTTTTGGATTATACGTCGCTCCGGAGTATAAGTTGCACCAGTCAAAACATGCATAATTAAGAAGAAAAAAACATATAGGTCGCATTTTTGGGGAAAATTTATTTGATAAAATCCAACACCAAACAACATACATGTCATCTTGAAAAGCAATTTAAAATAAATTAATTAAAATAAAATAGAGAACATCAGGCTCCGTTTCACTTCTTTTTTTTCTAACATAACACCGCAGCTCTCGCTCTACGCAACTCCGATGGACACACCTCCCTTTTGGTAACCCAGAACAGTCTTTTACAAGTTATTCAGATAACTCTAACACAAAGAACATGCTAACAAGTTCACCAAAATATCAGGTTTTACTCCAAATCACCAAATCCAAGGAAATCTTCATCCTCGGTGTCACTTTTAAATAACTCCCCCAACTGGGCAGGTAGACAAGGCGCCACTTCCTCTTCTCTGCGCTCTCGCGGTTTAATGTGAAAATAACGTGAAATGATATACAGTAATAAAAAAAGCATATACAGTAAAGTCTCGTTATATCGATATTCAAGGGAGTCCGAAAAAATATCGATATTACCGGGACTATCGATATATCCGACCCTGTTTGCATGTAATTTTCTCCGTGCGTGCATAGAAATACTATCGATATAACCGGGAGTATCGATATATCCGATATCGATATAACGAGACTTTACTGTATAAGTCGCTCCGATTTATAAGTCGCACCCCTGACCAAACTATGAAAAAAACTGTAAAAAAAATACGGTAAATATATAAAACATTCCAAATACATGTATAAGGAACACAACGTTATAAGGCGCTACAATAGAGGCTGGGGTTACGCACTACTTCTTCTAGAGCAAGAAATGGAGTCCATGGCTGTTGACAGACATTGCAAGACCTGTTGTGGTTCAATTCCGCCTTATTTCCAGTAGCAGTGTATGGTGATGGTGATGACAGATGAACACATGGCATCATTCCATTGAGCTGACTGATATGTTTCATAACTCAGAAAAGGCTTTGCCTATACAGGGTTGCATTATCCCGATGAGCTCTTGTTTTTTTTTCTTTTCTTTTGAAAGGCTGGCACAAACCGCAATGAATCACCATTTATAGGAGTTCTTACGAGAAGCACAAGGTGAACACCTCCAACTCGATTACATTGGCCGTGTTGAATATGCGCCCTCTTGGATTTTATTACATAACAGTGGGTGTGCTTGTGTAAGATCTTTTGAGTGATGAATCGAATTAAACAAATTCAGTTGGGGAAAAAAAAAGAAAATACAGGAAATGTGATTGTTGGATGCTTTCCGTAACTGCTGTATGCCGCTTAACCGACTTTCCATTGAGTAGACACACTCGAGAAAATAAGTTGTGTCACAAAAAAAAATACTTCAATGAAGTGCTTGTGGAAAAAAAATGAAAATATGAATAATAATTGCACTGAAACAAAAAAGTGTCCGAAAAATGTGAATGAGTCAAACATTTTTAAATGGTTTTATCATAAACAGCTTTAAAAAATGTCAGTTGAAGATGTATGAATTAATATTTAATTTTAATTATGCAGAATCAAAGGTAGAAAAATGCAATAAAAAGATTACAAAACTTACCCAATTCATAATAATTAAATAACACTGAATTAAAGTAGAAAAATGTTTTCCTAATGATCTAAAACCAAATTTTATATAAAATCAAAAAAAGTTTAAATATTTTTTAAAGAGAATGAATTTTTCGGGTTAAGGTGCACCGGGGTATAAGGCGCAACCTCAATGAATGGTATTTTCTAACTTTTTCCGTAAAATAAGGCGCACTGAAGTATAACGTACACCTTCAATGAATGAAAAAGGGTTTCCAAATATAATACAGTGGGACATGCCATTTTGTTTTTTTTGGAGAACGGCCTCACTCTCTTTCTGTCTGTAACCCCATCCCCCACTGCTGCGTTATTGACCAATCACGTGGCAATAACGGAAGACTGGGGGCGGGAAATAGAGGACAAAACAGTCGGCCACCATTTTCTTGTTAGGAGAACGGGCTCGTTCGTGAACGACACATCACTCATTGTAGCAGCTCCGTGTGTATCCCGAAAAATAGTTTGTATGCCAAGGTAAAATGTTCATAAATGTAACGTTCGTAAACTGAAAAGTTCGTAAGCCAAGGGGTTCGTAAGCCAATGTCCCACTGTATATACCGTATTTTTTGGATTATACGTCGCTCCGGAGTATAGGTCGCACCAGTCAAAAAATGCATAATTAAGAAGAAAAAAACATATAGGTCGCATTTTTGGGGAAAATTTATTTGATAAAATCCAACACCAAACAACATACATGTCATCTTGAAAAGCAATTTAAAATAAATTAATTCAATTAAAATAAAATAGAGAACATCAGGCTCCGTTTCACTTCTTTTTTTTCCAACATAACACCGCAGCTCTCGCTCTACGCAACTCCGATGGACACACCTCCCTTTTGGTAACCCAGAACAGTCTTTTACAACAGTTATTCAGATAACTCTAACACAAAGAACATGCTAACAAGTTCACCAAAATATCAGGTTTTACTCCAAATCACCAAATCCAAGGAAATCTTCATCCTCGGTGTCACTTTTAAATAACTCCCCCAACTGGGCAGGTAGACAAGGCGCCACTTCCTCTTCTCTGCGCTCTTGCGGTTTAATGTGAAAATAACATGTGAAATGATATACAGTAATAAAAAAAAAGCATATATAAGTCGCTCCGATTTATAAGTCGCACCCCCGACCAAAGTATGAAAAAAAAACTGTGATTTATAATCCGAAAAATACGGTAAATATATAAAACTTTCCAAATACATGTATAAGGCACACCACATTATAAGGCGCTACAATAGAGGCTGGGGTTACGCACTACTTCTTCTAGAGCAAGAAATTGAGTCAATGGCTGTTGACAGACATTGCAAGACCTGTTGTGGTTCAATATTACTTCATGTATAAGGCGTATAAGGCACAGGGTCATTTTTTTAAGAAAATGAAGGCTTTTGAGTGCACCTCAGACACCAGAAAATACCGTCTTTATTAAAGGTTTAAGAAAGTTCAAAACAAACCAGATAAAAATAGGAATGAAAAATCTAAATGGTTTTTATTTAAAAAAACATTGAAAAACTTTTCATGTATATATTTCAAAAAACAAATGCCGTGCCATGACCAAGCTTGAGACGACCGATAAATCGGAATACTGATAGTATTACTCGTTAAACTCCTAGTTGGAACTGTGGGATACATAAGTACAGATTTCACCTCAAGGGACCTTTCGAAGCTTCTACTCCAGCCCATTTTTTTCCTCACAGATGGACAAACAAACTGTAGCCGGCAAAAACATACCGTCCATACCATACAGAAAGAGGTAATTACCTCCAGGAAGGTTTTATGTCCAACAGATGTGCCCAGATACCAAGATACAGGCAACGTTTCAATCACGTTAAAAAAAAAAGAAAGAAAGAAAAGACAGCTTCCAGTTCACGTAGAGACAAAAAATAAAAAAATACATGTCGGGAATCAATTAGTTTCCCGTTGAGCTTTCCTCATTGTCAGGCTGGCTGCCGGCCAGGAGGACCCTTGAAGAGAGATAAGGCCGCACACCCCCTCGCCCCCCCTTTCAGTCAGATAGGCATCTTATCGGCCTGTCGTCTGCATCTTGGCCTCTTGTAGAACACAACGTTAGACGAGTCCCAGCAGACCTAAAAATCCTTTGTATTTGCGAAGGCGAGCAGTGGGAGAACCATTTCTATATTTGAGGGCTTTCTTACGAAATGCTAGTATTAACTCATTCACTGCCAGGCGTGCAAAAAATGCGTCCACTCTCGTGCCACGTTTTTTTACTTGTCACTTGAATTTCACGACCCACAGAATATTGAGTTTTAGGATGACATAAACATTCAATACAGCCTTAGACACCTTAGCTGCCCTTCTTTCATCAGAAAAAAAGAGTGAATTATATGGGTCTGGAGTTATATGACCTTGAAATGAGGGTCACTTTAACAAAAGTTGAAGCTGGAACAAACCGCAAACATGTAAAAAAAGGGAAATGCTGGACCCTTGTGGAAGGGAAAAATATTGCCAAAGGTCGGGCCAGCGCTTTATCGGCACCCAAGCAAGGAAAAAAAACCAAACCCGAACTATTTTCGGGAATGGCGCTCTACGTCATATTTTCAATTCCCGAATATATTCGTGAATGGCAGTGAATGAGTTAATGTATATTGACTATGTTCCCATGACGCTTGAGTACAAAGATAATACCAAATACTTTTAGCAATTATTGTTTTTAGTATAGCTGACATTGCTAATTGTTGAAAGGAATTACCATATTCTCCGCACTATTATGCTACACTGAAAGCCTTCTTTTTTTCTTCAAAAGCTGACCATGCGCCTTAAATTTGTGAATGGCAGTGAATGAGTTAAGATTATTTCTGTCCTATGGTAAAGTGAAAGTGAACGTTTGTTCTATCGTCGGCTTTCCGAAGTCTCATCAATCTTTTGGCTGCACTCGTATCTCATGGTGGCTCGGCTTTCACTGGCGATAGCAGTCGATAAACCACAGTGACTTGGAACAGGAGCAATTCAATTAAAAGGGATCACCAAGACACAGAGAGGGAGGGCCTATCGGAGGTCATCTATCCGCAAGTGTGATGAAAAGGGTGTCCGGGGGGGTGGGTGGAGAGACGGGGTGTTGCACTTGCACGTCAGCGCTTTCTGTACTTTTTCAGCCGATCTGGGTCCCGACAAAGACGCTTCCATGAAAGGAAATACTCGTTCATTCAGTTGTTGCAGCTTCCCTCATGAAGATAATTACATACATGGCAATATCAATCACTTTTAACTTTTTTATGTTTCGTTATGGAGCACACATTTTTTTGAATATTCTTACCCCGAATCCATAACTGTCAATCTCCGAGACACTGTGACCTTACTAATGGCTCAATTTTTACTTACTGAGAAAAAAAAAACATACATGTGTGTAATATTTTATTGCGCAATTTTATGAACAAAATTTCACATATAAACATTTTAACAAGTTACCAAATATTTCTAGCAATAGTCAAGTATGATCTTTGTCGGAGAGCATTGTGCCTTTTTTGTTGTGGACAAATTGAATACACATTCATGCAAAGTTTCATACATACTCAATGAACTTGTCTCAAATTATATTCAGTCAATAGGCTAGTGTTCACGCAATGCACTGATATTTGATGGATGGGCTTGAATTCCAACCTGATGAAACAGATGTAGACTGAAAGTTTGATGGATGGCGCCAACTCCCTCAAGTTATTTAATATATCCGTATTTAATGACCTCCTCTCAAAGATTCATTTAATCAACTCTGTCGCCAGAGTCCTTTGTTTCGCCAAGTTGAACTTAAAATGACTCAAAGAACATCATGTAGTCCCTCCCTCAACACTATGCCGCAAAACAGTGGCCACCTGTGCATTTCACTACGCCTTCAGTAATGCTAAATCTGAATCACCCTTAATAAATCACCCTTAATAACTATTTTGTGACAACCTGTACAACCTTTACTGCAGCTACAGCTGCAACTGTAACTAATATAATCCAGGTAGATTTCTGACCCTGGTAACAAATAATGGCTTAAATGAGATTGGTTTAATATTTAAATTAGAAAATACACATCTGAGAGCAGCACAACAAGGGAAAAGCAATGAAAGGAAGCTGAAAGATATTTTGGGAATTATTTGATAGGAATTCATGAAAAAATGAGAAGAAAAGCGCGTCAGAGCAGTGCGCTGATGCGTATGTGAAACTGTCGCGGCTTGGAATTGAAGCGGATTTATGTGGGACAGGAGATCTGAGACAGTCTCTTTTCGTCAATGGATGTGACAGCTTTGTGGTGGCTTTCAACATTTGGCCTTTAACAGACATGCACATTTCACCATGACGTCCCGGATCCACTGCTGAAAAGGATGCTTTGATCCTCTTTCATCTAGAATTGCTTCATACAACAAAGAGGGTGACGAAAGATTGAATGACTGCATGTGTCTTTTATATTGTGTCACTTTATATTGTTTTTTGTTTTGTTGTTTTGACTTCAAAATGGCGCAGCGAAAGTGGCTTACAACAGCTCCTTTATTTTGTTTTTCTACTTCTTCCTTTCCATTCCTCTTACTTTCATCGCTTTGCTGCTGTGAAATGTAGATTTTCTCCACTGCGAGACTCATCAAGGCTAATCCAATCCAATTCAATATAATTAACATCAGTCTGTGATTCAGATATTTTAGGCCAGCAGAGAAGACCTCGCAGGCCCTGACGGTCCACCACTGCCACCAACCATTCATACCGTATTTCCAAGCAGTCTGCAATGTGCTTTTTATTCAAATCAAAACCGTTGTACTCAATTTAAAACTTTATGTAATCCACTTTTTGCCTGCACACTCATTGATTGAACAAGCTGTTTTTTTCATTACTTGAGTTGGATAAGTGAGAAATTACTTGGATGCTTTTTTGTGTACCAATTTCTCCTTCCGTCGGTCTGTCCTCTCTATTAGTCACACGTGCATTCTCAAGGAGGCAAAGCGATCCACTCTAATTACCCGACGCTCCCTCCCCGCAACTTGTGTTAATGGCTGCTTCCGCCTTAAGTAGGCTATCTATATGCAAAGTCTCCTCTGATGAGTTTCTTCATTATTTATTCTTAATATATGACTGTAGCACCATTGAGTAGGAGCAGTGTTAGCTTTACACAATGCGGTCAAGTGGGAATGTCACACAAGACAGGTTGAACAAAAGGGAAAATAAATGAGAGCTTTTTTTTGCAGCGTTGTTGTTCTGCGTGAAAGGCACTAACAAGGAAATCTCATGCAAAGAACATGAGAAAAATGCCATATAGGAATAATTTGATCATACTTTGCTAAAATCTCTGATTCTGCAGAAAGCAGAAAGCCAATCTGAGGCCTACCACCCATTTCCAATGAAACCAGATCGGGGTTTGACACTCCGCCGACCTTGATCGAAGGCTGAAATTCGATCCACTGGTCATGCACTTTGGAGCCATTAAGGTTGTGGTCCACACGGACAATACATCCTTGCATTTTCTATCGCCCTTGTCCTTATTTGGCTCGAGGATGATCTTATGTTAAGGTACATCAAATCCCAGAAGATTTGATTAGGAATTATGGATTATTTCTCCAGCATGTTTTTCCATAGGTAACATCTTGCTTGCGATTTGATTAGCAAGTAGCACATGAAATGCCAGGTTCACATTCATTTCATTGAAAAGCTTGCTGACTAATGGCATTGACCGGTCACATCTTGTTCCACTACACTCATAATGTTTTCCCTCGCCATTCAGTGTATTTGATTTCCATCTGAGGGGGCAGGAGGGTGGCTCCTCGAAGCATCACTTCCACCGATGTCCCCGGCATTATACAATTATGCCCCGCAGACATTGTCACAGCTCATTTCTGAGAGAGGCTCAAACAGCAGCCCCCCAATTGCCCCCACCCCCAAGCCCCAGTGTAAAATTCATTTATATTCGCCTGCCCAGATAGGATTATAAATCGGCGGATGACAAAATGGTTTCCGGGAATTCATCTTGAGTCGATGTCAAAGGGGGGGATGTTTCGAGGGCGTAGGGTAAATTATAATTCAAATAGTTTGCCAGAGAGTCCAAATTCTTGCCATCCAAAAATGGTTCTGTTAATCCTTAATTTATTGGAAGAGTTGAGGCAGGCTGGTTGGTGATGATGTATTTTAGATTAGATTAGATTAAATTAAATTAGATTAGATGAGCCATTTAGCAGCAAAAACAAAAGTCAAGGCAGGCACTCACGCGGCACCATCTCGAAGTCAAAAACAAAACAAAAAACAAATAATGTGACACAACACAAAGGACACAGACAGCCATTGAATCTTAAGCACTTTCTGCACCCTCTTTGGTACATGAAGCAGTTTGAGATGAAAGAGGAGAGGATCAAAGCATCCTTTTTACCTGTGGATCAGGAACGTCATGGTGAAATGAGCACGTCTGCTACAAGCTAAACGTTAAAATCAAACACAAAGCTGAAGCATCCATTGACGAAAAGAAATTGCCTCATTGTTTTCCTACTTTCACTAGTTGCAGCAGGCACCAGTGAGTCACCTTGAGTCCCTGATGAAGTGATGCCTCCGTCAGTGAAAATACAGTCACTGCTTTTAATGCCTCGTGCATAGTTTGCTTTTATTATGTAGCTTTATTTATTTAATTATTTCTGTATTTATTTATGTTTATTTATTTACTTGTATATTTTATTTATTTATTTATTTATTTATTTATTTATTTATTTGTCTGACTGAATGTATGCTTAATATATTTATTTATGTATTTTTGTTATGTACGTATATACAGTAAAGTCTCGTTATATCGATATCGGATATATCGATAGTCCCGGTTATATCGATACTATTTCTATGCACGCACAGAGAAATTTACATGCAAACAGGGTCGGATATATCGATAGTCCCGGTTATATCGATATTTTTTCGGACTCCCTTGAATATCGATATAACGAGACTTTACTGTATTTTTATTTATTTATTTGTGTGTGTATGAATGTATGCATACATTTATTTTTTTATTTATTTACTCATATATTTTTGTTTATTTATGTAGTTGTATAATTTTATTTATTTATTTATTTGTGTGTATTTATTTATTTATTTATTTATCTATTTATTTATTTTATTTATATTCTGGGTTGGGTTGGGGGCTCACCCTCCTGGTCATCAAATTAGCCAACTTGTCAAGGGATCCGCAGAGGAGGGAGAAGTTAGCAATGGCTTATTTGCTATAGACTGGCTTACCCCTTCAAAATAAGTTAATTTCAGCGTGGTTACAAACAAGGTTCAAAAGTTTTCTTCAATTCTTGAACCTTTCTGTATTCTATCCACAATGCATTATTTGTCTCATTAAAAGTAAAAAATGTTAAGGTTGATATTTTTGGGGACAAATATTAGCAGCCGTTATTTATTATTTGTTTCTTTTTTATTATTCTTGCTTGATATATGCCCCATCTCAGCCATAATTGATGGATCGGATTTGAGGACAGCACCGTTCTGTCTTGTATCCAATCCTTCCCAGGGACACCCGGTCCCGCGGTGGTGTTGTTTCATTGCGCTACAAGATGGCAGAGCGTCCAATTAGCTACATTTCACATGTCGCTTCACGTTAGCATGACCTTTGCCAAAGTGCGACAACAGCGGCGAAAACAAGCTGCCGATAAACAGGCGACGACGGGTGAAGAAATAAAGAGATCATGGAGATGATGCAAATGCAAAAGAGAAGGGGAACATGATCCTATGATGTTCACATGAGGAAGGTGAGGGGGCTATTCATGAATTCATGAAATGCGATGAAACTTGAGATGAGAGCACCTCTTGTAAGAGTCTTTATCGTTTTGGAGTATAAAATCCAAAGTTAGTGATTTAGAGAAATCTGCCAACTCCTACAGTGCACTTAAGGTTTCTTACTCTGAGGTTGTCTCACAGACCTTCAAATTGGCTGTAACATTCTCTTTAGTGGCATTTGTGTCTTGTCAATCACAAGCAGACATCTTTTACAGCGTGACCTCTCTACTGCCACCTCAGCTTCTCCTTCCCCCACTTTTTTTTCCACCTCTTCACATCTATCCGATGATCACTTTTTCATTTTTCCTCCCACAACGTTCATTTCACCCAGACACAAATTTTGCTAAGTGTATCAATTAAAACCATATCATTGTAATAAAATGCAACTCCTCTGCCCCTCAATTTGCTTCATCTCATGGGGCACCGACCCTTCTGGAGCAACTGACGTAGAAGTAGACACCAGGATAAATAAACTATAAAAGATAGTCGAGTGGTTAGCACACCGGCTTCACAGTGCAGAGGTCGTCGGTTCGCGTCCCGGTCCGGCCTCCCTGTGTGGAGTTTGCATGTTCTCCCCGGACCCGCGTGGGTTTTCTCCGCGTCCTCCGGTTTCCTCCCACACTCCAAAAACATGCATGGCAGGCAGATTGACCACTCCAAATTGTCCCTAGGTGTGAGTGTGAGAGTGACTGTTGTACGTCTTTGTGTGCCCTGCGATTGGCTGGCAACCAATTCAGGGTGTCCCCCGCCTCGTGACCGAAGACAGCTGAGATAGGCTCCAGCAACCCCCGCGACCCTAATGAGGAATAAGCGGTACGGAAAATGAGATGAGATAGAAACTCACAATCCCCCAACTGCACAAATTACAATACAATACATATTAATTCATATAGCGCTTTAACAACAGCTGAAGCTGGAACAAAGTGCTTAAAATGGACAGCCATCATGCTACAAGAAATAAAGCAGTAACAAAGATAGTAGAAAGCACTACGGAGTTTAATCAAGATTGAACCAATTAAACCACCAATTAAAAAAAACTGAAACAGACCCTAAATCAGTCACTAACTGACAAAAACATACAAATCAAGCAACCAAAAAAAGAAACAAATGACTAACTCCCAAAACATTAAATAATAACTAACCAATCAAAAAAAGCTACCCAAACCCAAAAAAACCCAACCCCCAAAAAATCTAACTAAAACTTAAATTAAACTAAACATATGTTAATGTTAAGCAGATTCCTTACTTACAGTGTATTGTAGGTGTTCAAATACCTGACATGTTTCGGCGACTACTTCCGCCTTCGTCAGTGTAAACTAAACATACTACAATGAAATATCAAATCAAAAATTAATAAGTTATATACCATACAACAAGAAAAATAATCAAATAATTGGCCATTTAATAACCAAGAACCCCCCTCCCAAAAAAAAAGAAAACACCCTAACAAAAACTGACCTACCAAGAAAAAACACATTAGATCAACCAAAAACAAAAGAAACACAACTTCGACCAAATGAAACAAGATACCACTTCCAAACCAACGAACAAATTAATTAATAAACAACAGGCCAAATAACCCCAACCCCAAAAAAACCTCACCCCTAAAGAAATTAATAACCACACAAAAAAAGCAAAACAACTTACCAACTACAAAACGAAAACTAACTGACCAACTAGCCCTCAAAAAACACATTTTTTATTCCGTTTCACACTAACTAACCAACCGAGCATACCAATAAAGAAACGCTGACGCACAATCTCTCTCACCTTTCACAAGTGACATTGACTGTCAATAAAAAATAAAAAAAGACAAACCAAATGATCGTCCAGGGAGCTCCTTCATAAAGCTTTCCCTGGGCGGCGTGATGACTTGCCAGGTGGTCAAAAGTGCAAACATGCCAAAATGTGAAACATCACAATTCCCTCGACAATTAAAATCTCCCGTCATATATGACAACATGCAAATGGTGGCGTATATCAAGGGTGTCAAAGTCATTTTTTTTGCCGCGGGGCCACATTGCTGTTAAGGTTTCCTCTTGGGGGCAGTGGACAAATGTACATTTCACAGCAGCAAAGTTATGAAGAGTAAAGGAAAGGAAGAAGTAGAAAAACAAAATACAGGTGCTGCTGTAAAGGCAGCCACTCTCATGGTGCCATCTTGAATTCAAAACAACAACAACAAAAAAACAAATGTGACACAACACAAAAGACAGTCATCCAATTTTAAGCACTTTTTGCAACCTCTTTGTTGTATTAAGCCGTTATAGATTAAAGAGGAGAAGATCAAAACATCCTTTTCACCAGTGGATCAGAGACGTCATGGTGAAATGTGCACATCTGCTACAAGCTAAATGTTGAAAGCAAACACGAAGCTGTAGCATCCATTGACGAAAAGAAATTGTCACATCTCCTGTCCCACGTAAATCCGCTTCAGTTCCAAGCTGTGACATTTCCACATACACATATTGTGTAACTAGTTTTCAAATTTGAAGTAAAAAAAAAGCCGTTATTGTGGTTTACATTGGCCAATTTTAAATTTTGGTTCGGACATTAGCAAGCATCATAAAATGTCCTTTCATGGGCCGAATAAAATTATATGGTGGGCCATATTTGGCCCCCGAGCCTTGACTTTGACATCTGTGGTGTAAATCATTAACTATGGTGATTTTTAAGTGTTTTTCTACCAACGTGATGATCTGTCATCATTCGCACCGAACAAAGGCATAAAACACTCCGGAAAAGGATGCCTGTAATCAGTTTGCTTGTAATGTCATTTTACTTATGGAGTCCATCAGCGTGCCAATCTAGCTGCTCACAAAAATCGTGCGCACAAACTGGATATTCAAACTGACATTGCGTCAATGTCAGCACAATACACTTTAATAATCCATTAGGAACCATCGCGGAGTGGGCCCACTGCCCACCCTCCCCCCACACTAAAGTCAATCCTCAAGTGCATCTTAAGTGTGCGTCACGGCCATCCATTTGGCTTCTAACGTGGCGGCTAAGTGTGAGATCAGGCCTGGGAAATGATGGTGGAAAAATCATGGCATGCTCAACAAAAAATGGGGAACGGAAAATGTCTGCGTTGTGATCACTTTTTCATAAGGAATGTTGATTGTTTTTGGCTCATTCACTACCATTAAATAAATTAGTAAATAAATAAGTCAATTTCTCCATTGTGAGACTAATAAAGGCAAATCCAATCCAATTACCGAATTTATTCAGGAATTGAAAATACCGCCATTTCCGAATTTGTTCGAATTTTGGTTTTCTGGGTGCCGATAAAGCACTCGTCAGACCTGCGGCAATGTTTTTCCCGCCCACAAAGGGGCAGCATTTGTCTTTTGTATAACCGGCCCCACTCATACAACTCATATTACTCCAGACCCATATAACTTAGGAATTAACTGTTTTTTTTTCTGATGAAAGAAAATTCCCTAATTTGTTCAGGTTTTGTTTTTTCATGCTTGGGTGCCGATAAAGCGCTGGCCATGGTCTCTGGCAATGTTTTTTCCCTTCCACAAGGGGACAGCATTTCCACTTTTTCCATGTTTGCGCTTTGTTCTAGCTTCAGCTGTTGTTAAAGCGCTATATAAATCAATATGTATGTATTGCATTGTATTTTGGACAGCCACCCTCATTTCAAGCTCGTATAACTACAAACCCATATAATTTAGGAACTAACTCTTTTTTTCTGATGAAAGCAGAAAATCTAAGGTTTCTAACGCTGTATTGAATGTTTATGTAGTTGTCAAACTTAATAGTCTGTGTGTCCTAGAATTTGAGTGAAAAATGACAAAATGAATGAGTTAACTTTATTTACCCTGATTTAAAAGTCAAAAACCACCAAGTGCTTCTCACTGTAATTCTCACTGAAAAGTGTCCATTTTCCAGCTGGACTTCCCCTTGCACGTTTGTGCACTTTAACTCCTCGTTTTCCCTTGGCTTTTACAACCCCGGTTGTGCCGTTCGGTCCGTTTTACAACCTCTGCTCGTCCCACAATGGCGCCCAATTTGCAACAGTGTGATCTTTACATACTGTAACGACAGCTTTTTGCGACTCCGGGTGGTAGTTAGCATGCGTTTTTATTTTGGTGAATGTTTCCTCACGGTGTCATACGGAGGCATAGTTGTATAAGGAGGGAATAGGCCTCCATAGGCTTCTGTCTGGTCCGCTCACGTGGTATCTTCTAGGGCAATTACACTTGAAATTGGGCAAGGCGAGAGCAGCGCAACACAATTTCTCTCCACGCCCCTCGTGTCAACACACACGCACATATATAAATAGAAATAAACCACTTTCTCCTCTTCCCGCAAAACTGTCTTTTCCAATTTCTCTCCCCGCCCAGCTTCTATATCCATTAAGTGTGACATTCCATTCACCCTTTTAATCACCTCTGTATTGGTTTTGTCTTTCTCCTCCGCCACAAATAACTTCATATGTGATGCTGGTAAAAGCCACACATCATCTGACAAGAAGCACGAGTAGGTGCACTCGCGCAATCTATGGTTGTGAGGTTCATTTTGACAACCCCATCTGTAAATGAAGATAAAAATGTCAAAACACTTAACTCATTCACTGCCAGATGATGTGCAAAAATGTGTCCACTCCAGTGCCAGGGTTTTTGTCAATGTCATTATAATTGCAGGACCCACAAAATATTGAGTTTTAGGACGACATAAACATTCAATATAGTGTTAGAAACTCTTCTTTTATCAGGAACAAAAAAGTTAATTTCTAAGTTAAATGGGTCTGGAGTTATCTGAGCTTGAAATGGGGGCAGCTGTAAAAAATACAATGCAATACAGACATATTGGTTTATATCGTGCTTTAACAACAGATGAAGCTGTAACAGCACTAACGTGGACAAAAGGCAAATGCTGCCACAGGTCAGAAGAAGAAAAAACAAACCCGAACAAATTCGGGAATGGCGCTCTATGTCACACTTTTCAATTCCCGAATAAATTCGGAAATGGCAGCAAATGAGTTGAAATAAATATTCTTTTTCTTTTCAATTTTGGAGCACAGAATCAAAAGGGGGCGGGGTAGAGGATGTGCAATGTGACCGCATGGCTTCGTTTTGTCGCTGAAAACAAACGACTGTCCATTTTTCGGGTGTTGAAGGATCCTCTGCCTGTGGTGACGGGCGTTCAATGGTGCACAAACAGCTTACAGGCAGGCAGGTAAGCGAGATGGCTCCCCCTTATCAGGAGGATGTCTTTGTCTGTGTCCTTGGAGGTGAGCAGTCGGGTGGAGACGGACGGATGGAGGGAGGGAGACGGAGGAAAGGGAGGATGGGCTTGCATTCGTATTCCTGTCACATCTGCGATCGGTGGAGGAAGGTGTGTGGAAGGGCACTCGTCAGGGGCTCAGCGAGGCTGTGGCAGGAGGTTGAAGAAAGGCTAAAAGATGTTAAGTTCTTGACAGATGCTTGAAATAAATAAATCCAATTCGGGCTGGGGCTGTCTGGCCTTGGTGTAAAATATTGTTTTTTTTTCCTTGAAAAATTTCTGATTTCTACTTTCAAAAGTCAATCATTTTATCTTATTTTTTTTCCTTTTGCTGTTTGATATTTTTTTCCTTGACATCAATTAATTTTTTCCCAACAAATTTCAAACCTGGCATGATTTTCATCAACTTTCACAGTAATGCAGTATTATATTATTACAGTAAAGTCTCGTTATATCGATATCGGATATATCGATAGTCCCGGTTATATCGGTACTATTTCTATGCACGCACGGAGAAAATTACATGCAAACAGGGTCGGATATATCGATAGTCCCGGTTATATCGATATTTTTTCGGACTCCCTTGAATGTCGATATAACGAGACTTTACTGTATCATGATATTGTCATATTATTTGTTATTTAGTTATTTATGTTCTTTTGACTTCAAGATGGCGCCGCAAGAGTGGCTGCCTTTCCAGCAGCTCCTGTATTGTGTTTTTCTACTTCTTTCTTTCCTTTCCTCTTCCTTTCATACTTTGCTGCTGTGAAGTGTAAATGTCTCCACTGTGAGACGTGTAAAGGTAAATCTAATCCAATCCATAATTCAAGAATGGTTGAAAAAAAAAAACATTAATTCTTTTTGGCTGAAAATGCCTTTTTTTTTGTCTATAGTAAATTATAATTTTATATTTTTCATTCTAATTTAACACTTATTCAATAGTAGAAATAAAATGGAAAAAATGAAATAAAACAAAAAAATGGCATGTGAAAAAAATGTACAGAATAAAATTGAATTATGATCAAATTATTTTTTAAAATGTTTTTATGTATGGGATGGACACACCTCATGCGGCACTCAGGTCATTTTCACAAGCACTTCGTGTCCATCAATTCCCTCTCGTCTTCTGTATGTCACTCTGTTTGGCTTATGATCTCAAGCAGAATGAGTCACTGATCAATACCCTAATAGAGACCTTCTCTCTCTCTCTCTCTTCCTCCAATCAGCTTGGTCAAAAAGCCTCTGCACTTTAGCCGTCCACAACAAAGAAATACATAAAATAAAAACATCAAACATTGATGGGACAGAAGCCTAAAATGAGATTTGGAGAAATCCCAATGCTTCACATTATTGATCCAAAGCTGATTGGCCCAAAAAGCCTCGCTGGTATCATTTACCGCTTAGACTTAATGGCTTACACGCACGGCCGCACACACTGATATGGATGGGCACAAAAAACAAAAACGAAAGATATACAACCACTTTATGTTACTATCAGAACGATTAGCTGATGGTAGGTAATGAGTTACAGAACCACAGCCGCTGTGTTTTAAAGTCTCTGTGGCAAAAAAAAAGAAGTGAACAAAGCAATTAGCCAACTTGTATAAAATCATGAACGCCTTTTATTGTAGCATCGCTTCTTATTAAAAGCGAACGTCTCTTTTATGCACCATGCACGGTTTGTATTTAATTGCTTTTAAATTGGCCAAAAAGATGGAAACAATTGTCCCATAAATACATACAGAATCAGAAAGTCTTTAATAGTCCTGCAATGGGGTAATTTTCATCGATTATAAAAAGCTAAACTAGTTTATATTTGAGCTATAAAATGTATACTCAAGTGGATATTTTTTTTTGTATTTCAGAAGCATCTCAGCGGTTGAACATGATCCATTGTGGAACTACGGTTAGTTTCTGATTTTATCACATTTATTAAGTTTCAATAAACACCGCATACTCATGTATTTGATGGTAAGCACCTGCAGCAGGTTAGGGTGATTAAGGATAGCGACGGCAATGTATAAACAGGTGCCAGTAGTGTGATGGCAAGATGGAAATAGTACTTTGAAGAATTGATAAATGAGGAAAATGAGATGCAACAAAGAGTAAAAGATGTGACTGTTGTGGACCAAGACGAAGCAAATATTAGCAAGGATGAAGTGAGGAGGTCACAAAGAGGATGAAGGGGTGAAAGGCACTCGGCCTGATGATTTACCAATCGAGGTATGGAAGTGTCTTGCAGAGGTGGCGGTAGTGTTCCTGACTTGGTTATTCAACAAGATCTTAGATGGTGAACAGATGCCTGAAGAATGGAGACAAAGTATACTGGTGCCCATTTTTAAGAACGAGGGAGATGTGCAGAGTTGTAGTAACTACAGAGGAATAAAGTTGATGAGCCATACAATGAAACTATGAGAAAGAGTAGTTGAAACTAGACTAAGAGCAGAAGTGAACATTCGTGAGCAACAGTATGGCTCCATGCCAAAAAAAAGAATACGGCAGAGGCAGTGTTTGCTTTAAGAATGCTGATAGATAAGTACAGAGACGGTCAGAAGGAATTGCATTGGGTCTTTGTAGATCTGGAGAAAGCGTATGACAGGGTGCCCAGAGAAAAGCTGTGGTATTGCATGAGGAAGTCTGAAGTGACAGAAAAGTATGTCAGAGCGGTGCAAGACCTGTATCATGACTGTAAGACAGTTGTGAGGTGTGCTGTCGGTGTGACGGAGGAATTCAAGATGGAGGTAGAACTCCACCTTGGGTCAGCTCTGAGCCCCTTCTTATTCGCTATGGTGATGGACAGGCTGACAGACTGTTAGACAGGAATCTCCTTGGACCATGATGTTTGCAGATGACATTGTGATCTGTAGCGAGAACAGGGAACAGGTGGTGGAGAAACTAGAGATGTGGAGGTATGCCCTGGAAAGGAGAGGAATAAAGATCAGTCGCAACAAGATGGAATATGTGTGTGTGAATGAGAGGGATCCAAGTGCAAGAGTGATGCTACAGGGAGAAGAAATAAAGAAGGTGGAGGAATTTAAGTACTTGGGGTCAACTGTCCAGAGCAATGGAGAGTGTAGAAAAGAGGTGAAGAAGCGTGTCCAAGCAGTCTGGACCGGCTGGAGAAAAATGTTAGGTGTGATGTGTGATAGAATAGTTTCAGCTAGGATGAAAGGAAAAGTGTATAAAACGGTGATGAGACCAGCCATGATGTATGGACTGGAGACAGTGCCACTGAAGAAAAGACAGGAAGCAAAGCTGGAGGTAGCAGAGCTGAAGATGTTGAGGTTTTCTTTGGGAGTGACCAGGTTAGATAGGCTCAGGAATGAGTACATTTGAGGGACAACTCATATTAGAGGCATACTAGTGCAGCGTGTTCTACCGGAAACAAATTCCTTGTGTGTTCTACATACTTGGCAATAAAGATGATTCTGATTCTGATTCTGATTCTGATTCTGATTTGGAGAGAAAGTCAGAGAGGCCAGACTGAAATGGTTTGGACATGTCCAGAGGAGAGAGACCGACTATATCGGGAGAAGGATGCTGAGCCTTGAACTGCCAGGCAGGAGACCGAGAGGAAGACCGAAGAGGAGGTTTATAGATGTTGTCAAAGAGGACATGAAGGTAGCTGGTGTGAGAGATGAGGATGCACAAAACCGGGATAGATGGAGGACATTGATTCCCTGTGGCGACCCCGGAAGGGAAAAGCCGAAATGAAAAGAAGAATAAACACTGCAAAAGTGCCTTTTCTGTTTTAAAATAATTCTCATTTGGATCAGTACGAGGATGCATGGTTTTTAAGCAAAGAGTGAGGTGATTTGTTAGTCCTTCTGGGCTTACTGCATGAAAGTATGTTGAGCATAAGCTGTCTCCACAAGTCCTGACCTCTGTGGTACTTTGTCAGAGCTTCAGCTCTGACCTGGTTGTGGAAGCTCAGTGTGGGACTGACAGAAGGAGCCAATTAGTATGAAGAAATGCAATCACATGTCACCTCACGGGTGGACATCCGACTGCCCTCCCCCTCGTCCGAACATGTGGCGATGTGACTGATGGACACCGTGTGATCCATTTGTTTTAATGAATGTTTTATAGCGGAAAAAAGTGCCTGTGGAACTGTTGAGAGTGTACAACTCACAATTGATCCTTTTATACAATTCCATTTAATCAAGTATCTTGTGAGTGGACATCTCCCTCTGGGGGAACTTGCTTTTATTCGCCATTGTTAATCATGCTCATTCAATTGGGACACATCTTGAATCCATTTTGAGAGAATGATAACCTTTTGCAAGAATGGACCGTCGCCTGTCATGTCAACAATTGGAGTCATTTTATAATATTTTAGGACAACTGTATAAAATGTGTTCCGTTATTGTTATTTTAATGACAATGTCTCAATTATCTCGAGCGTGAGCTCTATTCACCCAAAAGGGACGCACGCAACTTGTGACTGGACATCACATTTAGTCCTTCTTGGATCAAATAGGACAACAGAAGTGTGATGTTGCGACATGTGCGGACACTGAATATTAAGTGGGGTTAAAGTAGTTATATATAGTAGTTAGTAATTTCGCTGTTGTTTGTGGAAGCAAAGTGAACATGTTGTAGTGTTATCTTGTGTGTTTTTTGGGCATGATTTTTTTTTCTTCTTTAAAAATGTTCCACCTCCTAAAATTTTGGCACTCACAACTTCCCCTATCACTATGTGAATATATCTGTTATACCAGGACTGCCCCATGTTTATTTATTTATTTAATTATTTATTTGGTTAGTTAGTTAGTTATTTATTGTATATATGTATTTCTCGATTTATGTTTTTATCTATTATCTATTATCTATTATCTACACATTTATCGATTAATCTATTTATCTATCTATTAATCTATGTATCTACTTATTTATCTATGAATCTTTTTCTCTTTATCTATCCATCCATCTATCATACATCTATCATCCATTTATATGTATTAATCTATTTATCTATTCTTTCAATATCTACTTATCTTTTTATCTATATTTATTTGTGTATTTATTTATCCAATCATCTGTTTATTGATTTGTCTATTTATCTATCTATTTATTTATTTTTACCTATTTGATAGACACACCAGGACTCCATCAAAAATAGCACTAAACCCTAGCGTGGCAGATAAGGTTAAATTCCAGATCAGCCTTGGATTACTGTAAAGCTGCGGGTCAATCAATGGAATGCCCTTTGAGGAAAGTACGTCATCTACCTTGTATCTTCGTAGTCATATAAGATATGAGAGGTATCAGCATCAAGACCACTGGCTTCAAGACAGCCTAACAGGCTTTGAATTACGGCTTCTATGAGACAGTAGACCAAGAAAAATAATAAAGCCACTGGTGCCGGGAGCCACCCGAGCCTTCGTTGCACATAAACATATATCTAATAAACCGAGGTTATGGCCGAGTTGGATGTTTTTTAGAGAGAGGGAAAAAAATACATTCCCAAGACTTTTCAGGGGGAATTTTATGTGCGTTCTTTGATTTAATCAGTGGTGAGCTTGGAGCTCACTGGTGTCGTGTATATCGTTGGCCTTATAGAAAAGATAGCAGTATTTAATAACATATTTATTTGAACACCCCCAAGAGGGAGATCGACTGACTCGACCAGTGTCTGCCCCTTGACCAAGACATCCATCGTCACATAAAGTACACCCTGGACTGGCATTCAGCCAGGCTTAAAGATACACTGAGATAAAAACAAAAAAATAAATATAATTTTTATTTATGTATTTTTTTTAACGAAAAAGTTACAACATCTGAACGCACATTTAAAAAAAAAGGAACATTGCTATTGTTTTTTCTCTATGCACTATTTGGATCACCTGTTTCTGGATGACAAGGTCCAGTGCCACCTTTCCTGCCAGCTTGCTCACCTCTCGACTCACATGCAAATGAGACCTTTTTAATCTCACACCAGAAATGAGCTACCGTAAAAGATACCCCAGGCGTCTTCCATCCGTTTTTTTTTTTTTTTTTTTTTTTGGTAGCTGTGATGAATACTATTACGATGCTTTACAGACCCACCTGCAATATACAAACTGAGTGTGTGTGCGTGTTTGTGTGTGTATGGGCTGCACTGTAGTCGACTGGTTAGTACGCACAGTGCAGAGGTGCACTGTTCTATTCCAGCTCGTTCCGGCTTCCTGTGTGAAGTTTGCATATCCTGTGTTGTTGTGCTTTTGGCTTTCCCAACGACCTGCTAATCTATTTGACTACAAACAAGTTACAAGACTAAAAAATGTAAAATTTCCCCTACGCCAACCAAAAGAAAATTCCACAGTGTAGAGCAGTGCTGTCAAAGTCATGTTTTGCCGCAGGCCACATTGTAGTTAAGGTTTCCTCTCGGAGGGCCGTTATGAATGTCAGGAAAACCATTACAATGTTTCATCTCTTCCATATATTACACACAGAACGCACAACAAATTAATGAATAACTAGTTTTCAAATTTAAAGTAAAAACATAATAGCTATTTCTTTCATTAGGATACAATAGCAAATTTATTATACATAAAATAAGTTCTATTTTGTGTAGTTTTAAGGCTTATTTAGTTGAAAATTATTTTTTTATGGGGAACTGGAAACGGATTATTCTAATTTTTAATGGTTTCCTGTGGGAAATTAATGTTTGGAAGACACAGTTTTCGCCTTACACACACTTTCTCAGAGCCAATTAAGTTTGTAAGCTGAGGTATCACTGTACATTGGCGGAAAGAAGCGCAAGCCTCTCCATTTTTAACCGATTCGATTGATTATGTAGATGAATGTATGGCTATTGGCTTTGTGACAGGAAAAAGTTCATCACCCCGCTTGTATCAGTACCTTGTAACATACCTGTTAACCACCCGTATTTTGCCGTATTCTGTACAATTTTTACACATTTTTAAATGTGTACGGCATACAAGAAAGTTTGTACGGGAAACACAAAAATGGTTGAATAACTAAATAAGTAAATAAGTCCAAAAGAAATGTTTCGCCGGTGCACACTGGAAAAAAAATGTCAAATATAATTTTGAGATACTTTCGATTCCTTTTTCGTCATTAAATATTAGCAGTAATGCTAATTATAACAAATATCGCTACTCGTAAAAAACAAGTCCGCGCAAAAAGTCTCGAAGAAACAGTTCCAAGAAGACAAGCTCCGTTCAAGTTGCATTTTATTTTGAAATCAGTCAAATTAAACATTTTACTGTGTTTTTTTTCCACCGTAATAACATTCTTTTTTTTAATAAACATTATACATCGTAAGAAATACATAAATACCCTTTGAAACCAGCTCGTCAAGTGTTGCGATTGATCAATGTTAAAAAAAAGTACAAAAATGAACTGTAAATAAAAAAAAAACACTGTTACACGCGACATTTTGTTAACATTGCGCAATGAAATATTACACACACATGTTTTTTTTCTCAGTAAGGGAAAAATCGAGCCGTTAGTAAGGTCACAGTGTCTCGCAATTTGACAGTTATGCATGTTACATGGGACAATTTGAAATTTATGTTCGGACTTTAGCAAGCATAATGGCACTTGATATGCTTGATTTGCTTTCGCGGGCCAAATAAAATGATGTGGTGGCCCAGATTTGGCCCCCGGGCCTTGACTTTGACACCTGTGGTATCGGGAAAAAAAACAACAATCTTTAATTACATTTCCGACCGACTACCCTACTATATAGCTACTTAACTGAGCAGCGACGATCACCTGAACACAGTTCAAGCAGCAGGATATGGACTTGTGGTGTGTTTAATGAGGCTGAAGTAAAGGCTCCCAGCAGGCTGGCCATCAGCCCAGACAAGCTCCCTCCTCTCATCTTATGCGACAGTTATCCATCATCTTCAGGATGTCATCACATTCATGCCCTCGCAACAACGGCACTCCGGTGGGTTCTATCTCGCTCTCGGATCGGACCCCTGGAGGAAGTGACTCATGGTTCTTGAAAAACAACAAGTCTCCAAATGATTTTCTTTCCTCTTCTTCAGGACATAAAACAAAGACGGCGAGTCCATTGTCTGCTGATGATTTCCCTGGAGTGAAAGCCGTTCTGAGCCACCGAGCTGTGCCTAATTTGTCTAGAGGGGAAAAAAGGTGTTCGGAGAAGTGCTCAAAGAATGCTTGGATGTTTAATCTCTCTTCTATTGTGCGGCATTGTTTTTTTTTTTTTTTTTTCTTTTTGGGGGAGGAGGGCACAAATGCTTCCTGAATCAACCCCCCACCAACCCATTGGAGATGCTAATGTGGTGATGGAGAAATGTTGTACACATTTGTGGAACAGCGGCAATTATATCAAGTGACACGAATAAACTTGCACAAATGATAAAACGATATACAGTGTAATTACAAGCATACCTGTCAGTCTGCGAGACACTGACCTTAATAACGGCTCAATATTTCCTTATATACTGAGAAACAAAATGTACACGTGTAATATTTCATTGCACAATTTTATTAACAAAAATTCACATGTAAACATTAATACTAACAAGTTACCACATATTTCTAGTAATAATCAACTATGTATGTTCTTTGTTGAATATCATTGTGGCTTTTTTGCTGAGGACAAATTCAATTTGTCCACAGCAAAAACAGAATTTGTTTTCTTATGATGTATAATGTTTATTAAAAAATGAATGGTATTACAAAAAAAAACAACGTAAAATGTTTAACTTAACTGATTTTCAAATTCCACTTGACCGGAACTTGTCTTCTCGGAACTTTTGTTTCTTCTCGAGACTTTTCGCACTGACTTGTTTTCTCTGTGGTTGACTTCGCTTTTTACGAGTAGTGATATTCATTATAATTAACATTACTGCTAAGATTTAATGACGAAAACAATCAAAAAAAAATCAAAATTATATTTAACAATCCTTGCGTTTTCCGTACAAACTTTCTTATATACCGTACACATACAAAATAGTGCCAAAATCGTACAGAATACATTAAAATACATCAGTTTGACAGGTATGTTACAAGGCACTGATACATAGATACAAGCAAGGGGGGTGATGAACTTTTTCCTGTCACAAAGCCAATACATTCATCTACATAATCAAATCCGTCAAAAATGGAGAGGCTCACGCTTCTCTTCGCCAATGTACAGTGGTACCTCAGCTTACGAACATAATTGGTTCCCAGAAAGTGTGTGTAAGACGAAAAGTGTGTCTTCCAAACATTAATTTCCCATAGGAAACCATTAAAAATGAGAAGAATCCGTTTCCAGGTCCCTATAAAACATACTTTTCGACTAAGTAAGCCTTAAAACTACACAACATATACCTTATTTTATGTATAATAAATGTGCTTTTGTATTATAATTAAAGAATTAAACTGTACTGAATAAATAAGTCGTTTTATTTACCTTTGTGATGGTCGTTGATGTAGTTGCCTCTTGATGATATTCGAGTGAAGTTGCCGTGCTTTTTCGGTGATAATACTAACACGGTCCCCTGCGAGCTGCTTTTCGTTAATCCAAATCAACTGAAGTTTTTCAACCTCCTCTATTGCCTGAGACCGTTGCTTAGACAACACAGAAATACCCTTAGCCACACGTAGGAATGGTCGACTTAGCATACTGGTACTGGGACGCTAAGTCACACAAACGCACACCTCGTTCGTGTTTCTCGATGATCTCCTTCTTCTGCTCGACCGTAATTTTATTTTGTGTCCTCTTCGGCTGAACATCAGCCTTTGATGGGGTCTTTTTTGGTCCCAAAAAAAGCAAAAGTGTCCACTCGACAGCAAACCACATATGTGGCATACGTGGTTTGCACTCAGAGAAAGGGGGTGTGGAAAAGTAGTCCGGCAGCCACAGTGGCGCTGTTCGGCCGTGTGGTTTGGTGTTCTTCCGCCGAACAGTTGTCCGCCAGCCATTGTGGCGCTCCGTGTGTTTCCCGAAAACTAGGTTATATGCCACGATTATATTCTCGCGAATTTAATGTTCGTAAAGTGAAAAGTTCGTGAGCTAAAGCGTTCGTAAACCGAGGTATCACTGTACTTGTATTGTCTTATAACATAATCTCGTCAAAATGCAAGCTATGGATAAAGCGCTGCTATTGCCTGGATAGTCCGTTCAATTGAAACCTTTGCTAAGCTCCACCACAAAAATGCTCGCAGGCCAATCACTGGGCGGCACAGAATTACTCACAAAGCGCTAAGCATCTTTACAAGAACAATATTGCTATTTGCTCACCATTCTCTGTGATCAAACTGCGCCCATATTTTTTTGTTGTTGTATTATTTCCATGGTGTGGCAGATGTAACCTGTAATAGGAAAACTGCACATCAGAGTGATGACCAGACTATTTCGATGCTGTCTTTTGAGGGAAAGGCTGTAACAAATGAGAAAATTTATTGTCATGCTTGTGCGTCATTGAAGACTGATTGCTATTGTGTATGCGTGTGTGTCAAATAAGTGCTAAGCAGCTCACTCGGGTTTGGATGTGGCTTCATAGTCACTGAGTGCCCTCAATTCTGCTGCTGCTGACATCGTTTTCTCCATTTAGTGAGTTCATGTCGATTTCTCAGAATGAAAAGATTATCCCTTATGGAAGCATCGAGAAGATTTGCTTGAGTCTAATTTCAAAGCCGGTTTCCAAACCTTTTATTTGCAGAAGTATATAGGTACGAATTGTCCTCAAACACCCTTTTAGTTTAGGTTGTAAGGAAATATGCCCATCATATATTTTTCTTTCTGCATTCTGCCAATATTTAAATACTGGAACCTGATTTTTTTAAACCCTTTCTTCTATGCCTCAAAAGGAAGAATGGCCAGAGGAAGAACAATTTATCAGAAACAGAAGGCCGGCGAGGTGTCACTCGTTTGCTGTGCAATCACAGGTACACTCCTCACGGCACAAACTCACAGCCTTCAGATGACCTGCTAACTTGGGCTTCTGGAGCTTAGTGGAAATTATTTTCTAACGTTCATCATTGAGAAAACAAAAATCCTCATACCACGTGCTTTAAAAACGGAGGATAAGACGAGCAAACAGAAGCAGAGAGATGTGAGCACACTTAGCTGAGAAGATGAAGGAAGCGGTGTGCCATTAGCAACATTTCCGCATGACACTCTTTATCACTTTTTAATTTTTAATGGATTGAACATTCTCCCCAAAATAAAACTTGAAACTAATACCATTTAATGTTATAGTCACAGTGTATTACAAATAAGTCACTCTGCCAACGTCCCATCCTTGGCTAACACCATCTTGTTGACGGTGATAACGCTAGCTTTTTGTTGCTAGCACTCTGCATTCGTTCTCTGACTGTGAGACTTAATATTTATGTTTATTTCCATTAGAGTAAATCTAATCTATGAAATATGTAGAGTCCATTTTGCAATCTGTACAAAATCAATTTAGCCGGGGATTTTCCACCCCCCAAAAAAAACAAAAACAATAGCCTAAAGAGCTTTTCCAGTACATTGTAAAAGTAAACTAAAATGAGACAGCAGCCCTTCAACTCCATCACAGAAGCAAATTGGAATGCCAAACCACAAAAACAATTCAAGTTAAAAGAAGGTCAATTCTGATTTGGGGTGACGTAAACCTCAAGCTCACTTTCCTTCCTTCCTGCCTGTCATCCTGTGTTTTGTTTTGTATTATTTACCACCCCACCCCCCCAAAAAAAACAAAAACTGTAAGCCACCTGCCTGGTTCAGCGCAGCCTACCGTGACACAGACAGACATTACTGGGTCACATAGACGCCGTTAGCCAGAAAAACGTGTGAGAGTGAGCGAATGTCACGCTCACCCGGCCAACAGCATCAGACACCTGAGATTGGATCTGTTCCTAGAGCTGCACTAGGCCAACAGTCTGACACTTACTTTATCAGACCATGCACAACCATTACGGACCTTTCTACCGTGACACAACTAAGTTCCAAATGACCTATTTTTCCAACTTGTAGTGTCCACATTTGACATAAGATGGACACCAGGAGCAAGCCATTCAGAGAACCGCTGTTATACGAGCCTAAGGAGAATTGTTTTTCGGAACCTTGATGGTCTCTGTAATTGGACATGCAGTGTCTTTAAAAGATGGTCCAACTTGGATAGAAAGTCCCTCTTTACTTCCTAAGCTTTATTTATCAATGTAAGGACAATTGAGAACAGATTCTCAATTGAAAAGCTGCGTAGAAAGAAACAATAGACGTTGCAACTTCTGGATGACTGTCCAGCCATAATGAACAATGGCTCCCGGAGTTTGGGCCAAGTGGTCGCAAACGGCGAACCAGCTCCTTTAAAGTATTTTTCAACGTATTTTTCAACGTATTTTTAAAAATTGAATGAATCCTACTACTTTTCATAGATCTATACTTTGGAAATTTGTCCCCAGGCCATATAAAATGAACCATAGACCAGAGAACCGATTGCTTGTTCTGCCATTGGTTCATTTTGGAAAGCCAAGGACTGTCCTCCAATGTGTCCTGTAGAATGCATGCATGTACAAGGGCGCTCTTTAATAATACGTGAGATGAGGTCCCTTTATTTCAGAGCGACCGTCAAAATGAAGGCTTCAAAGAGCCATCGGTCCATTCATTTTTTTTGTATGCGCAGCTCAAGGCTTGGAACAGCAGAGGTGGTGCAGGTTAACGAAGGAGGTCTTGACAAGTGGGATTGTGTTCAAAATGGACTGCTTTCCATAAAATTGAATCTAAAGTGCTAAAATAATTGGATACATTTGACAGTAAAATCTCAGTCGTTGATGAATAAAATAGATAATCGAGCCGGAAATGAGTGGATATTAATTTCATGTCATTTTTTTATTTGCTTTTGGATTTATTGTTAGTTTATCTAAGCTAAGGAGCAGTCTGAACAAAAGAAAAATAGCATGAACATGAAGCCAGTATTCAAATGATATGATGATCATTCAAAATGGAAAAACGTCACTTCCAGCTTTGCCTTCACAATTCAAAACGATTTTATAGTAGACCTCATTAAACAATAGAGGCATTTTATGTAATTTTCTTCATTTTGCTGTCTGGGCTAAAAAAACAAAACAAAAAGTTCAAAATGTGCCCAAAATATCGTGTTTGATAAATATTTTCACAGCGCCAATCACTATGACAGACTGGTTCTGCTGTCGCATCATTTCCAGCACAGCCTGACAAAAAAGCCCTCAAGGAAAAACAACTCAGCAGAGGAAATAAAGTTGTTACATGTCCCGCAAGACAGCAAGTCTTATTTTATTTATTTCAGCTGCATGGCAACAAATGAAGGCATTAAAAACGCCCCCCTCCCCCAAACCCCATACTGAACCTAAGCTGACAGCCTGCCTGAGCTGCGTGAATTTTAGGATGATTTTTGTACGACCCACATACACAAACATACACACTATAGGAGGGCGAATGCACAGCCCTAAATGTTTTGTAATTGGTTCTTGCACTTTCAAGGTTATTAATCACGTCATTAAAATGTATAAAATGTTGGCTATTGATCACGCGTGACAGAGTAGATCAACCATATATCAAGGATTTTTATTCCTGTTCTGATTGTGGTTCTTGCTAGGCAGACCCCATTTAACTTGATTGGAACGGTGATGAAAAAAAAAAAACAACGTCATATAGCAATTTGTCCATTTGGTTGTTCAAATGACAAGCTCAGGCCTCAACTTTGTTTTATTCTTGCTCAATATGGCGTTGGTTACCATGACAACCGAGAGTGGAGCTTGGGCGCCATCTTCTGCATTTTCTGGGACGCTACATGGCTGTCATTGACGCTCAAATTGATATGGGAGGACTCCTTAAATCAATTGCAAACATTTATGCTTTCCCCTTCGGAACTATTTGACTCATATTCATAACTGGATGAGTAAGAAGAAAGCATCTTCTCTGAATCTGAAGCCATTGTTTTGATTCTCCAGCAATGCAAGACGTCTTGGCGTGACGTCACGAACTGGGGGCGGGACTTTCTGAAAATGCCCAATTCGCAGCTCAATTTTTTTGCAGATTTTGGACACTTTAAGTCATTTTTATTGGTGTTTTTCATTTGACTAAAAATATCAGCCTGCGTGTTTTGGTATTTTAGATACTATAAAACGTTTTTCTGATGTCAGTCAGGAAGCAAAAAAATGGTTTCAGTTGTCACAATTCCTTTTGTTTAGGACACATTTGAGTTCTCCAGACAACCCTCCAAAAAAAACTACAACCACAAAATGTGTGACATTAGTACTGTAATAACATACACGGGTGGCTACAGGTGCACGGCGAAACATATAGTCGGTGCTGCAGCGTAATGGCTGCATCTCAGCGTTGCGATTAGAGAGAGAATCTGCTGGTATTCGGAGTCCAATCACTCTTTTTATTGCGCCTCCCACTTTCTGCTGCCTGAGCTGTCAGCCATCAAAATGCAAATGCTGTAAACCGACATCTCAAAGGAGACACATCCTCTTTAAGTAGCTCTATGTGCAAGGGTGACTATATGGATGTACTATATGCATATAGTGTATGCAGCCATCGGAAATACTATGTCAATCTATCTTTCAACTGATACCTGTCTGTTTTTCCTTCCAGTCTCCCACCTTTATAAAGTGCTCAGTCCTTTGTATGTACTAAAAATATCAACCTGGCTGATAATCACATGCGCTCAACCACTGTGGTTCACTATTTAAAGGACAACCGACACCATTTTTTTGTTTCCTAACTGACATCAGAAAAACGTTTTATAGCATCTAAAATACCCAAAACACGCAGGCTGATATTTTAGTCAAATGCAAATCACCAATAAAAACGACTTAAAGTGTCCAAAAGCTGCCACAAATCAGCTCGACACTGGGGATTTTCAGAAAGTCCCGCCTCCAGTTCGTCACGTCACGCCAGGTCGTCTTGCCTTGCTCAAGAAACAAAACAATGGGCTCACTGAGTTCAGATTCGGAGAAGATGCTTGTTACTCATCCAGTTATGAATATGATTGAAATAGTTCTGAAGAGGAAAGCATAAATGTTTGCAATCGATTAAAAGAGTCCTCCCATATCAATTCGAACCGTCAATGACACTAATGTAGCGTCCCAGAAAATGCACAATATGGCGCCCAAGCTCCGTTAGAAATGGGCTGATTTGTCTGCTGGGAATTTGTGTCACCTAATATCAAATAGTAGTCTTGGTGCAACACACAACTATTCACCATCACGTTATTTATATGTTTTCCTTCTAATTTCGCCATCAACACGAAGTTTTCAGACCAAACAAAGTACCCAAAATGCATTGTGTGTTGCTTTCTCGGTCAGTGACGATACCTACTGTGACGACACAGTAGGTATCGTCACTAACTCAAAAACAAGACTTCCTGAATTCAGCGAGAGTCTTAAAACGTAAAATCTAGCTATATGCGGTGGAATCTTTGTAAAATACGCTCAGTAGAAGTCATTTGAAGTGATTTTACAAATTATGGAAACAACTTGTCCGCAGTCTTCGGTTGTCCTTTAATTGTGAATGCTGAATCTTGAATAAAGATGCGGAAAATCCTACTGGACCCTCCGCACCCTGCCCACCACCTTTTCCAGCTACTCCCCTCAGGCAGGCGCTACCGATCCATGCGCACCAAATCCAGCAGACATTTAAACAGCTTCTTCCCCCAAGCCATTAACTCTTTGAACTCTTTCAACAGTAGCCAAAATGGAACTGTATAGTGCCACTTAGCAGTTTTTTTGACAACGATACTAGTGCAGCGTGTTCTACCGGAAACAAATTCCTTGTGTGTTCTACATACTTGGCAATAAAGATGATTCTGATTCTGATTCTGAAGTAAATGTTTCCATTGTGTGAATTATTTTATGAGTGAAATTATTTTGTGGTCGTGAATGAAAAGCAACACACACACGCCCACACACACTGATAACTTGACACTTATGAAAAAGGACTATTGAAAGTACGAATCAACCAATCAAGTAGTAAATGTTCTTGTCGGTGATCTTAATCAAGGGAAGCACCGACCGGATACAGATCAACGATCTCGTAGGTAAATATCCCAAGATGCATTTCGTGCTACAATCACGGAAATACATCCGCCAGAGTAAGTTAACACACAGCCATTCCAAATTAAAACGAGACTTGCGTTCTTCAAGCATGGTCGAATATGTTGTCACAAAACTGGACATGCCGAGTTAAGATCTCCTGGATTCTTCTCATTGGGAAGATTAAAGGGCACCATCCCCTCCAAGCAGCCCCCATTTACTTCTTTCAATGAATCATCTCATGTTCCACAATTCCCATTTTTCGGTTTTGGTTTTGGAACACCGCACTGTTTGACACAGCTGTCGATGACGTCACGAGAGATTAGCCGAAGCGGAAATCGGTCAGTTGGAGCGCACGCGCTATAAATGGAGTGTCCAGCAGGGGACAGTAAATGTCGTCAGGTAACTGAGACCAGGTTGCTCCGAGAAAGAAGGAGGGGAGGAAGAAAGTAGGGGGCGTGTCCTCATAGTCGCTCCCATGTTGCGCAGCGTGGAAATGTGACGTGTGTGTGAAGCACACACATTCATTACACTACAGTAGAGAGCGAATGTGAGCATGGTGTGTTTGTTGTGTCATTGCGTGTGAGGCTTTCACAGCAAAAAAGTGCCCCTGGCGAAGCCTTTCACACCCCCGGCCGGCTGTGGCTCCCGGCTGACCCACGGACTTAATTCTCATTGGCAATTTCGGACTCCTTGAACTTCAAAAGAAGAAGAAAAAGAGGGAAAAACTAGTATCGTCGTTTTTGGGTCGTAAGCGATGCTCTGGCAACATGGCCAAGTGGTTCAAGGAGCACCTCGGATTCAAAACTGCCAAAGCACCACCTCCGGCGCCCCCGAAGCCGGACTACCGACACTGCCTCACCAGTGTGCCCGGCGCGCCTGGCTTCCAACCTGGAACCACTTTCACGTTAACTCCCGCTCAGCCGGACATCCTTGCCGCTTACAAACTCCAAAAGGAGCTGGACTTCGAGGACCCGTACACTCCCGGTGGAAATATCTCCTTTCCCGTGGGCTCGCCGGACATCAAGTACGTGTCTCCGAAGCACCGTCTTATCAAGGTGGAGACGGTGGAGAAACCCAACCCGGTGCCCGGTGCTGGTGGAGGAGGCGGCGGCGCTATCGTGGTCGCTCAAGCCGTTGCAGTTGGCAGCGTGAAATCTCCCACGTCGCCCTCCACGGAGCAGGACAACAAGGACAAGGTTGGTCAACTTTTTTGTCTTTAAAATAAAACGATTGACGTTATAGACGAGTTGGTTTTATTGGGTTGCTTTAAAATGTTGCATTTATTAAAATCTGAATTTCGTTAACTTTGCGGGGCTGACCCACTTTGCGACAACCGGTGGAACTTGTCACACTTCCGACTAATGACTAACCTGCGCAGCAGAAAGTGCTGCGTGAACTGCGGTCCACAACCGACCCACGAGACCTGTAGTAATGAAAAGCAAATTTGTTCTGTGCTTACTTTCACTTTGTATTGTATAGCACTTTTATTGTCCACGTGGTGCGTTATAGTGAGCTTTTGAGGACTGGGCTGTGTTTTTACATTTTTGACATTTACCTATTACTGTATTTGTGTGTGAGTATGTTAGGGTGTGTGTATTCTACCTATCTAGCGATGAACATTTTTGTTTACATATGGAGAAGATTGATTTTCATGATTATTTTACCAGTTAATGTCCTGTGTCACTCCTCATTGGCTTTTGGGTACTGGAGCTGATCTCAACTGACTTTTAACGATATGCGGTACAAGGCAGATATTGGACAGTCAATGCAGGGTTTTTGAGGAATTGAGTTTTGTGATTTTTTTTTTGACAAATGCTTTTAAAATGATGTACATCCGATTTAGTTTAACCTGTAATAATAAATATTACAGGTATAGGTGATTTGGCTTTGGGCAAGAGGCGGCATACGCCCTAGATTGGTTGCCAGTCATTCACAAGACACTCATACAAACAGTAATCAACGGTTGCACCTCCTTATAATTAAGAGTCTTCATTCTGCATGTTTTCAGGCTGTAAGAGGGAACCAAACTATAAGCCAAATTATTTTACACTATTTTTTTTGTTTATTGCTAAGAAGTTAACACTTGCACCCATGCACACTGCAGGGAGCTGTTGTGTCAGCACAAAGTCAACGTGGAGACAGACAGCCAGGCAGAATGCTTCTTGGAGCACTGGCCTCTCAGGAATTCTCTCTCTCTCGCTCTGTCGCTCTGTCTCACATTCACACAACCACAGGCGAAATCTGAGAAGTTTGGTTCAGAGAGGACGCGCTTGTGTGATGACGCATGTTATCCGGTGTTGTGGAATATTTGCTACTCATATTCACAGACAACATACAGCAACTATGTGTAAACACACAACAAGTTGCATCTTTGAATACTGATATTATGATTGTCGACTTGTATTGTCATGAGCAGCCAGGACAGTGAGTACTTATTTGTGCTTCAGCCTCACTGTCTAGAGCAGGCAGCACTGAGAAAACTGCTTCTGATACACCACTGTGAAGCTTGCACCAAAACACCAATTCCATTGAGGTGCAACAAATAATTTGTTAACAGAATAATGAAAACTATTAAATTATCTAACTACTCAATTAATGTTAATCAGACACATTTAGATTTTTTTTAATTTAAAATTGCTGAAGTTCTCAGAAATTTTGATTCTCAAATTGAAGTATCCGATTTCCTTAGTCCTCCATTAAAATGGACTGATTATGTTAAATCCAAATCAGACATTTGCTTTGACTTGTGAAAACAATTCACATTTTTTTTGTTGATTTTCTGACTGGGTTTGGCTCAACCCAGGAACAGCATCATAATTAATTTCTTCATGCATTTTCTGCAGTGCATACATATAAAACTGACATATTTGAATAAAGAGATAAAAATGGATAATGTGTTTTTTTTAAACGATTTACAGACTAACTGTCAAATAATCCACCGATTACTTTCTATTATGAAATAAATCTTTAGTTGTTGCACTCAATTTTATTCATATGCAAGTGCTACAGCACAATAACATTGATTTATGGTGGTATATTTGAGCTAACACCGTGGAAGTGACTCAAGAGGCAACATCGAGATGATAACTTTTTGTACCTTGTTCATGCCGAAATTCGTGTTCTGTAGCATCCGCGGCTGATTTTCCTCCTCCCTCCCACCTCACTTTGGCACTCTGAAAACAACTGTTATTGCCATCCAACATATATTTCCCATATGCCCGAAGATCAGCAAGCATGACAAAATCATAAAAGGCACCTTCCGCCGCAGCTTGGTTTTATCAGTCCTACACATCTGTGTTAACGATGTCATGCAAACAGGACACCCCCCCCCCCCAAAAAAAACAACAACAACTATAATTTCGCTTCAACCAGTGCAGCTGTTCAAGCTGATTAAACAGATTACGCTGTAGTACCTTCTCACACACATTGCCTTTAACAGACTTCACTTTGTGTAGTGTGCTGCACATGCTGAGTAGTAGACGCAATGTGAAATGAGTGCTGACAGCTTGGCACTCAAGAGCAGTGCAGTGAAAGATGGGCTTTAAAGGTTTCTCGTCAGGTGCTGAGGGTTTGACACCAGGGTTGTATACATTGTGAAGTCTGACGCTCACTTGATCTGATTCTCTGTATCGATTGATTTGGGGAACAATTGGACGCTTGTATTACACGCACATATGAAATGAATGGAGAAATCATTACGACACCAGGCACGGAAAGAAAAGAATACTGTCTATGTTAATGTTAAACTACATATATTCTAGAGTGGATCAATGGGCAAAAAAGATGAACGCAGAAGTAGTTAGATTGCTCGAGGTTATACATTTGCCTTGTTACCATTTAATGCATATTCAAGCATGAACGTTGGCATGCATCTCCTGTAAATAAAATGGCAACTTACTCATTGATCTATGCTAACACAAATCAAGGAAGCAATGTGAGTACAAAATAAAATGTAAAGGTGACTTGTTAAGGCTTTATTTATTTATTTCATAAAATGCTAACATGCTAACAATTGATCTGTGAATATAACCATGAGATAGGAACCCGAGTGAAAAAAAGAATACATTCAGTCATTGGTTTACTAATCGTGCGAATAGGTCACATGCTAACATGGTTCATGTTGGAATGCTACCATACAACTAGGCAGAGTGGCAAAGTGACAAATAGTCTGCACGTTTCACCTAATTGCTTTCTATATCCTTCTCGTTTGCTGAGGACAGTACTACGACCACTGACTAAAAAAATTGAAGCTAAAAAAATAAATTGCACCAAGTGACTCGGCTTCTCCTTGCTTGGCTGCATCGATGTTTTAATTACTTAACTGATGAATGCTAATTATATTGGCGCTAGGCTGATTAGCAGAATGCCAATAGAAGAATGGATGGTTATTTACCGGGTTTGTATTTACCTATTAAAGAAGGAGGGGAAAACTAGATGGCTCACTTTTGTGGCGATTTCAGTTTTTAAAAATGGAGTGAAAGTGCAGTGGCTTGGAATTCAGTCTTAGCATTGTGAATTGCTAATTTATCTTGAAGAAGTTGACTTTGTTGTCAAAACCTCACTGAAAAAGTGCAACAGATTCAGCCAAAAGCCAAAGCAAGAAAAGTTCCACATGTTGACCCTGTCACGCATTATTTCTATTTGCCTTATTTTGTATTCGGAAGAATAATTCTGAAAGACGAACAAATTGGAAACAGGGATAACTAGTTTTGTAATCACTCAACTCAGCTCTCTTTTACTAATTTTTTAAGACATCAATCTCGTTTGGTGAAGAGAAAAACCTTGAGTTTCGACTGTCACTTCAGCCTTCTTTGAAAACAGCTACTGTATTTGTTTGATTTTTAGTCAAGTGAGTGTCAACAGGGTTACAAAATGATTTCATTAGTTATTATACCAGGTTCATGGAAGTTGACACGTGAATTACTTTTATGGGCTACATAACATGATGTGGTGCGCCGAATCTGGCCCCCGGGCCTTGACTTTAACACCAGTGCTTTAGATTTAGAGTATTATCATTGATCATTGCATGGATTCCAACTCCCTTGTTGTGTTCTTTCAAGGCTGTGAAGTTGTGTTGTTTTTAATGACGGCAAGCCCTTCATGCTAGACGGCGTCGAGAGAGGTGATCAATTCTCATCCCGCCTCCGAACTCATTATAGGCCTCATCGGCTAGCTCATCGCCACCCTCAACTTTTAGTCAAGGGCGCCCAGAAAGTGATGATGAGTTGCGCTTGATGAGACAAAAGAAACATATTCTAAACAAAAGGTGGTGGTGCAGAGCTCACGGGATGCTGCGGCATCCTCGTGGCCCGCCATCATTAGTGTGTGTTTGCACTGGGGAATAAGGCTGCGCCAGTCTTGTCGAGCCAGCTTGCACTGAATCCTCCATACATAGTAACACATTTCCACTGAGCTCATTTTAGTACTTGTCCTCAGTGAGCCTTTTGTACTAGAAAAAAAACAAGCTCAGCATTCCCCAAAAAATCATTTATTAATGGTTGTAAAAGCTGCTCCGCCTCGCCAACACTGACCAGCAATGGATGGATCGAAACTGCAATATTCTGTCTTCTAAGGTAGTATTGTAACAGACGTTTAAAATGGTGACCTGAAATCAATTTTGTAGTTTCTAGATTGGGGTGTTCCCTCAACTCGGTGGATCAACACTTTGGTTTGATACACCATCTTAGGTTTGGTGCATTTGTTTAAATGGGGCATTTCAGAGAGGATCACAAAATGGCAGACCCCACAACAGGACGTTTAAAACAGGACCTTAAATTAGGGACTCAAAAGCAGAATACTACAAAGAAATGGAATCGTAACACAACGTTTACCATAGCATTTTGATCGAAGCTGCTCAGTACAATATTGTATGGCTTCGGAATTTTTTCAAGAGTTTTCAGGCTCGCAATTGATATGATACCTTTTACGGCTTGAGAGAAGAAGAAAAATCTAAAAAGGGTGAAACTGCTTTTATATTTATTGTTGTACAGATGATATTGGCTCCATATACAGCACTTTGCATAGTCAGTTGGGTTGAGTCATAAAGCTAACTATAAATACAGTATTGTGAAATGTCCTTGTCTTTTTTTGTCTCTGTCAATGAATATCATCATGAGCTTTCAAGGTTCATTTTAGTTCTTTTTCTTCTTCATGTAGTCCCAGTAGTTTTCCCATTTCAGTCAGAATGTGTTCACCTGGACCCTCACCTCAGCACTTCAAAATCAGCATATTCTCTTGTCCTCATCTCAGCTCTCTGATAGCCCGAGAAATGGCAGCCACTCTCTCATCAATATGGTCTGTGAGAGTTTCTTTTTACACTCACAAGCTCCCGAATGGATGGAAACATCAGATCACTTCATTTTTTGTAAGAGGGGTCCTTTTGAGAGTGCATTTTAAGAGGTCTGTTAGGCCAGATTGATGTCATAGCGTTATATTTGTCACATTTAACTGTAAAGACATGCTTAATAGCAAACATCTGCGAAAACATATGGGTCATTCTGAAAACCTGGCTTTCTAAACACCCCATGAAAAGGTACATCTGGAAAATATGGCTCTCAAAAAGAAGAATCAGATGGGGCAAAGATATCCCCTTGCAGTTGCTATAAAGCTGGATTTTGAAATCACAATCCTGCAAGGTTTACAAAAGATGAACCAAGGAAATGTTTTTTTCGCAAAGATGCATCTCGCAAAAGATTTCCACGCCGCTTTATCATTTCACAGAGGCAACACCGCTATTTGTGTACAGTTTTCCATCATGCGTCTCTTTCAAAAAGGAACTGTGATTCGAAGGCTTTTTTCTTCCAGTGCGGCTAAACACCACACACTTCCTGAGCTATTTGAAGTGTCTCAGGAATGTTTCCTCATATCACCTTGGCTTGCTCTTGTCAACAAGTTACTCACCAGTTCAAAAAATACCCAATGACTGTCATGGCAAACATTCTCTGCAATCCTGTTCGTGACGTGGAAGTTTTGGAAAAAGGAAGTCACTCTGTTGTCTTGGATTTATGCTTATGCCTCATTCGCCTTCGCTAGTTGACGTGATGTCATCCTGTCGAGAAAACATAGGAACGCCTCAGCTATAATTTAGCAGTCCACATAGATCATTACATAAACATCACTGTGCCATAATCAAATGTTATTGAATATAATAAGTAGTCCATAGGTTTGGTGGTTTTATCAAGAGTGAACCCAAAAGTCTTTGGATGGTCTTTCATGACCACAATCGGACTGTCGTTTCCAATAATTTTGCCCTGATGAGCTCAGCTGAACATCTCCACCACAATTAAGCCTCACATGGCCACCCTCAACACATGTCATCCATTTTGTTTAATGGCAGCGTATGTCGCCTGGGGGGTAATCTTGGTGGTTGGGCAAATTCTCACAACCCACTGATTAGATGGATGCGAGAAATTGGCGCAGCGCTCTCCTTTCTACGAGTCAAATGTATGCAAACATATACTTTACACAGCTTTTTGATTAATAAAAATATGTATGTATTTATATAAATGTATCTCACCCAGGCCTAATAATGTGACAACAGTACTAAGCAAATATATGTTCATAGATCTATTTCTGAAAATGCTTTTCTTTGGTCCTCTTTCAAAACAAAGTCGTCATTGAACATGATGATTTTTTTTTTGTCATTTACCGTATTTTGTGTATAAGACGCACCTGCATATATGACATAGGACCATCTTTTGAAGAAAATGACGGCTTTTGGGTGCGCCTTATACACCAAAAAATACTGTAATTTTTGGATCAAACTTAAAACGCTAATATATTATCATGAGTTGGGCGAATTCCAACCTGTTGTCAATCATTTTCTACTCACAAAAAAAAAATCTCGTTAATGCAGAAAGTCAGCCACTGTCTGTAATTGTTTGTAATAGCTCACTCACTCCAAGATTTAGGAAGTGCTCCCTTCCTGGCAGGAAGTGTTTACGTGTTGGTGACATTCCCTTTTTAACTCGACAAGTCTGCCCTCGCTTCGCTCTCCAAAAATATAGAACCAAGGGTTAAATTGTTTGCAGCTGTTCCGGCGAGAGCCAAACACCCGGATGAAGAGTGACAAATAGTGATTGCCCCGTGGCGGTCACACGCGCCACCGATGATGCTGCTTTGCGGTAATAGATTGGCGATTGTCGCTTACAGCTGAGCATAACAGCCATTTGAGACTCCGCCCAGTCTAAGCATTGTCTGTTGTCTCCTCATGGGGCCATATGAGGCCACGTTTCATCATGTCAAAACAAATAAAAAGAGCTTTGTTTACCTTGTTGTGGCTCTGTGGTTATGTTGAGATGTCAGCCAGATAAGACCTAGAAACCTCTTAGTATGCATCATCATTCTTTCATGTTTGAGCTGGTGTCCTCCATAAGCCTGCTCATGCATTGTCAAAGAAAAACACAAATTAGCATTTCCCTTGTAATTACAGCACATACGGGATTAACATAGTTTATAACTTTTCAACAAGCCTCTGCGCGGCCGCGATTGTACTGCAGCAATCCCGCCAATAAACCTATCAAGGGGGTGGCAAAGGAAGGAAATTGGGTGCCATCAAGCGTGTCGCCAAGTACTTCATCTATCACACACTAAACAAACTTTTTATATGGCGCAACCCAGACCCTCCGCTTGTTTCTCATGAGTTGCAGCTCTAAAGATGGATTTATGCTGTATGAGATGTTTTTAAAATCCAAATTACTGCAATGAGTAAACCCTATAGATGGTAGTCGTGTTTGTGTGTGTGTGTGTGTGTTTGTGTGTGTTTGCGTGTGTGTGTGTGTGTAACTAATTAACTGTTCAATCTAAAAGCATACCTTAAGGATCCCTGCAGACAAACTATACTAAAATGGACAATTATATCACCATAATTTGAAATCAGGATGGAAACCATATCATGATTAGCACAGTATGTGTACACTGCTGACTGGGCTCATAATATGGAAGTTGTGGTCCACAAATTACATCTCTTATTGTACGCAATTTACCAGAGATCAATTCTCGAGGTGGTTTTGATCAATCTATGATGGTACTTGTTTGAAGGTACGAGCAGTACAAAATGAACGACTGCAATGGTTTTCGAAAATGTCAGTCCTGCTCATTTACTGCTGTACTTGTACTTTTTCTGTTGATTGATGAATCTAATGGTAGCGCAAAGCAATGTTCAATTTCCCACTTGACATGTGTGGCTGATGTTACATCAACAAGGGGAGATCTTGCGATTCATAAACTTACTTTGGGTGAGACAATCGTAGATCCCACCGAGCCAATTTCTGCTTCCGCAACGTCAAGGATGATGGAAGCTTCTCTGCACTGAAGTTAAAGAGTGTGGATCGCTACTTGAACGGGAAATAAGATGGCTGAATTCACACCCACAGTGGCGCACCTCCCCACTGTACCTAAGCCTGCCTACAAAATGACAAAAAAAAAAAACAACTCCACACACGCTTGCCGTTGCTGGACAGATAGATAAAGCCCCCAAATTTTAGATCGGTTCTATTAACCCAAATCCTGGAGATGATTACTTTCTAATCCATGATACATGGCTACAGTTTGAATCTGTAATGCGAATGACCCAGCTCTGAACTTCATACATGCCATTAAATGACAGATTGTAAATATTTTGGGCAGTTTATTGCCACTGGTGTCTGGTCAGTGATATCACAGCTCTGGAAGATCTTTTATGCAAACTGCACTCGTCTATAAACATGACAGTACTTTTAGGGTTGCCCCACATCGGCAGAACTGCAAAGATCTGAAATGCAGACGTTGAATGTGTTTCTAATTTCAAAGTGGGAGTGGGGTTGGTAATAAATTTACTGCAAGCGGGGTGGCACAGATGTCTCTTAGGGAAAGGAAACTAATAGCTGCGTGTGTTCAACATGGAATCCTTTCAACATCTACCAAAAATGTACTCCCCGGGCTGAATTACAACTAAAATAGAAGAGACTTTAACTAATAAATTATCGCTGCACTTGTTTTGGAAGAACTGCCAGCTTGCGACCTTGCTTTATCATACCCACACTGCCTCCCACTTAAATCCCTGTTTGTTTTGCTTGACAGTCCCATTCACGTGTCCACAAATTGCTGCGCCGAGACGATACTTCAATTAGATTAAAGCAAAGCAAATGAATTCACTGCACGAAAAATAAAAAAAAAACACAACTCAGAGTTCCTCTTAAGTGAAGTGCTCGCGCAGCTTGATTGAGAAAAATGTCTTCAGAGCAAGTACAATGCAATTGCCTTCTCTACTCTCTCAGTAGGCCTATAGAGGAAGTGCCTGATTTTCCTGAATGTGCCAGAGCAGTAGTTGCTTTTGGAAATGTATTCCATAAAGTTTCATTGTCATCAGCTTGTTGTATCCATGGTAAAACGCAGTGCTGTGCGCCATCTGCCCAATCTGTCCGGGAATGTTTTAATGCAGTTCGGTCCTCTGCAAAGGATGCCGTGATTAATGGTAACGAGAATTGTCACAGACAAACAAAACAGTACTGAGAGCGCGTATTGCGTTGTGCCAAATGACTTACACGAAACGGCCAAGCACCTCGCGATATGGTCAGTAGTTTTGCAAGAGCCTTCCTAATGAGGTAATTCATCAATCGATGCAATTGTAAAAGTGTTGTTTTAAAAATCGCACAATGAGATAGCAGCTAGCTGCGCGAGCACATCTACCTCACCGTGAAGAAATATGTATGGCTGTTCTCCCTGTGATTTTTGGAAGATTTCTTCAGATATTCACATTTCCTACCGCATTCATTCTAAAACAGACTGTGTGGGGTAATGAAAGACTCCAAATCAGGGGTTGACCAATAGATATAAGTTTGCATCAACTGGTGATCAGCTCCCCACGTCCTGCAGGTGTCGTTGGCACTCATTACATACTGTTTCAAACTGTCCGAGCAAAGATGGTTGATGTTATCTCAGTCTGTCCTGTCTACTCTGAGGTCTCTGGACTTGTTGATCTCTGGGTAATTTGGCTTCTTCCTACATGATAAAAACATGCTTGTTGGGAAAAATAAGAATGTCAAAGTTGAGTATGCATGATTGTGTATGTTTTCGGGGTCGCCTCCAGGTCACTACTGACCTCAATAAAGACGCTCTATGGAAAATGGATGGATTATTCAACAGTCCTGATTGTCACATGATCGGTTTGGAGTTGCTGATTGTTGGAGCTATAAAGGCTGTCAATTCATACATGCCCGACAACCTTTTCGGCCCTTTTCCCAAATCAAAATTTTTACTGCTTATTTTCACAAATCTCACAGTAGTGGTCATATTCAAGTCGGTAGCGTGTGGTGGACAAGTCACCAGATTAGTCTGTTGTGGATCCCCCCCATTGTGAATTGAAACTATTCATCGTAGAGAAGATGTTCCTTGTGGATGTCAGAACAGCTGTCACATTTTTTTTTTGGGGGGGGGAAGCGGGTGGCGCAAAATGTCCTCCCACATCTTGTCTTCTCTCCTTTGTCTGAAGCGCTCCTGCTCGTTGCTTGTTTTGCATTGTGACAAACAAAACCACAGCAGTAAAAAAACAACAACTTTTGAAAGGCTCTAATGCAATATAGCTGCTAAGCACTATGTTGTATCGGGCAATCGTTGGCTGCAATCCCTTGTGGCATGAACCATAAATCACATATGCCAGTCTCTCTCTCCCGGTCTGTCTCTCTCTCTCCCCCGCTCTCTACCGTTCTCCCTCCCTTCCTCCCTCCCTCCACATTGGATAGCCTGGTGTCTTTTCTGCCATTCTCAGCGGGGCTTCAACCATGACAAGCTCTATTCCATCCCAGCCGCTGCGGAATAAATGTCGCACTCCCATCAGCGCGACTGAGGCCTGTCAAGGAATTTGTCTGGTTAACATGCACAGCTCATAATTACTCAAAAATATCTAGACCGTTGAAAAACTAAACCATCAGCAGACCATTTCTTAATTAGAAGTGTCACATCTCCAATCCCATGAGCTCAAATGACAACAAATGCATCCACTTTTTCTCTCTCTTCAGCCATATGCCAACTCCTCTCTCTAAGTGCACAGAAGGACAATTCCCGTCCATGTTTTCTCTCTTGTAATGGAAAAATGAGGGCCCCAATCGAATTGAAATTGGAGAAGCTCTCGGGTCGTCCGATATTGAGCCAAAGTGGCAGGTGCCAGTTGCAGCCTGGCCGCCTCCCTAATGTTCCCCCTGTTTCTGCTGATGCGAAGAGGACCTTATTGGCTGAGAGATGCGGCACATTTCAAGTTTTTGCCCCCGCTGGGGAATAGTCGGATATAAGAGACAGGGTTTTGAAATCTGAGTTCGCAGCAAAAGTAATAGACAGAGGTGCCATTGGGACATGTCTTAAGCTGTTGCTGTAGTTGGGCAAGAATCTTATATTGCAGCACTGTGATGAATTTCAACCTTGGGACAACACAGAGGCCATTCAGATTCAGAGTTTTTGAAGATCTTTTTAGTAGGGCTTAACAGAAATGATTTGATATTCATGCCTCATATCAGAATATGAATACAATTCGAAAGGACTTTCGGTTTGGTGAAAACTGAGGATTTTTATAAATATATAAATAACAAGAAGGGATGTGGAAAATTACTCAACATTAATCAATTAATAAGCAAGCATTATATTGTACTCTTCAAAACATTTGCCTACCTATTAGATTTTCTCTGTAAATGTTGCTATATTCTTGGTAACTTAACAAACAGTGCTAAAATATCACCGTTGTGATTTCTTCGGCCGCTTTAGTCTTGACTGTGACTTGGCTGCGGTCCTGACGCACCCTGGCCATGCCATGAGGCAGATGGTGTGTCCCCGGGCGCTGCTGACTTGCCGATCGCAACCTCATGCTTTCTCCTGCTGTCAATTGGTCATTAGTTTCGCGGGAGCGGACGAACATTTTGGGGCAGTATACAAATACGAAGCCTCTCATCGATATTCACTAACGGTTATGAACAAGACAGCGGGGGGCAGGTTGATGGGGCTTTTTAAACACTGTTGATCACAGCGATTGCCAGTTTGGATGTGATGAGGATCAATTATTAACACTGTTGCCGAGGAGTGGAGAACAAAAGACTGGGTTATGAATCCGTTGGCTAAGAAAATGTATTGAACTCATTGAAAAAACATGGGATTCCTGACTTACATGTTGATTGAAACGAATGGAGACATTTATGGAAGCTTCTGGAACTGTACTTTTTATGTACCTGAATGGATTGAAACAGGTTGACCTTCAATTTAAATTGCTGTGGTGTGAAAAGATCGCTTTAGTTTCTCATTGCAGATTTTAAAATACAGGTGCGAAAGAAAATTTTTTTATTAATAATCTTTTTTTTTGAGTCAGTCACACACTTTGAGTAATTCCATATTCCCATTGATTGTGAGGAGGAGGAGGTGTTTGCTGACTGAACTGCAATTTGGAGGGGAGTGCATTAGGGCAGTACATTATTCCAACAAAGTTAGAAATAGCAATTCATGCCAAGTGAAACTGAAGTTAAAACGAAGAATGTTATGAAGACAAACGACTACATGGTAAGAAATGAAGTCGACTGCGCGCAACTAGCCTTTTGTTTAACACTACGGAACATAAACATGGACGCCCACGACGTTGTAAGGGTGACCACTTGATAACGTGCAACAAAGACAAATTGTTGTTCGCGAAAGCATCTCCACATACCGAGAGTTTAACTTCACTTGGGAACTCATTTAATATTCATGGCGAGACACGATATTTTATTTAATCTAAAGGACTATTGCAGTTTCTTTAATCAAATCAAGAGAGTTCAACTGCAAATCTAGTGAATGTTTTGTAAAATGGACAACGGCTGCCAACTACTTTCAAATGATGACGTCTATTTTGAGAATGCATGCCATTTTGACTATGGTGGATTAGCTGGACAGCGCTGTACCTCCTGTCTTACACTTCAGAGAAGCTTTATCGAATCAGCATCCTGACATTTCTTTGCTGCCATGTCATGCTCCTTATGGGTACTCTGGTTTCCTTCCACATTCCAAAAACATGTGTTTGGTTAGTTGGAGAGTCTAGATCAGGGGTGTCAAACCTACGGCCCCCAAAGAGGTTTGATCAGCCCCGCAGGATAATTTAAAAGTTGAAAAAAGCACAAACGACATGGAATTCAAAATTTTAACAAGGATGAGGTGCAATTCAAGGATTGTCCACTAGCGGGCAGAGTAGTGCTGTTTTGATCAACGTAGAAAAAAACAGCGGCATTTTTTTCAACCGTGGTCTTTTTTTTCAACCGCGGTTTCCACACTCTCATTAGCCAAAATGTCATTATCCAAACGTTGAAAAGTAGATAAGGAGTGAATAATTTTCAATGAAAAATGGACCACGTCATATTTTTTACAGTGATGCATGGGAAACCTCTGGGCTTGGTGTGTTTTCAACAAGTTTCGGTAATGAAGGAATATAATATTCGACGCCACTACGAGACTCATCACAGCGAAAAATATGACGGCTTGCAAGGACAACTGAGAAGTGTCAAGGTCGACGAATTGGTGGCGGGTCTGAGGAAACGGCAGTCAACTTTCACCCAGAGCTGAGAAGTCAGTGAAGCAGCAGTAAAAGCCAGCTATCTAATTGCTAGCAAAATAGCATTAGCATCAAAGCCGTATTCCGACGGTGACTTTGTGGGAGACGCTAATGGCAAGTGGCAACTCCGCTTATTTCCCCTGCCTGAGAGATGTGTGTATGACCAGACCTCAATGGAAGCGGTACAAAGACAAGATTGCAGGATTACTGTGGGAGTTTGAGAAATGTTTTAGGTATTTGGTGAACAGTTGCAATGCATATACTGTATGTGAATGATAAAAGTAAATTGCACATTTGTTCATGAAACGTTGTGTAAAAGGAATGTTCATTAAATGTCATCATTTTCCTAATGTTCTTGTGCTTCTTTACACCAAAACTAATGAAAGACATGATATTTTGGTTATTTATAGCATGTAGGGTATACTTTTAATGGTCCAGCCCATTTGACATATACGGAGGCCATATGTGGCCCATGATGTGAAATGTGTTTGACACCCCTGGTCTAGATTATGTCGTGGTGTGAACGGGAGTGTACATTTTTGGTGTACGTTGCCTCCGCTCGGCGTTTTATTTAAACACACCTCATCCCTCGTATTTTGTTCTAGACCAGTCTCATACCCACGGTTTAATGAAATGCATTGGAGACTAAGATTGAATCAAATCGCTCCCGACCGTTCAAATTAATGGCTCAGCTGCTGCGTCTGATTGCAAAATCCCATTTTTTTTATACGTTTGAAATATCAGCAGCTGTGTAAAACTCAACTCTCAACTCTCATTTTGATTGCCCGTGAGGGCAAAGCACACACTAGTTTCTCTTTCAAACATGACAGCTCTTTGAGATTTTATAGCTTAACTTGACACTCAGGCAATGTTTGAAGGCTGTTGGCAAGGTTTTCATTGCTCACTCGTCCTTCGTTTGTCCAACGCTATGTCAACAGGAAAGGCAAAGATGATGTCATCCTTTAGGAGCAACTCCGCCCGTAACTCAATCAATGATGCTGTTGTTTCCTGAAGCATGCTAAAACATCCTGCAGCTCACAAGGATCCATAACAAGGCTGTAGAAAGTGTTAAAAGACCTTGAATAAGAAATGTATATCTGCAGTTCCAGTGGAGCCTTTCCTGTCAAATACACAGTTTGAATTTCCAATTATTTTATCACAAGAAATGAACGAATGCCCCCAAGCGTGTTTGAATGACAATGATGTGACAACAATGTACCATTTTATCGTGTCTTACAATTCTATGTTGTCACCATTTGATTTCACTGCGTCCCACCACAGGCTAGTGTTAAGCCGAAGAGGAAACAAAAGAAAATTACGGTCGAGCAGAAGACGATCATCAAAAAACACGAACAAGGTGTGCCTTAGCGTCCCAGTACCATTACGTTAAGTCGACCATTGCTACCATCCTCAAGAACAAGGAAGCTATTAAGGGTGCTTTTGTGTTGTCCAAGCAACAGTCTTCGGCAATAGAAGAAGTTGAAAAGAATCTGTTGATTTGGATTAATGAAAAGCCGCTAGCAGGGGACAGTGTGAGTGAGGGTATTATCACTGAGAAAGCATGGCAATTTCACTCGGATATCATCAAGAGGCAACCTGTAAGTTCGTCATCCATTGACAACTACCATCACAAAGGTAAATAAAACGACTTTATTATACAATACAGTTTATTTCTTTAATTACAATACAATTGTACATTTATTATACATAAAATAGGGTATATTTTGTGTAGTTTTAAGGCTTATTTCATAGAAAATTATGTTTTATGGGGACCTGGGAACAGATTATTCTCATTTTAATGGTTTTATATGGGAAATAAATCTTTGGAAGATGAACTTTTCACCTTACACACATTTTTTATTACTGTAATTGCATTATTGTTGTCAATTTGAATTACTTACCAAGCAGGACACATATGCTTAATTTTTGATAGACAGCTATTTTGTTTGACTTTCACTGCACACGTTTTCCCTCCTCAACGTTTGGGCTGGACTGTTTGGTCTTGCATAAGTTTGCAGTTGAACTCTCTTGAGATTTCCTGGGGTCTCATGACATTTGCATACACTCGGAGAGTGTGCACATTTCCAGAAAATAAGGAATCTTACCGCCGGCAGCGCATTCTGAGTTGGACCAGCACCAATTTACTTTGTCAAAACCTGTCCAAAAGTTTAAATCTACTAGAACACGAGGCCAAGTCATGTTATGCCAACAAGGAGACACATTACATCACTTAGTGTGTTTTTGTGGGGCATGGCCTCCAACCACTTCATGGAAGTACCGCAGTCGGATGGGAATTGATTAATTATGTTTTCATAGTGAGAGTTACTTATTCGTTGGTCCAAGATGCGTATGAGCTTGGTTTTGGAACACAGGTCGCCATTACTGTTGCTCAAGCTTTCATGCTAACTCGCGACCAGGTGGTAATCAAACTGTGTTTGCTGTTGATATTTATTTTGCTAAGAGATTTGAGGTCCTTTGGGGCCCTGAGGTCGTTGTTTGTGTTACTGATTTGTTTTTTTTTGTTACCTCTATTTGCAAGACAAACATATGTATTTTATTTTGTGGCGTAAAAACAAACCAAGGCGATGTTTGTGCTGGACTTGAAACTCACAAAAGCATAACATTTGAGGAACCCATAATTATGCTGCGGCAGAACAAGACCTATTTATTTTCCCTAAAAAGGATGGAAAAGAGCACCATTGTAATATAGGGGATTTAACACAGAGTAGCTGTGAGGAAATTCACCCCGAAGGTGTTACAAAGCAGTCGATGCCATGGTTAAAAAATAGATATATATTAAGCTAGGTTCCTATCAAGCGGTTCCATTTTTTTTCACAGTTTGAAATGGGCACATACTTATTTTATTGTTTTTCCATTAACTTTAGTTTCTAATCGTAGACTTGTATGCTCTGCATATACAGTACATTGATTGTCCTTTTCATTCTCTATTTTATGTCTTTTCCTCATGGCTCTGCGCCATCGCGCCGGAGTCACATTAGTTTTGTGTGGAAAAATGATCAGCTTCAAGCTTCGAGGCAGCCATTTACTGTGACTATTTTTTGCCATCAAAATAGTCAAGTTATCGAATAATCATTCCAAAGCCTCACAATCGGGCCACATGCGCCACAGCAACACCACAAACAAACCCCACTGTGAAATTCAGAGTGAAACATCAACGGTTTCATTTTTGTCTTGATAGACACACAAGTATAAACTCTATAGAAAAACGGCTAAGTGAACATTGTTAGTTTTTACATCGTGGGGAAATATAAGTGCTGTGAAATACTCATTGGACGACTTGTGTGTAAGCAATTTGACTTTTTACATGTTTTCACAGTCATAACGGGCCTACGAGATTAACACGACAAAAATGAATTTGGCATCTTTACACTAGATGGATTGTGTTTTTGTCATTGTCGGATAACATGCTTAATATTTTTCATTAACTTCATCTGTGATTGATTTAAACGAAGTTAAACTGTGACTCAGTCACTCCTATAAATTGTTGGTGCTTTCCCAATTGAAGTGAAATCACTGTTATATCATACATGGGTATTTAAAGCGTGATTGAGTGTTTGTGTGTGTGTGTGCGTGTGTGCGTGTGTGTGTGTGTGTGTGTGTGTGTGTGTGTGTGTGTGTGTGTGTGTGTGTGTGTGTGTGTGGGCTGCGTGCACGTTTGGCTATGCCTGATTGTTGTCTCAGCATAGCCCTGATGAGTGATATGCTTGTTTATATTTAGTCTAAATTATTTCCCGGTGCCAATGACTCACAGGGTGTTGTGCCCATCGTGTACACTCAGGTCGCTGCATTAGCATTTGGCTGATTAGACTGATACGTCAGTGTGTTTTACTAGCACAGACCAAATTTTTAATTATTACGTGCCTTGTTTGGGCACAGTGAAGGTCACTGGAAGTCACGTTCTGAGTGGTGGGATCTTAATGCAATCAAGGCATGTTAATACAAGGGCTGATCTTTTTGGTGCTCGATATTTTTCGATTGGCGGCGGCAATAGTGCGAGACGGCTGTTTAGCCTACAGCTTTCCTGTCACGTCTTGTTTTCTCACCAAAATAATTCCAAATATTGACACATTGTGGAGTTTGCAGCATTCAGCATTGACTCATTGAGGGCTGCTGTCACTCTCCATGTTTCTTAGGGAAATATCGGGAGGAAGTCCAGCAGGTAATAGAAAGTGAACACACCCCATATTGAATCAATAACAATTCATCATTTCAAATCTGACATGAACTTCAACCATCCACTTTGCATCACGCTTGTTGTCAATAGGATGTACAATTCAGAGTCATCAATCAAACCAAAATGCTTGTTTGTGTTAATAGCCATTCTTGGGTATAAGACCGAAAGGCTGCGGTTAAGATTTCAACTCTGAGCCTCAGAATTTTGTGAACAGAAATCCACCATGCTAGCTTTGGCTATCCATTCCTTTTTCTAAAATACATGAGTGATGGTTCTTCGCATTTTGGTTGTGGATTTGGGTGAAATAGAAGAGCAGCCTAAACTGGTTACGAGTTAATCTCAGTTACCTCTACGAAGACGCACTTACACTTACTACCATGGACAATTTCGAAAAATAAAACACCAAAAACATCCAACTGTTTATGAAATTTGGAAGATAATAGACTAAGTTTTGGAGATTCTTCCCTTGAGGATTCCATTGCAAAGTTACTCTCTGACTACGACTACCCAAGCAGTCGCTAGGCTACCACTCAATGTAAACAAATAAATCCCACCGGCATTGCGTTAAATTGCGCGTCTACTTTGGTGAAAGGAAATTCAAGTTTGAATCTCTCTTTGAATAGCTCTCTATGATGCTACTTTTAGGTACTCTGCTTTCCTTCCACATCCCAAAACTATTTTCTTGGTGTTCGGCGAGAGTCTGAGTGTCAGTGTGAGCGGTTGTTTGTTTATGCGTGTCCTGCGATTGATTGTCCAAGATGAAACATGGCTCCAACCCAAAGTCATGATGAATTGACACTAGTACCCTAATGAAAGCAAGGCACGTGATTGGGTGTTACATTCCAGGTAAACAGATGCACATTTACCTTGTGACACTTTCTGTATGAGCAGTCAATGTCAAGATAAAATAATATGGAGTAGGAACATAGAACATTCCCCAACAGCAAGAACAAACTCCTCCGCTCACACCTCTCTATTAGCGCCAACGTCTGAGAGCACAGATGGCTCCAGATGGACCTTGAAGTTCTTTCAAAGGACAAGCATTTACTTTTTAAGAAGCTGTGTCTTGGTGAAGAAAGCAAATATTTCACAAATGCAAATACAACCCTTGGAGGAGCCCTAGATGAACACTCTGTTCCTTCCAGTTTTTGCTCCGTGTTCCTCTGGTCTCAGGACGTCCCCTTAATTGCCATCTACTGCGCAAGACTGCAATTAGCTTGGGTTTGCTGGCCGGCTGGTCGGGTATAAATCTGCCAAATTGCTTGTCTTAAAGTCCAGCAGGCCAGCTCGAAGCCTCTACTTTTTGAAAAGTGGGCCTGTCACTGTCATATAATTAGGCCAAGCAGCATTTTCAGGGAGAGCGTGCTGGAAGCCCCAAGATGGGACATTGCGGTGTGCCGGCGTATGTATCGCTTCATCTCGCGGGCCAACTCTGCAGATGTCCAGTGCACATGACGCCTGATCTATCGTCACAACCCTCCTGACACCTCATCATGTTTAAGAGTGCAGAAAAATAATGCTTGCCGCAATTTCAACTTTCCCCTTGTCGTATTCCCCTCACAGCTCATTATCCTTGAGGACTACGCCGACCCGTTTGATGCCGAGCAGGCTGGCGGTACTCAGGCCACCACAGAAAAAGTGACCCCTGAGAATGATGGATACATGGAGCCATACGAGGCTCAGAAGATGATGGCGGGTAAGTGTGATGAAGTCTTGTCACATTGTTGATGTCCACAGTTGGAATATGTTTCACTTTGCATTCATTCTTTAGTCAATCTAAGTTAAGTGAGTCATGATGCTGATGTCCATAAATTCCCCATCCGACTTCATTTTTATTTCATTTTAATGGAAAACGGAAAGATAATGCTTTGCTGTCATCATTAGTTTTGTGAAGACTGACTATATTCGTTTATCGGTTATTAAAAGGCATGAAACTCAAATGGATCATCTTCTTCTTTTCCTTTCGGCTTTTCCATTCAGGGGTCGCCACAGCGAATCAGTGTCCTCCATCGAACCCGGTTTTGTGCATCCTCTTCTCTTACGCCAGCTACCTTCATGTCCTCTTTGACAACATCCATAAACCTCCTCTTCGGTCTTCCTCTCAGTCTCCTGCCTGGCAGTTCAAGATTCAGCATCCTTCTCCCGATATAGTCGCTCTCTCTCCTCTGGACATATCCAAACCATCTCAGTCTGGCCTCTCTGACTTTCTCTCCAAAGCCTCTAAAATGAGTTGTCCCTGTGATATATTCATTCATGATCCTATCCAACCTGGTCACTCCCAAAGAAAACCTCAACATCTTCAACTCTGCAACCCAGCTCTGCTTCCTGTCTTTTCTTCAGTGGCACTGTCTCCGGTCCAAACAAACATCATCATCATGGCTGGTCTCATCACCGTTTTATACACTTTTCCTGTCATCCTAGCTGAAACCCTTCTATCACACATCACACCTGACATTTTTTCCCAGCCGTTCCAGCCTGCCTGGAGACGCTTATTCACCCCTTTTCCACACTCTCCATTGCTTTGGACAGTTGACCCCAAGTACTTAAAATCCTCTACCTTCTTTATCTCTTCTCCTTGTAGCATCACTCTTGCACTCAATTTGATCATAGGATGTAGCAATATATCTATGTTGAATATTTATTCTGCAGTTAACGTAGCCATATTGGTATAAAGTCTAATTGTGATATTTTCAAACATTATCTTTATCTTTTCTTTTGGAGAATATTTATTGAGACCATTAAATTCTTGATTTTTTTTATTAGTCATTTTTCAAATTTAGTATTATTTTCATTTCATTGTACTGTTTATTTTTCAAATGTTATTTTATTATTTTAAATCAACTTTTAATTGCATTTTTTTCTTTTATATTATTTTGTTCGGATCAAAAGTTTTTTTTTTAATGATGCATCTGAACGGCTTATTATCCCACAATCAAGTACCACAGTAGACTATGGCAAAACAAAATAGTGCATTTGGCGATTGCCACCATTTCGTGCTGTTATTTGAACATGCATGCTTTGTGGAATTCTTGTTGCAATGTAATTTCGCCACACTCTTTCACGCTGGGACTCACCAAAGGCACCTCCGATGGCCCGGTGCTGCTTTAACATGACAGGTGCAGCAGAGCAGAAAGCAAATGTGTGTCATCGAGGATTTGGAAACATTTTCAAAAGCGGATACTTGCCAGGAATGATATGATATCTGCCTCAAAGCGATTTACACAGGAATAAGGTTGAGAGTGGCTCTGAAAAAAGGTTATTTTCTGTAGTTTTTACATAGAAGCAGCTGCACGCTGGGAGTTTCTTGGAAAACATTTTCTTTTCCTTCTCCTGAGACCACAACAGTTGTGTCCTCATGTAAGAATTCAGTTCCACCACATTCTCCACACTGTTTTGTCACACTGCTCATTCATTCTGTGGCTGAATGAGTAGTGACCAAAAATGTTTTGATATATAAAACATGGCTTCTTAACAGCCTGATTGAAATCATTTAGTTTTAAGTGAAGTTGTGTTAAAGTGAATGGTGAATTGAACACTTATTCAGGATCCCAACCAAATATTTTTTGAAAAAGTGACAAGTACCAACTACAATGCCCCCCCCCCCCCCCCCCCCCCCCCGCCCACCCACACACACACTTTTTAGTGTTATCAACCAAGACCTCAAACGATTTTTGAGAGCTCTTTCAAAGAAGGATTTCGCTCCGATGCATCCGGACTGCAAATGGATGGCAATTTTCCTCTATCGCCACTGGCTAATATGTGATGTCAGAATTTGTTGGAATTCAAAAATAACCCAGTCACAAACATGATTTAGGAAATAATGCAGGCGATAAAATATATATTTGTTTCATTTCATGCTTGATGAGGAAGCAGATATTCAAGAGAACCGCCTACAGTATTTTTATACAAGCAATTAAATGGTACATTTTTCATAAATGTCACTCTTAAAGGACAACCGACATCTTTTTTTTGTTTCCTAACCGACATCAGAAAAACGTTTTATAGCATCTAAAATACCCAAAACATGAAGGGTGATATTTTAGTCAAATGCAAAACACCAATAATAATGAGATAAAGTGTCCCAATACTACTTTGAAATGACCCCGGAAATGGCGAGTTTCAGAAGGTCCCACCCCCTTGTTTGTGACGTCACGCCCGACGTCACACCCGACGTCTTCGCCTTGCTCAAGAAACAAAACAATGGCTCACTGAGTTCAGATTTAGAGAAGATGCTTTCTTGTTACTCATCCAATTATGAATATGATTCAAACAGTTCTGAAGAGGAAAGCATAAATGTTTGCAATAGATGAAAGAAGTACTCGCGTATCAATTCGAGCTTTTTGGACTCCAATGTAGCGTCCCAGAAAATGCACAAGACGGCACCCAAGCTCCGTTGGATATGGGCTGATTTGTCTGCTCGGAATTTGTGTCAGCAAATAGTAGTCTTGTGGAAACACACAACGATTCACCATCGCATTATTTTTGTGTTTTCCTTCTAATTACGCCATCAACACGGATCAACACAAAGTTTTCAGACCAAACAAAGTACCTAAAATGCATTGTGTGTCGCTTTCTCGTTCCTGACATGACGTCACGTCAGGAATCGTCACCAACTCGAAAACAAGACTTCCTAAATATTCAGTGCGAGTCTTAAAACATAAAATATAGCTATATGCTGTGGAATCTTTGTAAAATACGCTCAGTAGAAGTCATTTGAAGTGATTTTACAAATTATCGACACAACTTGTCCGGAGGCGTCGGTTGTCCTTTAAAGGGCAACCGACGTCACTTTTTTGTTTTTTAACTGACATCAGAAAAACGTTTTATAGCATCTAAAATACCCAAAATACGCAGTATGGTATTTTTATTGAAATGCAAAACACCAATAAAAATGACTTAAAGTGTCCAAAATCTGCAAAAAATTGAGCTGCGAATTGGGCATTTTCAGAAAGTCCCGCCCCCAGTTCGTGACGCCACGCCAAGACGGGGAATAAAAACAATGGCTTCAGATTCTGATAATATGCTTTCTTGTTACACATCCAGTTATGAATATGATTCAAATAGTTCTGAAGAGAGGGGGAATGTGTCACCCAAAAAGAGGCAAGAAAATGGCCACCGAGCTGTGAGGAATGAATCAGCCCGTTTCCACAGGCTGATAAATTCGTTCCATGGAGCTTGGACTCCCTCTGCTGGCGGCTTTTGGATGTAACACACGGTTAAAAAAAAAAAACAGTACAGCAAAATACATTGACGTGATGGAAAGACGCTACAATGCGTCTTTTTTTACGGTCAGGAGGCGGTCCTTTTCTGACGTCACGTGAGGACTCATCACCAACTCAAAAACAAGACTTCCTGTATGTTCAACGCGAGTCTTAAAACGTAAAATATAGCTATATGCGGTGGAATCTTATTAAAATACGCCCAGTAGAAGTCATTTGAAGCCATTTTACAAATTATGGACACAACTTGTCCTGAGACGTCGGTTGTCCTTTAAGTCACATTCACATGGTTGGACTCTCCTTGTCCGACCATGTGATGTGTTCTTAAAAAAACGCCCACGAGAGTAACAGGAGTGAGCTTGAAATGGACACATTCAATAAACATTTGATACACTGGCAAGATTATATAAAAATTGAGCTTTTTGACACATCACAAAGTTGACTTTGAAACATAGCAGAACCATAGGTATGTTCAAAAGCGTCTAGTTTTTTTTTATTTGGCACAGGATGTCTTCAGTCTGTGGACACGATAAAATCTCAAGATTATAAAGGCAATCTGAAGCGGTACCCTGTCGCGCAATGTGCAGGTCATGCATCCTGCCGCACGATAAAATCCCCAAAAAAATATATAACTGAAAACACCCACGAAGGGCAAAGAACATAACTTTGGACTATTGTGAAATACCGTCTTTCGATTAGCCTTAATCAAAGTCAAATTGAACATCCATAAACGTGTAATTTTCAGACAAGCGGGGCCTCAATCCCTCAGATGACACCTTTTCACAGAGTCCCATCACAGATCTAGATCTTGACAAAAAGAGTGTTCTCGTTGTCTCCTCAGCAATTTTCCTCTCATGGCATCCAGACAATCTCTTGTTTTCATCTGTCTTACTAGTTTGACCCTGGCCCAGCCGTTGCCCCAGCCGAGTAAAAAGGAAGAGAGAGAAAAAAAAAAAAGATTTATCGCCTGTTCTTAGCTGCTGGTGGCTGTAAAGAAGAAAAATCACAGCAACTGTTTTTTTTTTTTTTTTCTGGTGGCAGCACTCGAATGAGTTTTAAATTGAGCTAGATTTGCTTTTATTTTTTCCTCTCCTGGCGACATTAAACTAGGATGGCAGCGGGATAGGATGTCAATGTGATAAACTCAATGGAGCTTTCTTCTACATTATGATATGTTTTTGTTTTTAATCCTATGATACATCTTTCCGAAAGTTTTGACAGAAGCTTCATGTTTTGCAAGCTCAGGTTTTGACATCATGAGAGCAATTCATGAAAAAAAAACCTTCAACCATTGTCTAATGTTTATATTCAGTATGAATTTAATAGATTATAGTTTCACCGCATCACCGAGTCAGGCATTTTAAAATGGCTAATAGGAAAGTGCATATTTTATAAATCATCAGAAAGGTATCCATTCTTAATGGTAATGTACGATGCAATTGAAGTATTTGTTTTAGCTCAGAATGTGTATGTTTAGGCTTTAAACGACTACATGTATTAAACATTTTGAGAGGGCCTCCATTTCTAATGAATTTCACCTATTTAAAACCCTTAAATATCACATAATCTCCAATGTGTAATATTCTGCAGATGGAACAGGCAGACAGCCAATAATGAACAGAGCGACACCAACTTCCTTATTCACAGTTAATGTCCAGCCTGCTTTTTGTTTTAGCACCATCGCCATGCCATTCATAAACTCCCTCATAAAGTGAACTCTGTGTAAAATTCAACAATGTATAAAAAGATGGAGCGTATATTAAAACATCCAATTAATTCATGAGAGCAGCGTGGGAGTGAATAATCCTTTAATTGCCCTTTCAAAAATAAGCATAACATGGGAAGGGAGTTCAAGTAGATTTGCTTTAAAACACAATGATCATTTCTTCGTTACACAAGGCACACACCCTAAATACACAAAGACTGATGATGCTCTGGCTTAATTTACCGCCGCGTTGGAGGGGCATGTCATGACTTCCTCAGCCCTAAACGGCAGCCCGTCCTCCCTATGAGTGAGCTAGCTTGAGGTCAACCTGCAGTCATGCCAAGACATCCACACCCTCTAGGCCTGTCTGTAAATCTGCTCCATGTGTACAGGTCTGTTTTCCCACCATGCCTGACGTGTTTGTCGTGTCTATACGCGTCAGCCATTACAATGTCAACTTTGAATGTGTGTGATTCCAAATTTTTTTTCTTGTTTTCTACCACGGCGACCGTGTTTACATTAGATGGATTCTCATTTAAAGGACAACCGACACCATTTTTTGTTTCCTAACTGACATCAGAAAAAACGTTTTATAGCATCTAAAATACCCAAAACACGCAGGCTGATATTTTTAGTCAAATGCAAAACACCAATAAAAATGAGTTAGTGTCCCAAAACTGCTTCAAAATGACCTCGGAAATGGTGAGTTTCAGAAGGTCCTGCCCTCTTGTTCGTGACGTCACGCCAGGATACTCCAGACACAAAACAATGGCTTCAGAGAGTTCAGATTCGGTGAACATGCTTTCTTGTTACTCATCCAGTAATGAATATGATTCAAATAGTTCTGAAGAGGAAAGCATAAATCTTTGCTATCGATTAAAGAAGTCCTTCCGTATCAATTCGAGCCGTCTGGACGCCAATGTAGCTCCCAGAAAATGCACAAGATGGCGCACAAGCTGTGTTGGAAATGGGCAGATTTGTCTGCTGAGAATTTGTGTCCACTTTTATGATGTTACCGCAATCTGTAGTGTTGATGCAACACACTACGATTCGCCATCGCGTTATGTGTTTCTCCTTCTAATTTCGCCATCAACACGGATCAACACGATGTTTTCAGACCAAACATAGTACCCAAAATGCATTGTGTGTCACTTTCTCGGTCCGGGGCATTCCAGACGTGACGTGACGTCAGTCATCGTCATCAACTCCAAAACAAGACTTCCTGAATATTCAGCGCAAGTCTTAAAACGTAATATATAGCTATAGGCGGTGGAATCTTTGTAAAATGCGCTCAGTAGAAGTCATTTGAAGTGATTTTACAAATTATGGACGCACCTTGTCCGGGGGCGTCGGTTGTCCTTTAAAATAGTACCTGGCACCTGCGAAGAAATAGAACCTTTAATCAACATACCCGTTTTTGCTCTCTTACAATCATGTAATTTTACCATTTTAACGTTACATTATGTAATCAATTCTCATTTGAAACCAAAGGGAATGATCTAAAATCCACATCAGTCTGCTCTCGCAACTTTGTCACTCATATTGCTAACTTGCAATCTTTTCATTTGACCAGCATGCAAGCATTTTATAAATTATTTTAAATTCTACCGGTATACAAGCTACAGATGTGCATGTGTGATGTAAAATGATATAAAAACCTTCATTATCTGTAGTAACTTTTTGTTCACTCATTTTGTTTCATGCTAGCACACCACGTTTTAGCATATTAGCAATGATTACACCTTCATTTGAAACACAACCTACAGTAATTAAAGACCATGATGTAAAATCCCTGTTAATGTTGGAGCACCTTTTGTACTTGCATTTCTATTTTGCTTTATGTTAGCTTACCAATGGGCTAGCAGGTGAGAATTTGATCAAGTCTAAACTGAAATATATATAATAACTCTGCGGTGTAATAAGATGCATTGCTTATGTACTCAGGTTGCTATTTTTTGCGCGCACACAGACACAAGCACACACACTCACACACACACACACACACACACACACACACACACACACACACACACACACACACACACACACACACACACACACACACACACACACACACACACACACACACACACACACACACACACACACACACACACACACACACACACACTGTTGCGTTCAGTAGTAGTAACACACATCCACATTCAGCTGTCATTCTGTTCATTCCTAGAATACCACAGCAACAAACTAATCACAGGTGGAGATGCCGGAAGAGAGGCCTCTTTTGGTTTGTTATTACCGTCGCTACGGAGGTTGGGTTTCATCACCATTGGTTTAAGAAACATCGTCGCGCAAAGCCGTTTGCAGAAATTTGCTTCCGCATAGGTTAGCATACCAGCTGCTAGCATTTTTATCCAGTCTCATTAACTTTTTGAAATAGCAAAGGGTACGGTGTAAAATCATTTTCAATCGGCCTTAGTGTACTCTTTTCAACTTGTTAGCATATCAACTGTGAGCGCCCGAGCATTTCATACAGTGTCATAGGTCTTTTTAAATAATTAGGTGGCGTGTAACCTCTGTGGACATGCCTAAGTAAAGGGCATGTCCATATGTAGGTTGTTTCACCCTGGTAGAGTTATGCGATTCTGCTTATATATGGTCCAATCCCAATGACATTGTTGACGCTGTTGAGACTTGTGCTGACAAGCACATGGGGCGGCGCGAGTACTCTTGGTTAACGTTGCGTCAGGGCATTTCTCAATGAACATACACGCACCCACACACCCACCCTTCATATTCACTCACTTACTTAGACACAGCCCCCCAAAAAATTCCTGAATTTTCTCACAGTTGCATCGCAGTCCGGTTTTGCAAACCAAACTGCTCACGTGAATTAGCTCTGCGGTCCACTGCAATTCCCGTTGCCACCGTTGCCAGCACTGAAAGCCTCAGACTGAAGACACACATTTTTCTGGTTGAGTGTTCGGAAGTAATTATGTTCTTTATTACTGTATTTAAGTAAAGCCATACGTAATTTTATCTATTTTTTAAATTCCATAGCAATTGAAATAGATACCTGTACTGTCGACTTCATTTTTACTTTGTCAAATACTTTTTCCAGCCTCCATAAATAGCGAATCTATACGTACTTCTGCTTCAGTATAGAGTGTGAGAACTGTTGTCCTCCTAATGTGTCCAATGCAAGTAATGCCAGTGGTTTGAATTATTTTAGTCATTCAAACTGTGTCAATATTGGTTTGTCCTCATGTGGCAGGTTATCGTCCAAGGAGTCGGGGAAAATGTTAATGTTTTCCACAATGGTTGACTCATGTTCGTGTGTAAGATGCTTGGAAGTGTTCAACAGGAACACTCCCGGTGATGCAGAGCATCTAATGCCAGGAGGTCGAGTCATTGTTCGCCATGGAGTTAGCAGTTTCCGTTACTCATGAAAATGATGTAACCGAGGCTGCTGTTGGCCTCACAAATCCAATGCCGGGAATAACGTCGAGTCAGGAATGTCTTGGGGCATTTTGAACTTTATCCACATATTTTATTATTCTCTTTACATATAAATATGATGCCAAAATCATTAGGGTTGCGGCTTTGCTGCCCACTTATGTCACAGAGAGTTCAGTGGGCATTCTGAATTTGTCAATCTGATGAGATGGGAATGTATTTGCGCTTTGTATTGTATCCTTGTGACACATTCATAAAGTATAAAATCTGCCCCCCTGACAAGTATCGTTTGATTCATTTTTGATTGTCTTTACCCTTCATATTCCGGTCGACATGGTCATGGTAGGTGCATCTTCTATTGTCCAACAGCATAAGGAGCATAGTTGCTCACTAAAAACTGATTAATTTCAAATTAAATCAGGTGTCAAGTGGATATTCAGACACAAGGATACTGTTTAAAAAAACTAAATCCCCTTTTACTGCCTTGAGATCTTCATCCAATCTCACTGTCAGCAGACTATCTTTAGTTACTGCAGAAACGCTTAGAAGCTGTTCAACACAAAACGCAGGTATCACAGGCTTCTTAATTCGCGTTTGGCTGAGATTTCTATTTTGAGACATTAAAAACCCCACTTCGCAAATTTGTTTCTCTGCAATATTTCTTTTAGTTTCTGTGCCGCCACTATGTGGAATATCAAGGTGGCGGATTAATGATTCAAGTGCAGTAGCTTTCAGACGAGACTGTAGATTCAATGTTGGTTTTGACAAATGCTGTGCTTTTGCTTCAGACTATCCTCTTTGACAGCAGAGGTTAAGAAGACAAAAAGGTGCAGAGTATTACAAGCCTTCTATTTATTCATTAATCCAGTTGTGATCCAGTTGCGTAGTTTTTACTCAGTTGCGTAGTCGTTACTCAGTTTTTCTTGGCCTATGTATTGCTGTTTGTATATCTACCAGACTCTGTTCTTCGGCGGGTATTTGCTTTTTATCTCTTCCCTGTGTATGGACTCCTAGTGTCTTCTGGTGTTCAGATTGAGACACCACATACTGAAATGGACGCAGCACTTGTGAGATTGAGCTGTGTGGCAAAAGTGTTGAAGCAGTAGGATGTTAAAATGTCACACAATATTCAAGACAAAGTTATAATTTCTGTTTTTGAACTGTTCAAGATTCAAAGAGCCATTTTCATCATAATGGCAAGCCGTGATAGCATAATGAGTACTCATAAAGTAGCATACTCAGTACTCAAATAGGGCACCAATGTAGTCTGACTTAGTTAAGACATTGGGTTACATTTTTAAACTTCTCCAGGACATCGTGTGTCTCGCTCGCACAGAAAGAAAAAACATTGTTGTGATAATTTTGTTGTCTCACAAGCCCATTGTACGCCTCCCTTTAAAACCAACATACATACCGAATCGTGGTTTTGTGGCGTCCCACTTGTGAATTTGCATCTGTTGCTGTCGTGTACCCCAGCAGCTGTAGCTTGTAAGACTTGCACTTGGACACCCTCACGCTGAAAGAGAGCTTTGGCACGGCCTACTGTCAACACGCCTGATGCCCTCGCTTGACTTTTAGCGCAGACTTGCGCACTCGTCGCACACCCACACGTTCACTATGTGATCCGTGCCAGCCATCTGCTTCTCTGCTGCTAATTCACGCTCAACAGCCAAACTCGAGTCAAGTAGCAGCCTGCGACGGCACGACGCAAGCTCCGACTTGCGGGCACTCGAAGGCGAATGGATACTTGACATATCCAATGACCCGCAGGAATGTGTGTATGTGTGAGAGTGGCAGCTGTGTAAACCTCTATCTTGCGAAGCACGTATCAATGCCTGCTACATCCAATGCCAAACCGCTACATCCCTCGACAGGGTAGAATGTAATGGGGTCGTTAATCTCTCCTTTTAAAATGAATGACTTCAGACCCACCGTGACCCGTGCCAATGTGGCTACACAATCTCCCCCCCCACTCGTTCCTCCTCTTCAGCCACCCAACTGTGAGATACGGAGCTCAGTCATTCCATCCATCCATCCCTTCATCCATCGTTGGATTGGCACTACCTAGCATAGTAGGATATTGGAGGCCAGGAGGAATGTGCTGGCGAGGATGCAAGCTTCCTCTCTGTCTTGCTGCTAGAGTACTTCTTTGTGCGTAGGTTATATGATATTTGACAGCAAAGTGATGAAGTTAAACACGGTCAGCAGCTCTGTCCATTCAGCTGCTGAGACGCTGACAACTACTGTATGTGACAGATGTGTTTCTCACTGCTTTAAAAAATCATGTTCATCAAAGCAAGATTGAATATGTCTTCGCATCCTCCTTTGTAGAGTGAATTCTTCAATGAAATAGCGTAAATGATTTACAATCGCCCAGCCGTCAGATTCGGATTGAAGTCAGGAGTTTTTCCAGAGATGTCGTAATTAACTCGTCTGACATTGTACAGTGCACTTTTGATTCCCATTCAAAGACTGTGCGAATGCTTGTCTGTTTCAATATGTTCCCTCTGTTCGATTGTCATTAATTCAGGTTGTCGTTTGTCTTTTTGTCCAAAGTCAACTAGAAAAGGCTTCAGCGGATAAACGCTATAGGAAAAAAATGGATGCATGGATGGATCGATAGTACCGCTTATTACAATACTATTTCTATGAACGCAAGGAGAAAATTACATGCGCGCAGGGTCGGATATATCGATAGTCCCGGTTATATCGATATTTTTTTCGGACTCCCGAGAATATCGATATGACGAGACTTTACTGTACTTCCAAAATGACCGTACCGCACCTCCGCAATACTGCAATGACCATACCGCAATGACCACAATGACCATACCGTAAAGAGTTTGATGTTTCTCTTTATTTGTAAGTAGGTTCGTTGTCAGATCTCCCAGGCAGGTGACGCGCAGAGCTTGATCGTGGCGTGGAGTCGAGCAAGTCGTGCCGTGATGTCCGTCCGACGCCCGGCATGAGCCGGGCGTGAGTCCGAGTTGAGTCTGCCCCGTGGTTCGCCCAATCTCTCTGTCCTGCGACAGCTTCTTTTATACAATTTGCAAGCGTGTGCTATGCGTCAGGGTGATACGCACATCAAGGAGATCAAGGAATTGAAAGACATGAAAGTGTTGAAAGGCGCACTTCAAAATCATACACTCATGTGACGCAACAGGGCTCCCCTCCTGGATCCGAAGTCGGTGAAAACGATGAAGGAAAAAGAAATAAAAACAAAAGTCATTCTGCGACATGGTGAGGCCAGGCAAGATGACGGTCACCGGGCATGGCAGGCGTCGGTGGGGTGGTTTCCGAGGAGGTTTCGTGGTGCCTGAAGTCGTTGTACGGGAGCACGGCAAAGAGTGCCCTACGACTGCCAGTTTGAGTCGATCGATGGAAACTTTCCTCGCGGCCGTCGAGTCGATGCCGGAAGGTCTTCTCACCGTGAGTTGTTCGGCTGGGATCGGTCAAGTCGGAGAATCGATGAGGGATTGTGAGGACGAAGGTGCGTGGGGTTGGCCATGCTGCCGGGCTCGGACAGGCCGGTCATCGGCGACGGTGTCGATGATCGCGCTGCCATGGCGCTCTGCAGGACGCTGAGGAAGAACGCTGACATCGGCGGCCGTGTCGGCCATGAAGCGTCTTCCCGAAGTCCGATCGTGGACATAAGCGATGTCCGACGATGTCCGATCGTGGACATATATGATGTCCGATCGTGGACATAAGCGATGTCCGACGATGTGCGATCGTGGACATATACGATGCAGCTAGTTGCAGAGTCGCCAGGCGAATTGGACGATGTCGGCCATCAGGGTGCGGCAGGTTTCACGGTGGGGTCGGGGCGCCCACGGGTGGTGGCGGTCCATCGGGAGCTCGGCTTGAGGGGTCTTGCTGTGAAGATGCCGGGTTCACGGGCGGCTGGGAAATCTGGGTGTTTCCATTTGGAGAGTTGATTGAGCTGAGGAGGAGGGAAAAAATGCCCCTGGCTGGCTCGCCAATAAAGAGTTTGATGGTTCTCTTTATTTGTAAGTAGGTTCGTTGTCAGATCTCCCAGGCAGGTGACGCGCAGAGCTTGATCGTGGCGTGGAGTTGAGCAAGTCGTGCCGTGATGTCCGTCCGACGCCCGGCGCGAGCCGGGCGCCTGAGCGGGTCCGTGCAAGTCTCTTTGGGTCTGTGAGTCCGAGATGATTCTGCCCCGTGGTTCGCCCAATCTCTCTGTCCCGCGACAGCTTCTTTTATACAATTTGCAAGCGTGTGCTATGCGTCAGGGTGATACGCACATCAAGGAGATCAAGGAATTGAAAGACATGAAAGTGTTGAAAGGCGCACTTCAAAATCATACACTTGTGTGACGCAACAACCGCACCTCCTTTTTAATTTAGCATTAGCTGGCATAGACAATAAAGCTTCCTAATTTTGTTTCGCCCTTTTGCTGAGGTTACCTGCTTCTGATCATCTAAAAAAGGCAATTTCAAAACAAAGTGGCTGAGTTCCCTTTAATTCATATGTCATGTTTGGATACACAATTACTCAATTTCGTCCCAAACACTGAAATTTGCGCTCCTAATGAGCTGCCAATTATCCAACTTGTGATGCTCTGCTGCCGTATTTGGAAAAGAACACAAAACAAAGCAACAGCTTTCATCTTTCGGTTCTGTGGAAAATGAAACTTCAATTCTTTGTGTAACAGAGCTCCGCATTGTCCGTCTCAACTGCCTCCAGTTGAACTTTTTTCCGCTTGATTTTGTTTTCATTGAATCCTCATCAGACATTTTTCTTTTGCCTCCCTGCCTCATTTCGAAGATTGACTTCCGTTCTTTTCGACTGCCTGTTTCCCTCAGTGCACGCACACTTTCCATCATTCTACCCCGGAGGCAGCCGCCTGAGAATCCTGCTTTCACTTCCATAGACTATGCGCTAAGCTCCTTACAGGAGGCATTGTTGTCTTATAAAACAACCCGTCGCTCTCTCCAGGAGCCAATTTATTTGTGACATTTACCCATGGATGACCTTCACTTCCTCAAGACACGTGCCGTAATGTGTCCTCCTCGGGCAATTCGGCCCATATTATTACAGTTTGATTCCCACAGTTACCCTTTCCTCTTTATGCACGACACGTACACCCTCTAATTGATTTGTTGTATCTGCACCAGTGTAAATTGGAGTCTCACTTGTTTTTAAGGCAGCAGATTAATTAGAAAACCGGCACCAGATTACGACCCTATCAGAGCAAGTGGAGTAAGTGTCAAGAAGCAGTTACGCTGGAGGATGCCATTCACCGGGCAATAATCTGTCATGCATACCCGACTAAGCAATCTATTGTCAAAACAATAAAGAGTGGGGAAATTGAATGCCCTTAAAAGACAACCAACGTCTCCGGACAAGTTGTGTCCATAATTTGTAAAATTGCTTCAAATGACTTCTACTGAGCGTATTTTACAAAGATTCCACCGCTTATAGCTATATTTTACGACTTGCGCTGAATATTCCGGAAGTCTTGTTTTTGAGTTGGTGACGAGTCCTCACCCTACGTCACTGAAGGAACACCCCTCATTGAGAAAGGACATACCTTGCATCACCTCAATGCATTTTGCGGTACTTTGTTTGGTCTGAAAACGTCGTGTTGATCCGTGTTGATGGCGAAATTAGAAGGAAAACACATAAATAGTGCGATGGTGAATCGTGTGTAGATGCGGCAAGACTTCTACAGTGTATTTGATGTTCGCTTACAAAACGTCCCAGGAGACAATTCACACGGAGCTTTGTCGCCCTCTTCTGCCTTTTTTGGGTACTGTGAGTACTAAAGAGTTTGTAACTACATTTCTCTCCAGATGCATTTAAATGACCGGAATAAATTATTTAATCAATTCAAATCAATCAACATGTATGCTTTCCTCTTCATAACTATTTGAATCATATTCATAAAGCATCGAAACTGAAGCCATTGTTTTGATTCTCCAGCAAGGCAAGACGTCTTGGCGTGACACCACGAACAAGGGGGCAGGACCCTCTGAAACTTCCGGTTTCAATTTGAAGTAGTTTTTGGACACTTTAAGTCATTTTTATTGGTGTTTTGCATTTGACTAAAAATATCATATTGCGTGTTTTGGGTATTTTAGATGCTATAAAACGTTTTTCTGATGTCAGTTAGGAAACAAAAAGTGATGTCGGTTGTCCTTTAAGTTCTGACTGTTTTGAGAAAAATTGACGTCTGGAGGGTCGGGGGAGGGGTTGCAGAGTAGCACAATACGATGGACCTTGGCAAACATTGTCAGATAACTTGGTACTTTTCAAACATAGCATGGCAAGACGTCTGTGTAAGCTCTCAGTTGTACAGGAGTGGTCCATCGATGAAAAGATTTCTTCAGCCGTCATCTGTACTTCAAGAAGTACAGATGACGGCTGAAGAAACATTTTCATCGATAGCATGGCAAGCTAGATATATCTGTGTATTTTATTATTTGTTAATTCTTTATACTCTTTCTGTTTTTACTTGTTTTTAGTGTCACCACCGGTTAAGATGTATGCCATAAACTTTTTCTTTGAACTGTCTGAGGCTTTTATTGTATAGCATCCTCCAAACTTGAGTTCAACTCCAAATGCCATTTTAGTGGGCATCAAATGATGAACTCTATCTCTACATTTTGCTTTTTGCGACATTCACTTCAAATATTGAAGTTTGGACCCCTACCAAGCAAATTTGCAAGCATGGACCGCTTCAGACCTCAACGAACCTGGCAAGAATGATCATGAGCTTTTCAATCATAATCATTTCGTATTGTATTTCTGATGCGATCGCTTCAATTATCTCTGTCGGCAGGTGACCTATTCATGCATATTCTTCTGTTCCAAATGTTTGGCAGCTTCATCGCCGGCGAATATAAGACTCTTGACAGCAGCTCCATGCGACCTTTTCCCTTCATTACTTATTCCATCAAGAGAATAATTACTCTGCGTAAAGGCAAATCGCGGGAAAAACTGTGCACAGTTTTCGTTTGGTTCTCATGGCTGGCTCTGTCTCGCTCTCTTTCTCCTTCTGTCCCTCTCTCTCCTTCTCTCTCTCTCTCTCTCTCTCTCTCTCTCTCTCTCTCTCTCTCTCTCTGTCTCTCTCTCTCTCTCTCTCTCTCTCTCTCTCTCTCTCTGTCTCTGTCTCTGTCTCTGTCTCTGTCTCTCTCTCTCTCTCTCTGGCTCCATACGGTCATTGCTTCAATTCCATTTGATCAATCATGGAATGGGCTTGCCGGTGCGGTGAGGTGAAGCGATGGTTCTACTTGGGGGCTGGCTGCTGTGGGTTTCATGGAGGGGTGGAGGGGGGGGGGGGTAATAGGATGGTGCAGCTGGTTAATTTGATATGGTGTGTGTGGCCGCGGAGCCTCATTAGGGCCTGGGAGGTGCTCCATTATGAGAGGTAGGATATCACTGGCGGGAACAAAAATGGATGGGAACAAGGTGTGAGTGGGTTCCTACTTTGTTTTTTTTTTTTTTTTGAAAAGTATACTGTGGTATTCAACTCAAAAACATAAAGAGATCATTTTCATCATTTTCAATGCCATGTTTGAAAATTGTTCCCATGCATGAACTGACACCCCTACAGGATAATTCATGGACTTTTTGGCAAATTTCAACATTTATTGATATTTTCTGAACTCCTATAGTAATCTCAGTGTTGTATCGAGTCGAATAATGCTAATCCTGGAGGAGTCTGAGCCTGGTTGAAGGACTTCCTGACCTTCCTTCTTTTGACAGCACAGCAAACAAGTTTCCACTCAATCAACATTGCTTCTGCTGGTTGTAAACCAGTTCCTGATTAATCACTTCTTGAAGTAAAATGGAGGACATATTTTATATCAGGGATGTGTCAGCAGCCATTTCCAATTACTTGAACTCTTCGCAATCATCTTCCAAAGATTCTTGTTTCGGTGTGCAAGATTGCACAACACATTTTCTGGTGACCGATGCATTCAAAAGTATTGTTTGTGATGGATCATTTTTATTTTGCTCTGAGATTGACAGCATGCAAAGTGGTCATGCAAAAATGTTTGACGCTGTAACGCTATCACCCCTAAACCCGCGGGGCTGAGAATTCATTTCCATTCCGTCGTCGCTTTTTCCTGACAACTGTGTTACAACATGCGGCTGCTCTCTCCCCCTGTGGCCAAGCGTATGACGACGTGTGGGAATGGGCAGAGTAAATTATTCATGTCAAAAACAAAATAAATACATCTCCCTTGACCAAATCCAATAAAGGTCATATGATTTGAGAGGTGGTCTGGATAGGGAAAACTTATGCATCTCATGGCGCCGTCAAGCCCTCACCCACCCACAATGGCTCTCAATAATTGACTTGTGCTTTGTATTGATTTTCTAGTGATTAAGAGCATCTTGGCTAGAGTGGAGGCCAACGTCTGTCTCCTCGGCTAGCCTATTTTAAATGACTTTTGCCTCAGCACAGAAATGTGGTTAACTTCCAGCTTGGTGATCTGGCATCGCTAATCACCATTGATTGATCAATACAGTGGAACCTCAATTTATCTTCTTTCAGCTTGTGAAATGGAGCGCGACCAACATTTTTTTGGGGAAAAGATGTCTTCAAGGGGACATATTCAAGAAATTTGTCTTGCCTAGTGCTTGCAAGCAAGTAGCCAGGTTATTGGATTACCGCCCCATTACACTAAATGCTTTTATGTTCTTTTTCTATTTTGATACTTGGATATCATGTTTGGAAGCTCGTATTAAAATAGACTTTTTATGTGATTTCAGTTTTAGAAAAGGCCATAAGAATGTCAATTTTCATCCCCATTTTTACTTTTTATGGCAGGGTCCAATGGAAAATTGCCTGACACTGTTTAATAATAATAATAATGATAATAATTAATAAAACATATTTCAAAGCTCTCAAGGACACTGTACAGTCACAGACAAGCATATATACAATAATAAATAAAATACAATTAATAAAATACAATTACAATAAAATACAATTTACGATAGAAGAAACCAACCCCGCACACATCATGCACAATCAATACACAAGCCAGGTCGGATATTTATGTATCACCTTCCCGTTTGAGAAAGAGATATACATTCATTCAGGAACAACAATAAAAAAAAAGTGATTCTGCCAGTGTCGCTAATATGCGGTTTGGATGTCCGTTAAACCGGCTCATCGTCTTCCATTCGATCGGAAGAAACCTGTCATTTGTTTGCAAACACTGAGTGGGCAAGTTGGTACACACACACACACACACACGCACGCACGCACGCACACCGACAAATCCGTGTAATAAGCAAGCTCAAATCATTCAGAATATGTATTTTTTTAATACTCTTGAAAATGCTCATTCAGCAAGTGGCTGGACTAAAAATACTCTAATTATTTCAGTACCTATTGGGGAATGTAAGCTCCTTGAGTTATTCTAAAGAATCAATGACTATGATAATTAATTTGATGTTATGTTTGATTATGGCCTTACATGACCAACTGAGTTACTGCAATGTTCATACCATAGACATATTGTTACGGAGCTTTTCTGTAAGGTCTCTTTAGGTCACAGGTTGGCCCGGGGGCCAAATCCGGCCCGCCACATCATTTTTTTCGGCCCGCGAAAGCAAATCAAACTTGTTCAATTCCATGATGCTTGCTAAAATCCTAACCAAATTTTCATATTTTTGAATGTAAACCACAATAACAATCATTATTCTTGACTTCAAATTTGAAAACTAGTTATTCATTAATTTGTTGTGCACTCTATATATGGCTTCCCCAAATTCATAACGGCCTTCGAGAGGAGACCAGTACTACAATGTGGACCACGGTAAAAAATGCCTTTGACACCCCTGCTTTAGGTTGATAGTACAGCAAATTTATTTTAAGAGCCATGTGTTTAGCATTGATGATATTTACATCCGAGTTTGAAGTCACTAGACTCGAGAATCCCACTGTGTCGGCTTTCCGTTTATAGGTGTGAGACTTGGATACAAACCTGCATCGTTACATGTTGACTAGACTCCTTTGGTCCTCATTCCTTTGAGAAAAATTCCCAGGTCCCTTACGGACGACTTTGTCACTGAAGCCAAGCATTGACTTCTGCAACCAATCTTTTGCTCTTCCAGGTACATCCAGAGGCTCACTTCCAATTCTTTACAGCCTTGTTGTTTTTGTTTTAAGGTTGTGAGATAGGGACAATAATCTACCACATTTGACTGGATTTCTTTGGTACCACGTCCCAGTGGAGCATGTTTAACCACTGACAAAAAAACATATTCTTTTTCTTTTTTTAGTCGACCCAAATGGCTTCAGTCATATATAAGTGACAGGCACATCTTAATGCCCAACGTTTCATTGCCGCTCATCAGTCTTGTGCTCTTCATAACAACTACTGACAATGTATGAACTGCATCTGTTTGTGATTTTTTTTTTTTCCTTCACTGATTGGAAAGGAGACACACGTCTGTGCTGTTTTCTACAGAGCTTAATGTCATTATCATTTCTCAGCTCTCATTTGGACTAAGTACTTGTGGCAGAGATAGAGATGTGCTGCTCATACCAGACAACAGGTGAATTACAGAGTCCAGTGATTTGTGATAGACCCTTGTGGTATAACACACTTGTAAAGCACCTTCATTTTGAGTTCATCCATCCACTTTTCTGTACCGCTTATCTTTGTTAGTGTTGCGGTTAATTGGAACCTCTCCCGGCTGACTTGGGGCGAGAGGCGGGGTACACTCAGCACTGATTGTCAGTCAATCGGAGGTCATTTTCAGTTCATTTTCACAATTAGGGCAGCGAAACATCCAGTGAACTGTACCTTATATATCACCTTTGGCAATATGTCTTTTTGTCATCACTACTGTTATACAGTTAAAGTTGAGGACAATTTCATAGATTGTTTAGTTTAATTATGGTTTCCTTGTTTTGGACAATCACAATAATTGTTTTAGATATTTCCATAGATTGGCCAGGGCATTTCCAGTGTTGGTTCAACACAATTCCAGTGATTATTCTGGACAATGGGTCCTTCACAACGTATTCTTTAAGGCTGCCTCAGTGATTAGTAAGGACATTTCCATCAAAGTCCAGTGATTGTTATGGACATTTCCAGTGATTAACCAAGACAATTTCAATAATTATGTCGGACAGTCGATGGCACAAGCCAATGATTAACAGACCCCACTCAATTACACTATAGTGTCCTTTTCTTGCTGTCCGTTCGCACCTGGCTTTTCTCTCTGGGGTGGAAACAAACCCTCTTTGAACCAACAAAATGTGCAGATGACTCGCCACATTGCTTCTTCACACTCTTACTGGCTTCTCCGCCATGCTCCACCAGCAAGTCCACATGTCACTGCCAGCTGGCTGACTCGCGGGGCATGCAGGTAGGAGTTACCAGGCCCTTTAGAATATCCCCGGGTGTGCTGAGACCACCCACAGGCTTGTCGTGCCAAGTCAGGTTGGAGGTACACTGTGTCCTGAGGAGAAAGACCCACGGTGGGAGCATTTGCTCTCTGCAGTATACTGTTTTACCTTTTGAATGGATCGTCATAGAAGCCACTCAAAGCACTGTAACTTAAGAATGAGAACAGCTGGGCCATTCAAAGCACACAGGAAGCCCTTGGACACGAAATCACCGCTGCTATTGTGTCGCCGGCTACCCTTTTAGATTAGAAAAGTTAAAATGGGAACAATATCTCTTTCTCCTTCTGATATTCAACATATTCTTAAACTGTATTTTTTTGTATTTGGGGAATTCTATCATGAATCGGATGTAGTACAATTTAATATTTTTTTTCAGTTTTACTGTTGTGAATAAACCAAGTTACAGGACATTGGAGGAGAAAGTCAACACAGCCATTTTCCTTTTTGGTATCGGAACTGTAGGATGAAGGACAGCACATTTATTTTTGGGAACGGTGAAAAATAGGGACATACTGTAAATGTCAAGGCAATTTTCTGTTTCCTTGTTGAAAGCAGTCCTCACTGTCATCGCAGACTCTCAGTGTGTCTGCAAACACTTGCAGAAAAAAGAAACATTTGTTTGGCTCTATAAGTAGCACAGATATGTAAGAAGGGTAAGAAGTGCACCATAGCCCTCGGGATGTCAGAAATTTGCCATACGGGTAGGTGATTTGTCAAACACTTGCAAAAAAATAATATTTTAATCATACCCCCTTAGTTTCATACTGATACCGACTGAATACACGATCGTGCAACCTTTTCAGTTGATGGCACCAGCACAGACTTGGTCACACCATATCTCACCACAGGCTGTTAATCCCTGTTTGTAGCCAAAATAATATAGCATTTTTGCTGCTGTCTGTCAGATTGTTTATATATTTGTATTTGCTGCGTTTGGATTATATGTTCTTGTTTGGGTCCCAAGATCAGAACCACAGCACATTCAGTCAACCACAACCACAACAAAGCATTTGAATGCTGCTACCGTGTCTATTCTTAGATGTGCACCCGGCACATCATTTCTTGAAGAGAGCAAGGCACTGGTATGTCTCGTCTTTCTGTCAGAACACAACCATTTCAGCCATGAAAAGGGATTCGACTTGCCAAAAGTTAGAATAAGATCTTCTGGAGATGAAAGTTATGCATTCCAAATATGGTTGCATCGACATGTGGCCTCTGGCTTGCACCCGAGGGCAGTTTGAATCACAATGCAGTTTGGATAAGAAGTGGTTGTGTCCTCCCAGGCTTGGCCAAGATATTGTGATTCAGAATCAGAAAACCTTTATTTGTCCCACAATGGGGAAATTTGCAGTCCACAGCAGTAATTTGAAAGGGGATGGGGTTGGTGATTCTGCCCCAAAGGTGGGGAACAAAATTGTGTTCCAAGATAAGGATTTTTTCATGCTGCATAGTCAAGTCGGTCAGAGTCAATGCCAGATAGGCATCATTGTTTTCGTTGTTGCAGTGTACTTTTTCCTGTCACATTTACCAAAATTTGGTCTCACATGCTTTGAATGTTACAAAATGTAACAAATAAAATGTTGTAAAATGTAATGTAAAATGTTTGCTGCTGTGAAATGTAAATTTCTCCACTGCGAGACTAATAAAGGCAAATCCAATCCAATCCAATCCAAAATCAACCTCAGAAGTATGAATTGCTAAGATAAACAAATGAGTTGCTGTTATTGAAAAATAATAAATCTTGAATGATATGCAAGGACAAACCTGCAGAGAGAAGGCAACGGCTATGTTACGAGGTATGTCTCTACATACTGACTAAATACAACCGTCTTATTTACCAATTTTTCGCACTGAAACGTTTTGGTACTGGGCAGCCATCACATTCACAGTAGTCCCGCTTTCATACACATGACAGGTTTCGTTTTTGCCATCACTGGGCCGTAAAATGGTCATATCGGAGCCCAAACAGGCTTTCATCTATCTGCGCCTTCCTCGTAGAACTCAGTGAAGCTGGATCATTCTGTAAAGGTCTTCGTTGTGTCACACGATCGGTGAGATCGTGTGTCAACAACAACCACACCAAAGTTGGACTCGCAACCTTTTCTTTCGACTTTTTAAAGCCATCGTACATACAGTAGAAACAACAAAACTTGGGCAAACCTACTTTCAGACTTTGCTGGTGATCATCTCAACATTTCTTATAGGGAAGCCACTGTAGTAATATTTGCCTTCCTTTTTTGGGTTATAAACAGATAAATACACAAACAGTATTCAAAGTCAGTCCTTCGATTTTTATGCAAATAACCCGTGCGCAACGGTGATCCCAAGGCTACACACTAGGTTCCGCCCTCATTACTTTAAGGATGTAATGCATTTTTGCAGGTCTCAACCTCAAGGCCCACACGGATTCCTGCGAGTATTACATTCATGCATACTGCCGGTGTAAATGTTGATTCCTGCAGGCACACACTATACGATACGGCGTCTTATCTGTCGTAAAATGTTTACACCTCTTAAGGCCCGACTACACATGTCACAATTTGATGTTTTATGACATCACATGTAGCTTTTTCACGGATGATTTATGACGGGATTTACGCCAATAAATCCGTCTTGTCGCTTCCGAGCTGAGATCTGATAGTGCTGATCAGCATATCGCAGGCGCAGGGGACTGCAGCTTGAGTAATTGGACCCTTTGGGGCTTTTGAAGCGCTTGGGTGCCGACTACCATGACCTAGTATTTCCTGCATTGGGAGGATGCAGACAGGAAGGCCTGATGGAGGGAGTTAGATGGAGAGGTGGGTCAGAGAATGTGGAATCCACAGTTGTTTTTTGTGCACCTCCTGGCCCATCCGTATGATCCATTACTCATTTAAGCATTTTTCATTCCCCTTTGGGTATTTTGTTATCATCCTGCGATTTATCAAAGTTCCTTACACTCCCATCCTGAATGAAACCATCTTCGACCCCCACTTATCCAGGTAATTGATCTTCTACAGTCCTAATGAGATCTGCGATACCAGGTAGCTAGTCTGTGTTATGCAACAATCTGACATTTTTTCTTTGGGATTTCTTGCAAGTACAAGAAAACCATTTTCAGGATTCCAAATTTTTATGTTGCAGTGGATAACAAGTTGCATTTTTCTTCAGTTAACTTTGTCAGTGAAAAAAATCATTCGTAGTAGATAATATTGGCAATAACTGTAAATACTCATTCATATTCTGATTTTCTACCATTCAGTATGATACAGAGATTCTCGCTTGGAACTTATTAGATAAGGAATAGAAAGTAGGACTTTCTTACGCTCTTGCCATACACCTACTCACTATTTGTTAATAAATACAAATCAGCTCAGCCCCTGGCTCCCTCACATCATTGCTTGCGGTATTGTAGTTGTAGTTTATCAGACTATTTCATTTATTTGAAACGGAACTGAGGTCTCTACAGGGTTCATCGACTGAAGCTAAAGCAATAAAAAGGTCCTTGGTGTTTTAGTTGCGTGTGCAATACTGACTTGAAACTGTTTTCACTTTCCAGAAGAGAAACTATCTTATGTCTTCCTCAAAAAAATGTATTTATTCATAAATATTTCAGTTGGTACATTATATTGTATTTACTGGAGAATAAACCGTCATTATTTGTTTGTGTTGAGAATGTTTTCCGGTTTATGCCAAATTCCTTCAATAAAATAGCAGACCCATACTACTGCCACTTTTAATTCTTAATAAAACTGCCTCTTGTGACTAAAATTACTCCATTCCATGCCACCCTTCTGTGGTGGGTTAAATCCCGACAAACAAACAAAAGCGAGCAAAACTCATTGAGAATGGAGTTACATCATCTGAGATCAAAGTAAAGTCACCCCAAAAAAGCGCTTATGAATAAAATGTATTATTATTAAAACTAACAAAAAGTTAACTTGAAGCAGAATTGTTCTGTTTTTAATTTTTACTGCACGTTCCAAATTGTCACAGTCTCTACACATTTGTTCATTTTTTTCGTCTATTATTTATTTATTATTATTTTTTTCAGAGGGGTGATGTTCTATGTTTGTTATTGAATGTCATAGTCCCACCCCAGTGTGGCATACAATAATGTGGAACACCATGAAGAGCATCAGTTTACTTGCAGTCTTTGCCCTACTTAATAGATTCCTTTTCCAAATGATTGTGGTTTAAGAAATAAAAACAGCTCGTCACTTTAACGACTACATAAAAGGCTTTCTCCTCCTTCATCCAAAAGAACATGACCTATTTCTTCTCCCGACTATCCATACAGACAGCGTCCTCCCGGTACATATTTAGACTTTTCGCACAGCACACGACCGCAAAATAAAAATAGTTTCACTTCCAACTTCGGGATCTCACTTTCTATGAAACTCCCTTGCATGCCAGGAAGACATCCAGCTCTTATGCAACGCAGGTGGGGTTATCCTGGCGAGCGGCAGGCACTGGCTTGACCCAGTGAGTCGCTTTCCTTTGTCAGGATGTGGAGCGGCAGCGTGGGCGGGAGGGAAGCAGGGTGCGCTTCCGTCGTCCATTCACACACTTAAACGAGCTTTGTGTAGCCACACGCCTTGTTTCCAGACAGCGGGTAAATATTCAGAGGCAGTTTACACAACACGGTGATTAACTGAAAATAGAATTCATGTCATTTTTTTGGAGGAGGATCATAGTTTTTAGAATGTAAATAAGTAGAAACATACTGTTTTCAAAACAGCACCTTGGTGCTCCAGCGGTTAGAATGGTACAACATGATATTTTGAGGTAGTATGATTAGATATACGGTGTGACTGCATTGCTTTATGACTGCAGTTTTGTAAACAGAAGTGGTGAAAATAGACTTGGATTTTCCTCCTATTTTATTTCTCAACCACGCCAAACAACAACCCCTGCCTTAGCAACAAAACTTTGCCGTCAACCACGAACACCTATGAATGCTTGTAATAGGAACATAAACCATGCGTTAACGTTGCTGTCATCTACTTTTTATGATAGTGCGGTACTGCCTTGTTTTAGCCGACAATGTTGCAGTATTACTTATAATTTTTTTGGACGCTCCTGTTGATCCACCACGAAAAAAACATACACACACACACACACACACACACACACACACACACACACACACACACACACACACACACACACACACACACACACACACACACACACACACACACACAAAAACAAAAAGGTGAAGCATCGATGAATAGTTTTATTTATTTATTTATTTATTTATTGCCACTTTAAACTCACCTTGAATGAACCATAGCTGAACTTTCTATTATGAGTAAAACACTTTAGAGAAGTGTGACATGCTTTTATGAATGTTAAGCTAATGTCACACAGATAAAGGGAATGTGTTTTCATTTTCGTTTGTTACACAAACAACCGGCGTAAGCATCACGAGCACTCCACTGACTGCCTGGCTTCCATATGGCCTTATTGAACTCCAGTGACATTGATGCCAGCAAATAAACTATAGGTTATGTTTGTCGACTGGATCGTTCGTCCATTGACAGACGGGAAGGAAAAGAGCAAAATCCAGCACAGGAGGTTTTCGATGGACAAGTGACACTATGTAAACATCTGGGCTGATTATTAATTCAACAGAAGTGCAGGCCAAGCAAGGTTAAGAGGTGCCTGAGTCAAACTGCTGCTCTGCTTATTAATTTCCTTTGATCAGGAATAATTGCATTATTTAAAAAACGTCCAATCCGCACGATGGAAAGTGATGAATCAGATATACCCGGGAGGTCTCCCGTGAAGCTTCCATGGTGAAACGTTGTCAATATAAAGAGACAAAACTGCTACTGTAGAATGACTTTGGTATTCCTTTATAATCACTTCAGTCCAAGCTATTGCAAAGCATAATCATGGATATCATAATAATAAACAAAAAACATTGAATGGTCTGAAGGCAACCTAACAGAACAACTACAATTAAGCCATAGGAACCCAAGTTTTATACATGAGGACCGATCATCATTATTTTGCATGTAGCGGTCACATCTGTTGTGGCACCTGAGACCCTCATGAGGACAAGTGGCGAAAGAAATGGATGGACATAGTCTGCCATCATGGAGAGCTCCATGGATATCGCTCGATATCCCACAGCTGCCACACAGAGGTTGCTCCTTGTTTTCTGAAGCTGCATGTGCAAGTCATTTGAAAAGACAGATTCTTGGAAAGTTTATATAGCCTTTTAATTAGTGTTCACGTTATCATAGGCACTCATAGGCCAAAAATTGGCAGCAGTAGTGGAGGGAAAAATACTAGTAGATATACAGACACTCCCCAATTTACGAACAAGATACGTTCCGAACCGTCGTTCGTAAGGTGAATTTGTTCGCAAGTTGCTTCAGTGCTATATTTTGTATGGGGTGTATGTATAAGGCTTATATAAGTATGTTTAAGACTGAGAGCTTACACAGACGTATGTTTAAGATGTATATAAGTATGTTTAGAGCTTATATAAGTAACCTGTATTGGTTTGTACTGAAAAATAAACATAAACACAAACATAAAATAGATGCTCTATAAAGATGTGTATATGTACAACTGGAGAGAATACTACATATGTCAGTTCAAAAATGTGCGTATGTGTGTACCGTTGTTTGTAACTCGAATGTTCATAAGTAGCGGAGCATCTGTACAATACAATACATATTGATTCATATAGCACTTACACAACAACTGAAGCTGTGATATATACATTTACCGAATTGTCCTAGTTAGGACAAAGAACCTTAAACTGCACGTCAAGGTTTACAAACAAATCATCAAAGGTTTTTTCATACCTTATGTTGTGGATGATTACCTGTGGAATACATGCCGAGATTATGGAGAATATGGAGAAAATGGCTAAACTGACGCAGAGCAATAGAAAACATTTTCGCTGCAGCTTGTAGGCTACAGCAGTTCACCACTATACTATGCTCTGCTGCACGAATAACGCATCACAAATTCAACATCAGATGGTGTTTCAAAGAATCCAGGGAGTTCGAGTCATTACAACGAGAGCATGTGTGACGAGGTGCTGTTTAAGCAATGTAAATTAAATAAATAAATAAAAAAAGGAACGTTCCACTCACTGCCCACATCTGAATTTGATAAATCAAGCCCATCTGTGTGGCGTCATTAAGCAGGCTATCACGGTGAAAATGCTAATGTTTGTTTAATTAAGCCTTGGGCGACAAGGGGAAGCTACAGGTGTTTGCGCTTCTCCCACCAGGTCTTGGCAGGCACACAACTCCATTGATGTAATGAACGATTCTATAGGTATTTCAAGGTTTGCATGTTTTAATTGCGTATCATTTGGCATCCAAAGCAAATTTCCATCACTTGTCATTCAGGCGGCGCGTTCGTCAAGCGTTTACGGCATGGTTGGCGTTCTATCTAGCTTCCATCAACGTGTTGGGACAGCAAACCTGAGACCAGCTGTCTTAGCTCATTATGACAATCAACGCTGCTTGTGAAAGAGGGTATATACACACACACACACACACACACACACACACACACACACACACTGACAGTTTTCATTCAGCGACACGTATAGCTGCCTGGCTTTTGTTACTAATGGAAAAATCGACTTGGCTTTTGAAAGCACTCAATTAGGTCCAACTAAGTGATAGCAGGGAAATGTGAACGTGGACAAGTAATTACTACATGTCTGCGGATTGCGACCCCGGCATGACAATGAGCCGATTAGGGAGTAAAATGTTAGCGGTAGCATTAGCAGAACAGGGCTATATATGATAACGTTGGTTTCGTCCTGATAAAATCTTGTATAAACAGATTACAGTGCCAAACAATATGACTGTAAATGAATTTATCAATATGTTCTATAGCAATATTGATCTTTTCTCCATATGCTGTTGTATCCGTTCAAGGTCACAGCAAATAATGATACAATACAGTATATTGCAAACTGGATATTTTTTCCATAAATCCAGACCTAGTCCACTTTTTTATCTCCAGTTTTTCCTCTCTCTTTAGCTGGCTGAGACAGTCACATTGGACTCCAACAAATTTGAATCTTTTACATGTAAGCCTCAGGACAGTTTCTTAAACAGTCATGTATTCTGACAATCCACCTTTCATCTTGACTCCCTGCCGTGCAACTCCTTTGTTTGTTGACAATGGAAGCTGGAACTGAAGTTGCATTCAGCCGCCAGCCCGTCAGAGCCACTTCTCACCAAAAAGTACTTCCGCCAATAGCTCTGTGAGCCACTCAGCTTTTGTTGGTTGCTGTTTGTTTTTTCTTTTTTCTTTTTTCTTTTTTTTCATTGCAGCTCATCCAATTATAATGAAATAGATTTCTTTTTACAGCCACCTACTCCCTCCTTCAGCATTCTAGTGGCATACAAAGTGCTGAGACACAAACAGGAAGTGGTTTTTCAGCCTTTTCCCTACTTAAGATTAGAACAGTTCCACGGCACAAGATAATGGGGCTCTTTTAAGAAGAAAAAAAAATATTAAATAAATATACTATATGTACTTAAACTGAACGTCTTGTCAAAAAAAAGACATTTCAGTCATTTTGAAATAAATCATAATTATGACCCAACGAATCTCTATACAGCATACAACTACCATATCAAATGTAAAATGAACCAAATACACCTTTTATCTGCCTTATCCTGAGAATATGACTCTGAAGCATGTAAAATGCATTGAAATATGTGATATAGAAATAATATACGTCGGTGTAAACTCTCAGTCGTCGGTGTAATCTCTCAGGAGTGTTGCATCGATTAAAATGTTTCTTCAGCCGTCATCTGGACTATAGGAGCGAAATGTCCGACACCTTCAAAGAACTACAGATGACGGTTGCAGGAACCTTTTCATCGATAGAAACAATCTAAAAACATGTCAAATTATTTTTAAGGTTGCCCTACACACTTTAAAAAGTCAAAAAGTAAACATATTTTGAATGTGATTGATAAAAAAAAAAGCATAAAATGTATATGAAACGACACTAAAGCAAAACTATAGTACGTCAAACTACTAAACTTGGTAGGTAAGAGCCAATGATTGGATGCAGGATTTGGAAAATGGTGAACAAGAATAAGCTGAGCCACGTGCTGCTTCCCCAAACAAAAAGACATTTCATCTGATCACGGTTTAACAGGCTGCTTCAGTACATTTCCATTAGAATGCCCGAAGGCAATTCAATGTTGTTCGTTGATTTAACCTTGTTGGTCCTTGCCGTATTTCCCTTCCGGGAAAGTTGGGCTACACTGGTACTACTTCTTACCATATGCTTTGCATTCCTGTCCAACCTGAAGGCTTTTAAACAATGTGGCAGATGGTGGATTATCCAAACAAGTGGATAAATAACCTGGCTCCCCTCTGAGCTTGGCCGCTACGTAGAGCGGCCGAGCGCCCGTCAACTGGCAGCGACCACGGCCCACGCATCACCGCCCCCGTGTGTCACCTCCTGTGTTTTCGCCTGTTCCCTTCTGACCTTTTTTCCTGTCGAACATCGCTAATTTCTCAGCAATGTGCTCATTTTTGATGCAGTATTCTCGTAAGAGGCTTTGGCTCCATTAGGTTTTTATTTGACATTTTTACAAACCTGTCCGTTTTGTTCTTTATCACATGCACCACAAAAGTTGGATGGTCCTATCATATTCCGAGATGTACTGTAGCAAAACAATTACTTAATAGTTGCCTTCCCGATAATGATCTGGACAAGTCATCGAGCAATGCCAAGGTTCAGACCTCGATTGTGATGTATTGCCTGCCTTTCATCTTAATCATGATCAAATGCCTCTTTTCCCAAGTGGCTTGCATTCCCCATATGCCTGGAGACAGAGATTCTCTATGCGCTGCTTGAATAACTAATGAATGCTAAAAAATGAGCCTACCTTATGTGGGCAGACAGCTATTGGAATCTAACAAATGATAGAATAACCCCCAAACCCTTACCGCCACCACCAGCACCACCCCCCTTCCCCATCCGCCGTGCCATCTTCCTCAGCTACTGCATTATCTTCTCATCCGTTCATGTTTTTATTCATAGCCTCTCCAACCGTCCATATTTCTAGTCAAGACTTGTTTGCTTCGACTGGCAGGCTGAAAAGGTCAGACGCCATTTAGTTGGGTTGTAGTTGAGTGTAAAATGGGGAGTACATAGCCAGCATGGCGATAATACATGCGTACACATTAGCCTTGACTTTCTGAAATGAGCTTATGAATCACACTGGAGTGGGAGAAGGGCGACAAATTCCTTGAGAATCGAAAGCCTAACGAAGAAATTGTCCACCCCCCACTCTTCCTGACAGGATCCCTGGGGCTTCCTGTGTCTCAGCAGGAAGTGCATGAAGTCGCACTCTCTATAAGTCTCCACACAGTGGATCGTCAGTCGTCAGTAGAGTCGATAGTGTCCTTTGAGCGCCCACTTACGACTTTAAGAAAATAATTAAATAACATGCACAACTGCAGTTTTCAGAGATGATGGTGGGGAATGCTGAACGAAGAGTTATGTATATGCCCTGCTTTTAATTTCCTTTTACTACTGCCAGGTTACTGGCTCATAAATTTAAACCAAGCATATTAGACACCCGCAAGAAGCAAAACTGACACATATTGGACTCATTCACCATTTTTATATTTTCTTTCATGTTGCAAGAAAACAAAAGGCACATGAAAGAAAAAAGTCTGTTTTCCAAAATAAATCACGTTTCTCCATACAATAACTTAAGTTAACTCATTCATTGCCAGACGTGCAAAAATATGTCCACTCCAGTGTCAGGGTTTTTGTCATTGTCACTGGAATTCCAGGAGCCACAGAATATTGAGTTTTAGGACTACATAAACATCCAATGCAGCGTAAGAAACCTTAGACTCTCTTCTTTCATCAGAAAAAAATAGTTAATTCCTAAATTATATAGGTCTGAAGTTATGAGTTTGAAATGAGGGCAGCTGTACAATGCAATACATATTGGCTTATATAGCGCTTTAACAACAGCCGAAGCTGGACCAAAGCGCTAACATGGAAAAAAGGGGAAATGCTATCCCCTTGTGGAAGGGGAAAAAACATTGTCAGAGGTCTGGCCAGCGCTGCATCGGCACCCGAGCAAGAAAAAATAAAACTTAAATTCTGGAATGGCGCTCTACATCATATTTTCATTTCCTGAATAAATTTGTGAATGGTAGTGAATGAGTCGACCCACAAAAAAAGAAAAACAGATAATTCTGGCAAAATTTAAAGTGGTATTTTTTCCCCCCTCCTTTGTGTTATACTTAATTATTTTATTTAAAGAATAATATTTTGTTTCTTACATATAATTCAAATTTCTTGCGATTATTTAAAAACAATGTCAGCAGTAGACATTTGAAATATTCCGCTATTTTAATAACCATTTTTATGCATTTTAAATTGAACTGCAGAGATCTTTTGCACCATGCAATTTATTAACCGACCGGAAACAAATTCCCTGTGTGTTCTACAGACTTGGCAATAAAGATGATTCTGATTAAGATATGCCTCTACAATGTTGCACGTTTATATACATTCTTGGACACCAATGCGGTATCACCATTGCGAAGGAGCGGTTTTCAACTGTACCGCACCCTGCTGAGACCTGCGTGTCCCTGTAATATTTTGCTGCCCTCATTAAGCGATACAAAAGGCAGAAAATATTCAAATGACTCCAGCATTGCTGACACACAATGATAGTTTGTATTGTCCTATCCGAGGAGAAAAAAAAGAATGCCACCATTTTATCTGTCATCACTGGCATACTTCAAGCATGCAGCCTTGTGAGGCTTTTCAGTCGTCCATAATGACACAGTGGAGTTTTTAGCATGCACGCTAAGAACTCTTTTTGTAACTTTTACGCGTTGGGGTAATTACAGTCGAGCACAGGCGGTGTGTGTGGCATTCCCTTCAAACGGTGTGATGTAAAGTGGGTAGATGGTTGGAGTGGACATTCCTGGAGGGGAACGCACTCCACCACTCGGGGGCGCTTCTATCTTTTTTTTTTGTTGCTTGTGTTACATTTTTCTTTTTCTCTTCTTAGAGGGCACAGATGTTGTTCCTACAAAAGGCCAGACCACATGGAGGATAATTACACTCCTGTGAATGACAATTCATTCCAAATAATTTGGTAATAGCATCCCTTGTCAATGTTGATTTTAACACAATACTGCCAGCCAGTTCTTAGGATTTGGAAACGTTGTTTTTGCCACATAGCGTCAGGATTTGTCTTAGATGTTGAACCCTATTGTGCCTCAATACCCTTACAAGTATTCGACTCCCATGCCAGTTTCCTGTGTAGAGTTTATAATAGCTTTCCTGAAAGAGTGAAATACAGCGTGGACAATTTATTGGTGTGCTGACTGATGTTAGGCAGCGCTACTTTTGAGATTGATGTAGAGCTTGTGCGCTGCGGCCATCCAGAGGTATCATAAAACTAAAGACCCGCACGCACTGAGGGAAGACGAAGGGTCACGGTTGATCTTGAACCAATCCCAGTTGACGATGAGCCAGTCATCTGCATTGGACTTGTTGCCAGGCATTCGCTATTTGCAAAAACATCTCTTGATGTTGTTTTTGTTGCTGTTATTTGTTTATTTTTTTTTTTTTTGTGAAACCAAAATTCAGCTCTTCTCAGCTTTCACGTTCTTTCGTTGAATATCATAAAATGCCACAGGGTGGTGCCGAAGACGGCTCTCTATTGAGGCAGCAGCACTGTAATTGGTCCCAAAATGAATGTTAAATCCCTTCGATTAACAGTGAGCCCTGTGCAAAGATAATGACATTTCGAATACAGAAAACAAGGAGGGGGTTTGTGTTAAATATTGATTCAAACGTTCCAGAATTTTGAATTTAAGATTTTGATCCCGTGACATCACCTAATTATTATTATACAACACCTTTACATTTCGTTGCAAAGATAATGTAATATGAAACAAGGAAATAGCTGCATTTCGCAACAAATGACCCAGCCTGTAAAGCTTTTCATCCCCATTCAGTAGCAATAGCATCTATCAGCTGAGATAATAACACAACATGTATTTGTTAAGACAGGGCCTCATTTAAAGACAGGGCTCACGATTTGAGAAACTGTAGAGTGCCCTCTCCAGCTTAGTTTAGAGGTAATAAGAAGTTGAAGCATGTGTTTCATGCTAAACTACTGTATAATCATTTCAAGGTCATTTTACATAAACTTTTTTACCATGGCAATGTCACCGTCTCTGGATTAAACCGCCTGTAGTCCCCGTGCAAATTTCCCCCGAGGAATGCCACAGGATTTCCAAATCAATATAAAATTGCCTTTAAGAGGGAGGAGGCATTTTTTTTTTACTCCGACATAATGAATATTGATGTAGTACTCATTGATTAATTAAACATAAATTTAGAATTAACCACCGTTGCAGCATGAATGATTCTAATTCGGCTTTTAAGTTGAGAAATATTGTGTGTGTGTGTGTGTGTGTGTGTGTGTGTGTGTGTGTGTGTGTGTGTGTGTGTGTGTGTGTGTGTGTGTGTGTGTGTGTGTGTGTCTGTGTGTGTGTGTGTGTGTGTGTGTGTATATCTAAAGCATCTCCACAAGTTATTGCGAAGGGTTCACATACAGTTCAGAGTGGCTATTGTTGTTGCCACATCTTAGTTACCCAGTTTTAGTTGTAAAGCATGTCTTTCCAGACACTCACTGTCACTCACTATGAATATAGTGAGTGACAGCCCAGAGAGACGACAGAAACTCAAAGGAAGGAAACTTTTTTTTTTGTTGGCCGTCTGCATCGTCTGGCTACTGCAAGAACAAAACCAAAACTAGGGAATAGCGGTAGGATTCAAACGGTGATTTACTGATGAAACTTTTTCAACTTTGAGGGAGAGGTGGTATGTGATGGATGGAAGGATAGATGGGTACACATGGGATGATAGTTCACTCAGTTGTCAATATGTCCTAATAGTATGTCGTGTGATTAAAAAAAAGTGTTTTAATACATGTGAACAAGTACAGTGATACCTCAGCTTACGAACGCTTTGGCTCACAAACCTTTCACCTTACGAACATTACCTTTGCGAGAATATAATCTTGGAACACGAGCTAGTTTTCGGCGGATGAACCAAACCACACAGCGCCATGGTGGCTGGCAGACGAGTTTTCGGCGGATGAACACCGAAACACACGGTCGAACAGTGCCACGGTGGCTGGCGGACTAATTTTCATCACCACCTTTGAGTGCAGACATGGTTTGTTATCGAGGATACTTTTACTATTATGGGACCGAAAAAAAGACCTCACCACATGCTCATGTTAAGCCGAAGAGGACACAAATGAAAATTACAGTCGAACAGAAGAAGGAGATCATCGAAAAACACGAACGCGGTGTTGGCTGGCGGACATTATGCTAAACCGACCATTGCTACCATCCATTGACAACTACCATCACAAAGGTAAATAAAATGACTTTATTATACAGGACAGTTTATTTCTTTAATACAATAGCACATTTGTTATACATAAATTAAGGTATATTTTGTGTAGTTTTAAGGCTTATTCAGTAGAAAATTATTACACTTATATTATAAGGCTTATTCAGTAGAAAAGAACCGCTGCTGCACGTAGATAAGTAGATTGATGAATAGCATGATAGATAGATACATAGGTAGATAGGTAGGTAGATAGCAGTCATTACGTGCCTTCAAAGTTAAGGCCAAGGGTCCAAGGTAAGGATGTAGCAAGTGCCCCTATCATCACTAATAGGCTCTTAACCCCCATTGGGAAGAGGCCATGACAATTCATCACATCTACTTTGACGTGTCACCAAGCCCCCCTTGGCCCCCCTGCACTCCTTCATGACCACACATGCGTCTTTCTGCATCACCAAGCATGCCGATGCCAGACACGGCTGACTTATTTCTTTGCCGATGACTCTCACTCCCTTTAAGTCCCCAGCTCGGGCTCTCGCATTCCCTTGCTCTGTCGTCTTCCTCCAGCGCCTATGAACTCCGGCTGCACTCTGGGCCTAATCCATGGCTCTTCTTATCTGTGCAGGAGGAACAATAGCCACATACAGAAAATAGCTTGGCTTCTGCACATCACTGCTCACATGAAATTATGTTTTTCGTGCCTCCTATTACAGTGTTCGACTTGCATTTTAACAGGATTTACATAGGGCGGCAATGACACTGTAACAGTCGTGTTTTTAATTTTTGTTGGCATTCGCAGTAAACTCTCTGTGTCTGTGTTTATTGCCAATCTCACCAGAGACGGCACTCCAGGGGGGTATTTGTGTCATTGGGGATGAAAGTTGAGTGAGAGAAGCATCATTCAGACACAGCAAGATACAGTTTTAAGTTTCAACCAGAACAATAGAAGACAAGAAGATGAGACGAGTTCCCTTTGTTGACGATCCACACAGGGGTTTATTTATTTTGTTTCAGTTTGTATTCGTTTGAACTTCAAGAGCAAGTAACCCACACAGGGATCAGTTTGACAGAAAATGGACCTTTCTGTAATGTAAGAAAGTTGAACTTATTGTATGTTCTGTTCTCGCTACCCTGATCTTATGAACAAAACCCTCTTCCTAGTTGACGCTCCAGGAGGATGTGATGCATAACAAAAAGTAATGGCTGCTGGAATGCAATTTGGTAATTATGTGCCAGCAGCTTGAATAATGGCTTACTGAAGACCCACGGATATATGTCGTCGAACTACAGTAGTTGTAAATTTATTTTATGACTGTTACAGCGTCTGTGTTTTATACTTCCCCGTTCAGTGTTTGACTTAAACATACATTCCATACAAAACATAGCACTGAAGCAACCGACGAAAAAACTCACCATGCGTATGACTGCTCGGAACTTATCATGTTCGTAAGGTGGGGAGCGTCTGCACTCGCACAGGGCCTTGGAGTGAGTATTTGTATGTGTGTTGGGGTGGGGGGGTGTCCTCCATTATCCCGCCACTATTCCAAAGCAATCTCCACATTCATCTTTTCCATTAACCAGTTTTCACCTCACTCTTAATGAGCTGTGATTGTGCCCATCTACCGGCCGGGATCGATGCCCAAAGTGGACTCGGGGAGTATGCATGAACGAGGCATTGCCTGATCTGGATTAAATGACGCACGCGGGAGAATTCCCTCAGTGTTTTGTTATCATCTCCAGTTTGACAGCCAGTCCACTTAATTAGTGACTACGCCATTGCCAGACGCTCACTTCCAATCATGTTCAATTGAAAGCAAGCACACAATTTGCTCCTTTGAACATCTGGCGAAGGACCCAAGACCACATCTTTATTGGTCTTTATTTTGAATTGTAATTTTAGAGATGGGTGCGCTTCTAGAAAACTCCAGAGTTAGAATGACCATCTTGAGAGATTCCAGCAAATAAGTATTGATATGATACAAATAAGTATTTTTCGTGTTGCTTGGCCTTATTTTCAGAATGGCGGATTAGATATCTAAATTGAAAGAAATAGAGAGACTTTTAAAACTGAAGAAAGATAAGGAACGCTTCTACAAAGAAGGCATCGATGCCTTTTTACAGAAGGGGGTTTATTTATTTTGTTTCAGTTTGTATTCGTTTGAACTTCAAGAGCAAGTAACCCACACAGGGATCAGTTTGACAGAAAATGGACCTTTCTGTAATGTAAGAAAGTTGAACTTATTGTATGTTCTGTTCTCGCTACCCTGATCTTATGAACAAAACCCTCTTCCTAGTTGACGCTCCAGGAGGATGTGATGCATAACAAAAAGTAATGGCTGCTGGAATGCAATTTGGTAATTATGTGCCAGCAGCTTGAATAATGGCTTACTGAAGACCCACGGATATATGTCGTCGAACTACAGTAGTTGTAAATTTATTTTATGACTGTTACAGCGTCTGTGTTTTATACTTCCCCGTTCAGTGTTTGACTTAAACATACATTCCATACAAAACATAGCACTGAAGCAACCGACGAAAAAACTCACCATGCGTATGACTGCTCGGAACTTATCATGTTCGTAAGGTGGGGAGCGTCTGCACTCGCACAGGGCCTTGGAGTGAGTATTTGTATGTGTGTTGGGGGGGGGGGGGGGTTAACGGGTGGGGGGTGTCCTCCATTATCCCGCCACTATTCCAAAGCAATCTCCACATTCATCTTTTCCATTAACCAGTTTTCACCTCACTCTTAATGAGCTGTGATTGTGCCCATCTACCGGCCGGGATCGATGCCCAAAGTGGACTCGGGGAGTATGCATGAACGAGGCATTGCCTGATCTGGATTAAATGACGCACGCGGGAGAATTCCCTCAGTGTTTTGTTATCATCTCCAGTTTGACAGCCAGTCCACTTAATTAGTGACTACGCCATTGCCAGACGCTCACTTCCAATCATGTTCAATTGAAAGCAAGCACACAATTTGCTCCTTTGAACATCTGGCGAAGGACCCAAGACCACATCTTTATTGGTCTTTATTTTGAATTGTAATTTTAGAGATGGGTGCGCTTCTAGAAAACTCCAGAGTTAGAATGACCATCTTGAGAGATTCCAGCAAATAAGTATTGATATGATACAAATAAGTATTTTTCGTGTTGCTTGGCCTTATTTTCAGAATGGCGGATTAGATATCTAAATTGAAAGAAATAGAGAGACTTTTAAAACTGAAGAAAGATAAGGAACGCTTCTACAAAGAAGGCATCGATGCCTTTTTACAGAAGGAGCAGCGCATGGACTTCATTTATAAGTAAAGGTAATGATAACATTTTTTTAATTCTTTTTTTCTATGCTACAGTTTATATAAAGAATGCTGACATGACATTTTAAACAAAACACGTTAACTGTTGCCAATCAAATGGTGAATAAGCTACTCTGTAGAGTTCATATGTTTGTAAATCTGACTGTGATGACGTCAGTGCCTCACCAGCCGTGAACCTCACCGCACGTCACTGTGCTAGGCCCACACCGTGTTAGAACATCGCTTGAGCGTAGTCTGCACAGTTAATAAAGATGCTTATATTTGAATTAACGTATTTACAAGAAGAAAGTGTTGTCTTCATCTTTAAAACAGCTTACATGTGCAATTACTTAGCCCTTAAGCCTTTCAAACAGAGCCTTTTCCCCAATGAGACTCAGTGTGCTGTGTTCAGGGGCTGTCGTACAAAGAAGCCTCGTTTGCCTCACTACCTTTGACTCACTGTCACGATGTTTCTGTTGTTTATAGAAGCCCGCTGTGTGAAACACTCACTTGTCTGGCTCGCTTTATCTATAGACTGACTTTCTTTGTCTTCACATCCCCAAGGTTTTCGTTCTTCTTCTTCCTCTTCTGTCACTTTGTGTGGCTCATTTCCATCATCGCTTTTTGCGCCGTAGTCTCCTCTGTCTTGCTCTCCGCCACAACCCTGGGACCGAATCTATGTGCATGTCGTCTTGTGCTTCACAAGTTTTCCACCTCCAGGCCATCGGAAGGAAGAGTAAATTAACGTCATGTAAAAAGTAATACATGAGCATGTACCAGGCATGTATGGTATGTATCTTCTCGGTTAAAAACAATTGCTGTTCTATTAATCATGGAGTTGTGTAAAAGTAGTGTTTAAATACACTATTTTAAACAAAAGAAAGCTGATGTAATGTTAAATTGTTTTATTATTGTTAAGTTCAAATGCTACTTTTAATAACAAGTAAGAATTAGTGGCTAACTCAACCAAGCACCATCCAATTTTGACTGTTGACATTCAAGATTTGAGTGACATTTATTGATCTATTTATTTGTTTATTTATGTATTTTACATTATAACATATATTAGTTTTGATCAGCATTTGAATTTTGCCCTATAGAATTTGCTCTATCGAATCGAAACAGTCCACAACTAGCTACCATGTGGCTAGTAGCAAGCAAATAACGATATATTTACTGACTTTGAGGCATTTATGTGTCCTTGATATATTTTCAGGTTTATCTTGTCAATATATGATTTGTTCACATTTCCCATTAGTATGTTAGACTAATGAGACACTAAAGACACTAAATTAGTGTTTAGCAAGGTATCAGTTAGCTCAGGCTAACGGCTTTGAATGTGCTAACGACAAATATAAAGACACTCATTCACATTTTCGCCTTGCATTCACACAGACATCAATAACAAGACACTTTTATGATTTCACTGGGAAACTGTAAACATTTCCACCACAGGGTAAGAATGTATAAAAAAAGCTTTCAATCTTTTTCAATTGGATATATTTTGCCCCTATGAAGTAATATTTGTACTGTGTAGTTTTGACATTTTTATTTCTTAAGGAGCAGTGATAATCAAATTGTGAATGAATATCCTGTACTAAACTCAATCTGAGAGTGAACGCTGGCGCGAATGGCTGCCGCTGCTCACCCGCACAAAAAAATCCAGTGACTTTGAAGTGTCCTTGAGAGTATTGAAAGGCGCTTAGAAATTAAATGTATTATCATTATTATAAACTCACTCTTCTTTTCACAGCCAAAATGGCAATATGTCTGTCATAGCAGCGACTGTAGCAAAGTTGTTAGTATTCTGGGAGCACGAGCCACCTCACGGCTCCTCTCTCCAAGCGGAAAGACAGTCACAACAGTGAGGCCACCACGGTTCAAGCAGGGAGCAATCACCTTCCTTGTTGGTCGTGTGACTGACCGACAACTTGCGTGCCGTCATATGACTCCCACTTCGGCTGCACTGCAGGACGATATCACGCCAAGTAGATACTTATAGGCTCTTCGGATACTCTGGACATCGTAATTATATCATTTTTCTTTGGCATTCACACAGTTATAGCAGATTTTTTTAAGGCAGGGATATTAATGTGTGCCTGGAAGCAATTGAATGCGTTATCATTTAATTCAGCCGCCTCAGCAGGATATCATCATCCACTCAATGGGTGTATATTCATACCCATCAAAGCGTGAGAAAATCCATATGAAATGTTAGTACCTCGGGGCTTTACAATTAACAAAATGCACTGTTTAAAAAAAAGCCTGAAAGGAATTTGTGAAACAGTGAAGCTGTGAAAAGTAACCTGCGCCACAGTTAGGGTTCACTGTAACTGAAAAGGTATGGAAGTCGATGATTGTGGCATATCCCATGAGCCTCCTCCAGTTACAACTACCGAGGCAATCATACATAAAGCAGAAAAAAAAAGGTTAGAGGGCAGTCGAGGCTCTCTGTGGCAGACACAGAAAATCTTTAACACATCAGATCGGCTTTACGCTCACATTCTGCCGACTTACTCTTTATCCCCCCCACACCTTTTTTAAAGCCATTATTCCAATGGCATTTAACAGATGCTTGTGGTCACTGCTACTGCAGCTCTAATGAAGCTTTCTCCATTTTTACAACACTCGCAGCACTCAACAACTTTCCAACTGACTAATCAGAATTTAGCCACAGTGCTCTTGTCTTACTTTTTTTAAAGGGCTGGTGAGTTTTAAATGAGTTGAAAAGGAAATGCAGCATCTGGACAGGAAGTAGGGCGTCCTGATGGGGACCAAGGGGGTTGTCAAGGTGTGGGCGGATCGGCCTAGATCTTAAACACAGAGGTCAGAAATTGTGGCTGAGTGGCAACATGCAAGTTGTTCGATGTTCTGGCAGTCACTATAATTTTCTTAGACAGATGTGTCTCCACCCAGCACTCCAAAAGCAAACACAAGCTAGCATCGAGGGATGGAAGGAGTTGCATTTTGATTGCAATCTACCTCAGTAGCCAGGACCATATCAAATAGTATCACTTTTGGGTGAGAGGTGGATTACACCTCGGACTGGTTGCCATCTATTTGCAGGATATATATGATCAAACAACCAATTACACGAACATTCACACGTAACGTATGGCCAATTTTAACGTCTTACATTTTTGGGATTGTGGAAGGAAGCTCAAGTCCAGATAAAACAAGCCAACTCCACACTGAGATGATCACTGTCGTTCATGGACTGTCTTGATATCAAAAACTAAATGAACCCCGATAGAAAAATGGTTCTCCACTCATTCAAGATTTACTCTACTCCAAGATTTCCAAAGATATTTTGCTCCTCTGCTGGCGAGCCTGGACCTCTGTAAATTACATGTGAGATCAAACTGTGTGACTGTACCTAACACCGAAGACTCTGATACAGCCATTTTCACCTCACCTCCACCAGAGGTCCCATTAAGCTTCCCAATGCATCGCTCGTTTTTGTCCGCAAGAGCTACCTGCGGGTAAAGAGGCAATTATGCAGCAGCGGTGGCATAATATTTCATTCCCTTCACATGGTGGACACTAACTGTTTCATGAAGAATAGGAGAGCGGGAGCAGAAAATGGGGAGCTCTCAAGGGCATGGTGCTTCATTAGGAGTGTCGCTTTACTGGGAGGATGAAAGGATTGGAGTGTGTTCTGGTTTGGGGCAGGTGGCATTGAGGAGATTCGTGACATGAATGTCATCGGAGGGCAAGACCATCAATAAGACATGAAGAATCCATCTAACTATCTTTTCTTCTTTTAATTAAAATAATATTGTTTCTATGTTTGTATGTCTGTCTTGCTATCTAGCTATCTATCTAGGTAGCTATCTAGCTATCTATCTCCATAGCTAGCGAGCTAGTTGGCTAGCTGGCTAACCAACCACAGTTACACCAGTTTCTTTTGAAATCAGCCATGGACTGCAAATTTCCCCATTGTGGGACGAATAAAGGTATTCTGATTCTGATCGCATGTGATAGTATTGGTGACATAGGTGACATCTTGCATTTTCCCCAAAATCCATTTGTCCAAATAAGGCCTACGCCCATAATACATGTGGAGAAAAAAATCTGATATTTGGAAATGAAAGATCACTATAGACACGTTGATAGACAGTAACATGTGTTCTTTTTATAACTCAAACAGATGTGCCTGGCTTCTGCCACTGTGTGTTGGCAGATGTGAGTGGTTTGAATATCAGTCTCAAAATGCCTGTCGATGTCCATCAAATGAAAATGGACCATACCAAATCGCATAAAGTTTGATATGACAATTTATTTTTTCTTGTCATTGTCTTTAGAAATTCGATCGAGCAGTCGTGGGCCGAAGGACGGCAGCACCAAACAGCTACCCCTGTATGACACTCCGTACGAGCCCACCGAAAATGGTGGAGACTCTGACCCTGAACGTTCACGCTGCCCTCGGGAGAGTCGACTGCCTCAGGACGACGAGCGGCCGCCCGAAGAGTACGACCAACCCTGGGAGTGGAAGAAGGAGCGAATTTCCAAAGCCTTTGCAGGTACGTATATGTAAGCTGCGATTTATGGTTATAAAGTTGGTGACAAAAGTGCCACCATTATGAATTTTACACTTGCACACAAAACATGTCATTTTATTTTTTTGGATAGGAAGGATTTTAACATAGTATTTTCTCAAAAAAAAATCTTATGGTGTGAGAAAAGTCATTTTCTCACTCACTATTTTACCATCTTAACTCATTCATTGCCAGATGTGAAAAAAATTATCCACTCCAGTGCCAGGGTTTTTGTCATTGTCACTGGAATTCCAGGAGCCACAGAATCAGAATCAGAATCAACGCATATATATATATATATATATATATATTGGTTTATATAGCGCTTTAGCAACAGCGGAAGCTGGAATAAAGCGCTAACATGGAAAAAAAAGGGAAATGCTGCCCCCTAAAATGTAAAGAAAAAAAACCTTGCCAGAGGCCATGGCCAGCGCTTTATTAGCACCCAAACATGAAAAAACAAAACCCAAATACATTTGGGAATGGCGCTCGACGTCAGATTTTCCATTCCCGAATACATTTCTGAATGGCAGTGAATGACTTAAGAGTAAAGAAAAAAAAAATACAAAATGTGCCGACGCTTTTTTGTTGTTGTTGAATGAATCAAACGGATACATGTTAGGTTGTGTTCCGCTGCTTTAATATCATATTATTTAAGTCACCGATATGATAGTCCTTATTTGGCAAAGACGTTTTGAAAGGAAATCTACTCGGGAGTCAGAAAAAAATATCGATATAACCGGACTATCGATATATCCGATCCTGCAGCATGTAAATTTTCTCCTTGCGTTCATAGAAATAGTATCGGAATAAGCAGTACTATTGATATAACCGATATCGATATAACGATACTTTACTGTACATTGTGTTTTATTCCATAGTTCTCAAAGAGTTTTTGATGTAGAATGTTTTCCACGTTGATATCTTACATTCAGGAAGAAGCTCTTTCTATATTTGGCATATCCATGCTATCAAAGTTAGCATTTGATAATGTGTTAGCCTTGAGTAAAGCAACATTTACAGTAGATCTATAAAGACCTTGAGTCCGTAGACGTCGTAGCCATATGAGATATGAGTGAGGGAAATTGCGAAGATGCTTTTCTCCTTGGAGATGTATCATCGAACAAATACTCACAGGATAAAGTCAGAATTATTGCTTTTTATTGTAAGGTGTTATCCTTGCTCAGTTTTATGATTTTATATGCTGAATATATAGCAAATATTAAAGCTACTTACAATATGGTGGACAGGTTGACATATCGCTGTCACCCGGTTCAACAATCGTCCCAGAGACGGACGGCGGGACCATGCCGTCCCAAGGATGGACACTTCATTCAGGACAGAATGCCCATCACTTCTCCACACATTGACCCTAGCCTCAACAGGTTGCAGTTGACAAAATCTAAGCATGTTATCAACCAATTGGTGTTGATGACTATCAAGTGGGAACTGCACTGTAACAAAGTGAATTTTGACTAATTCTTACGATAAGACTGAATCAATTTTGACGAGGTAGTCATTATGTCATTTTTTTAACCAATTTCTATTTTCTCCCCCGGTTCACTGTTCTTAAACACACATCCCATATGCCTTTTCTCTTTTTCAAGCACCTGCCACCGTGTTTATTTGCAGGTGTTTCTCCGTTGTACTCTTAGTGCTTTTAAGCAGGGAGGGTGGGTATACAGATTTGGTTCGTCAGGCAGGTGCACGTAAGGCAAGGTTGGCTAAGGCAGCCATAATATCAAAACAGGGCTGTTCTTGACAAACAAATATGAACAAAAATAAATAAATCCTACTTAACCAGCACTCTATATATATATATATATCTGTGTATATATATTTTCTTTTGTTTGTATCCTTGAACAGCTCTGCTTTGTTATGACTGCATTAGCTACGAGGGTTCTGTAAGTGGCACTGGATCAGTTCCCCACAGAAGAAAGGACTGCACTTCTAAATCCCCCACAGGTACCACCACTGTGCAACTGGGCGTCTTTGTCTTTCTCTCTTTTTTTTTTCTAATGTGATGTTTTCACCATAAATCATGTGCTCAATTTGGGATTTATACAGGGGGGCTTAGGGGGAGATGCCCTCAGGTTGCGGTCTTTTGATTAATAGGATGAAAAAAGGTCGATCTCTTGAAGTGAAAATCAGCTGGCTTTGAAGGTGTACGCCACTGGAATGACATTAGCAGGGGCAGTGTGCAAAGGCAACAAGTGTGAAAATATTGACAGTTTCCTTCAGAACCATAATATATTCCATAGAGTTGGCAAACTGTGTGTGTGTGTGTGTGTGTGTGTGTGCGTGTGCGTGTGCGTGTGCGTGTGTGTGTGTGTGTGTGTGCGCGTGTGTGTGCGCGTGTGTGTGTGTGCGTGTGTGTGTTTGGTCACACTTAATCCCCTACTGCTAAATTTCCATTCTTTTGTTCATTTTCTGTTGCACTTAGTTATTTAATTGCATACTTGATGGGTGGAGAGACACACTAGAAATCCAAATATTTGCATATAACACATGCATTATGATTATTAATATTAATAGTACTAGTAGAACGTCTGTGTAAGCTCTCAGTCGTACAGGAGTGGTCCATCGATGAGAAGGTTTCTTCAGCCGTCATCTGTACAAAAGTGAAGGTTTCGGACGTTTCGCCTCCTATCCAAGAGACTTCGTCAGCGAACTAAAGCCTGACTGGTCGTATTGGCCCCATTTATATATCCCTAATGTCCAGACCTAGTGGCGCCGGACACAGCTATGATAGGTCCCTACTCTCAGGTTGGGGGGGGCGCGGGACCCCCCCCTGTGGCCCCACTGATTGTTCCTACATTCCTGACTAACGATTGGCCTATTACCCCCACTCCCCCCGGTATCACCTCATCAGCATAACGACCCTCATCAGCATTGCGAAAGTTGCCTAACCTGTTTTGCCTGAGCAGGCTATTGTATGAACGATCCAAATTGAACCTCACACCACCCGACCGGTTTAATGAAGGATTTTGTTGTTTTATAAGAATCGCCTCTTTTACCCCCCTTTCAAACCATCTATGTTCTTTCGCTAAGATTTTAACCTCATTGTCGTCAAATGAGTGGTTAGTAGCTTTTAGGTGCAAATGTACTGCCGATTGAGGCCCACTAGTATTATCCCTGCGATGTTGATAAAGTCTTTTTTTGAGAATTTGTTGAGTCTCCCCAATGTACTGCTCTTTACAATTTTCATTCTTACAATGTATGGAATAAACTACATTACTTTGTTTTTCATTTGGTAGCCTATCTTTTGGATGCACTAATTTTTGCCTTAACGTGTTTATCGGTTTGAAATAAGTAGGAATTTTATGTTGCCAAAGGACTCTTTGTAATTTTTCAGAAACTCCTGCAATGTACGGTACTGCTACTCCTCTCCTTTTAGAATCTTGAGAATTATTGGTTTCGTTCGCTATTCTTTCTTTCTGACATTTGTTGAATGACCACTGAGGGTACCCACAGTTAGTGAGTGCTCTCCTGATATGTTTTGACTCCTTTTCTCTACCTTCAGTGCTAGTTGGTATTAGTTTAGCCCTATGCTGTAGGGTTCTGATAACTCCTAGTTTATGTTGTAAAGGGTGGTTAGAGTCAAAAAGTAAGTATTGGTCAGTGTGCGTAGCCTTCCTAAAGACTTCTGTTTTAAGCGCTCTGTCCTCTTTTATAATTACTTTACAATCCAAGAAGGCTAGTTGGTTCTCTTGAATGTCCTCACGAGTAAATTTAATGTTGAAGTCTACAGAGTTGAGATGATCTGTGAAGGATTGAATTTCTTGTTTCTTAATTATGACAAAAGTATCGTCCACATATCTAAACCAGTGTCGAGGTTTTGTCCCTGGGAAGGATGTGAGGGCCTGTTTCTCCATCTCTTCCATGTAAAGATTAGCCACTATGGGTGAAACTGGTGAGCCCATAGCACAACCATGGATTTGTTTATAAAATTTTTCCCGAAATTGAAAATACGTAGTATTAAGGCAGATTTCTAATAATTGGCAGATGTGATCCGGTTTCAGTTTGGTTCTTTCATGCAGAGAAACATCCGCCAGCAGCCTCGTCCTCACCACTGAGACTGCTGCTGGGGTTGGGACAGATGTAAAGAGAGAAGTCACATCGTATGATGCCAAAGTTTCCTCAGGTTCCAATATGAGGTCTTTGATCCTCTCTACAAACCCTGTGGTGTTCTCTACGTGGTATTCTGTGTTACCAACCAACGGAGCTAAAATAGTTTTTAAATATTTGGCTACATTGTATGTAGAGGAGTCAATGCTACAAACAATGGGTCGGAGGGGGAACCCTTCTTTATGTATTTTTGGCAGGCCATAGATACATGGCGTGGCCTCTCCCGGGTATAATCTAAAATACATCTGTTTATCTATATGTTTTCCTTTCTCTAGCTTTTGGAGACAGTCAATCATTTCTTTCTTGTATCTATTGGAAGGGTCCCTTTTTAGTTGCTCATACGTGTTAGAATCACTGATTAACCTATTTATTTTGTCTTCATAATCCAAAGTGTTGAGCAGCACTGTGCATCTGCCCTTGTCTGCTGGCAAAATAGTAATATTTTTGTCTTTTTGTAGAGTAGTTAACGCCTTTCTCTCTTCTAATGTTATGTTGGACGGAGGAAGTTTGGCACTACTGAGAAGAGCTGATATTTTAATGCGTAGATCATCTGCCTCTGCATACGAAAGTTTGTTATTTTTAATAGCCGATTCAGTAGCTGTGATATAATCTATTGTAGGTATAGTTTTAGGAGTCACTGAGAAATTTAAACCTTTGGTAAGTACTGCCTTTTCTGTCTCTGAGAGATCTCTGTCTGACAAATTTTTGATCCAATTCTCCCTTGCAAACTGTTCATACCTAATTTTACGCGTGTTTACCAGTAGCTGAGATTGTTTCAGTAAAAGTAATTTTTGAAATTTACCCTTTTGTCTCTCTTTGGTTTTGCTGTGGTGCCTCATATAACCGGATTTAGTAAATTCACACACTTCCTGATAGATTTTGTGGGTAAGATTAGTTTGTAATCGCTGATAATAAGTTTCTATTTCTGACTGTTTGTTTTTTATCTCTATGTTAAGTCTCCTAATTCGCAAATTTAGAATTTTCCTAGTATAATTTTGTTGCATTTTATCGGCCAAGTATCCGGGTTCCAGGGTGCTTGCTTCAAGCATTTAGGAATTAACCGGCTCTGTCTACATCTAAGATTGAATCTGAGGTGGTTCTTTAAATCAGCTAATTTAAAGGTGGCCTTTTCTAAGTTACGTACCAGCAGAAGGATGTCTCTCCCAAAGTTGGCAGCAATACGTCTGTGTAAGCTCTCAGTCGTACAGGAGTGGTCCATCGATGAGAAGGTTTCTTCAGCCGTCATCTGTACAAAAGTGAAGGTTTCGGACGTTTCGCCTCCTATCCAAGAGACTTCGTCAGCGAACTAAAGCCTGACTGGTCGTATTGGCCCCATTTATATATCCCTAATGTCCAGACCTAGTGGCGCCGGACACAGCTATGATAGGTCCCTACTCTCAGGTTGGGGGGGGCGCGGGACCCCCCCCTGTGGCCCCACTGATTGTTCCTACATTCCTGACTAACGATTGGCCTATTACCCCCACTCCCCCCGGTATCACCTCATCAGCATAACGACCCTCATCAGCATTGCGAAAGTTGCCTAACCTGTTTTGCCTGAGCAGGCTATTGTATGAACGATCCAAATTGAACCTCACACCACCCGACCGGTTTAATGAAGGATTTTGTTGTTTTATAAGAATCGCCTCTTTTACCCCCCTTTCAAACCATCTATGTTCTTTCGCTAAGATTTTAACCTCATTGTCGTCAAATGAGTGGTTAGTAGCTTTTAGGTGCAAATGTACTGCCGATTGAGGCCCACTAGTATTATCCCTGCGATGTTGATAAAGTCTTTTTTTGAGAATTTGTTGAGTCTCCCCAATGTACTGCTCTTTACAATTTTCATTCTTACAATGTATGGAATAAACTACATTACTTTGTTTTTCATTTGGTAGCCTATCTTTTGGATGCACTAATTTTTGCCTTAACGTGTTTATCGGTTTGAAATAAGTAGGAATTTTATGTTGCCAAAGGACTCTTTGTAATTTTTCAGAAACTCCTGCAATGTACGGTACTGCTACTCCTCTCCTTTTAGAATCTTGAGAATTATTGGTTTCGTTCGCTATTCTTTCTTTCTGACATTTGTTGAATGACCACTGAGGGTACCCACAGTTAGTGAGTGCTCTCCTGATATGTTTTGACTCCTTTTCTCTACCTTCAGTGCTAGTTGGTATTAGTTTAGCCCTATGCTGTAGGGTTCTGATAACTCCTAGTTTATGTTGTAAAGGGTGGTTAGAGTCAAAAAGTAAGTATTGGTCAGTGTGCGTAGCCTTCCTAAAGACTTCTGTTTTTAGCGCTCTGTCCTCTTTTATAATTACTTTACAATCCAAGAAGGCTAGTTGGTTCTCTTGAATGTCCTCACGAGTACTTACTTTTTGACTCTAACCACCCTTTACAACATAAACTAGGAGTTATCAGAACCCTACAGCATAGGGCTAAACTAATACCAACTAGCACTGAAGGTAGAGAAAAGGAGTCAAAACATATCAGGAGAGCACTCACTAACTGTGGGTACCCTCAGTGGTCATTCAACAAATGTCAGAAAGAAAGAATAGCGAACGAAACCAATAATTCTCAAGATTCTAAAAGGAGAGGAGTAGCAGTACCGTACATTGCAGGAGTTTCTGAAAAATTACAAAGAGTCCTTTGGCAACATAAAATTCCTACTTATTTCAAACCGATAAACACGTTAAGGCAAAAATTAGTGCATCCAAAAGATAGGCTACCAAATGAAAAACAAAGTAATGTAGTTTATTCCATACATTGTGAGAATGAAAATTGTAAAGAGCAGTACATTGGGGAGACTCAACAAATTCTCAAAAAAAGACTTTATCAACATCGCAGGGATAATACTAGTGGGCCTCAATCGGCAGTACATTTGCACCTAAAAGCTACTAACCACTCATTTGACGACAATGAGGTTAAAATCTTAGCGAAAGAACATAGATGGTTTGAAAGGGGGGTAAAAGAGGCGATTCTTATAAAACAACAAAATCCTTCATTAAACCGGTCGGGTGGTGTGAGGTTCAATTTGGATCGTTCATACAATAGCCTGCTCAGGCAAAACAGGTTAGGCAACTTTCGCAATGCTGATGAGGGTCGTTATGCTGATGAGGTGATACCGGGGGGAGTGGGGGTAATAGGCCAATCGTTAGTCAGGAATGTAGGAACAATCAGTGGGGCCACAGGGGGGGGTCCCGCGCCCCCCCCAACCTGAGAGTAGGGACCTATCATAGCTGTGTCCGGCGCCACTAGGTCTGGACATTAGGGATATATAAATGGGGCCAATACGACCAGTCAGGCTTTAGTTCGCTGACGAAGTCTCTTGGATAGGAGGCGAAACGTCCGAAACCTTCACTTTTGTACAGATGACGGCTGAAGAAACCTTCTCATCGAAGTACTAGTAGAAGTATCGATGAAAAGGTTTCTTCAGCCATCATCTGTACTCCTTTGAAGGTGTCGTATGTTTCGCTCCTCATCCGAAGAGCTTCGTCAGCGAACTAAAGTTGTGCTGGGACCGACGCCTGCAAAGAAGTACAGATGACGGCTGAAGAAACCTTTTCATCGATGGATTACTCTTGTATGACTAAGAGCCTACACAGAAGTTGTAAGACAGCTGACTTTGGTTTCAACATGTCACCAGTTCGTCACAGGACATAGACAACAACCATTTTCTGTTTTTGGGCCTGCATCAAAGTCACGTGATTGTACCGGGACATATGAGACATTTAAAAAAGTCCATTTTCCATCTGGCCTCTTTACGAATGCATTTGGCTTGATAGCTCTGCGTAGATAAGAGTTGCAATCCTCTCAATAACGCTTCCTCTCTCTGTCATTATGTCGCCGTTAAGCAGCACTCAGACATTTGTTTTTACACACACTCTTCAACTTCTATTGAAAGCCCTCGTTACATGTGTCTCGATTTTTATTATGCCAGCGTCAGCCGTGCCTTTAAATATGTCATTTAAAAAAAGAGAGCTGCTCTTTAAAAGTCCTTTGATTCATTTCGCTTGTGTTTCTAAATGTAAGACCTGGAAAAACAAGGATATGAATTGAGTCCAAGTCTTGTCCTTTGAGGCTTATTCTTCTTCAATGTGTTGAAACACCCTTAGATGTATACATCAGGGAGCATTTCTCCATATCAAGGCCTCAGCTGGTGTAATTCCCTTTTTTCAGATGCGCAGGGGAATAAGAGCTGATGTCTGCAGCATCAGGAGATATAGATTGATTTAATCTCCGCTTGAGAGAGACGTCTTTTTAACCATTGGTTGCTATGGATTCCCGAGGACATACAGTATGCTTATCAGTGGGGAGGAACGCTTGTGCCAAGCAAACATGTCAAAGATGGAGATTAAGTCAGGACTATAACGCAGGAATGGTATCATGGATCCATTTTGCAAACGTGGAATTAAAATGAGCTTGGGATGTATCGCTGACACTGAATTTAGACAGTGTTTCAACACTTGAATATTGCTATGTTTCATACCATAGTTTGGTAAGAAGTGCCCCCAACCTCACACACACACACACACACACACAATTTATCCAGTTGTTAACGCCGTTGCTGTTCACAAAATGCAATAATACTTTCCATTGGCAAGCCACTAACTGTCCTCTGTTTTATTCTTGTAGTGAAGGACGTGATAGGCCAGCTAATATCAATGACTAATGTACTCGCCGACAATTGAATTTTAATAGGCCGTTCCAGCACACATGAAAAAAAGCTTCACCATTTTATACGGCCACATTAAATAGGAAAATGAAAGTGTCGCCCAAACAAAATATGATGTGAATGCTATCATAAAACGCTTGCTCGCCGCCCGCTGCCCTCCCACTAGGGTCTGATAACACAATGCCAGACTATTTATTCTCGTTAATGATCAGCCAAGGAGAGCCAATAACACTCCACAATATGTTTTAATGTAAATTCCAAGCCTTGTTAAGGTGTTGGGAGAGTGCACAGACTTTTTTTTTTTAGTTAATCGCTCATCCTTGTTGTGACCTCATCAATAGCAGCAGCCTCAGTCGCACAGTGGCAACAAAAGCCTCTTTTGCCGCCGCTGTTGACTGAGGCGCTGATGGATGAGTCGGGAGTTGAGGAGTAACCATGATGTATGATGTGCGGAATAAGTGAGGAAGCCTGTATGGGAGTGAGAGGAAGTGTAATGGCGTTTTCAATCTGTAAGAGCCGCCATTGCTAGAAAGATTCACGCACTGGAAAATGTAGATGCTACTGTTAATTAGCATTAGCATCAAGCTCGTAAATGACTTATGGTCGGATTTCTTTTGGGGGGGGACAAATGATCAACATCTGAGATTTATGCTGTCACATTTAGGAACGTATTAACTCATTCACTGACATGACTGAATTCACTCGAGAATTGAAAAGTATGACATGGAGCGCCATTCCCGAATTTGTTCGGGTTTTGGTTTTTACTTGCAGCTGTGGTGCGGATCAAGCTTTGGTCAGACCTCTGGCAATGTTTTTCCTTCCCACGAGAGGACAGCATTTGCCTTTTTTACAGCCTGCAGATAATTCAAGAACAACATAAGCTTGACATAAACTTTTTTTCCTGTTGTTAAAGCGCTATATAAACCAATATTTATGTATTGTATTGTATTTTGGATAGCCACCCTCATTTAAAGCTCAGATAACTCCAGACCCATATAATTTAGGAATTAACTCTTTTTTTTCTGATTAAGAAGGAAAGTCTAAGGTTTCTTGCACTGTTTATGTAGTCCTAAAACTCAATATTCTGTGGGTCCTGCAATTTGAGTGAAAATGACAACAACCCTGGCAGTGGAATAGACACATTTGCACATCGTCTGGCAGTGAATGAGTTACGCCAGTGTATGAGAAGAAAAAAGGATTGGTATTATGTTTTTTTCAGATTCTTGTTTCGTACACGGTAGACAGTAGCCACTATTTTGTATCATTATGAATCAATGAATCTGTTTATAACTTAACTTTATGAATCGGATCAAAGATTGATGTCACTCGCCACCTCGCAGTTGTCTGGTATGATACTGCAATGATGTACTCGTACATCGAAATGATTGCCCTCACCGTGTATCACATTTCTACAGGTGCGTTCAAGAGTCGCCTTTATGAATTTTTAATGACTTTTCCCCAAGCTTAATGAGCCAGAAAGTCCTCAAATAAATTATCGATAGGCTTAATGTTTCAGCGGCAGGAGGATTATGGAGAAAAAATAGGCGTCTTCGTGCAGATGACCTTCAAGACAGCCCTTTCTTTTAAACGTGTGCCGCCGCTTGCTCTTATCTTCACTAGCACACATTGGCCCGCACACACACTCGCTCTCCTCACAACGTTTTCACTCGCAGGCTCCTTGTTGGCAGCCCCGCGAAAATACTTTCACCAAGTCTGCATCCTTTTTTTCCCCCATACAAATGGAGCTCTTTCACACGAACATGCTCTGAAATGGATCTCCATTGTACAATGTGACAGATTTTGGCATTGAGAAACTGAACACCGGAAGCGAGCAAAAAACGAGTTTCTTGGTGCACGTAATTTGCGGTGTAAACACGGCCGCCTTGTGTTGAATATGCACGTGTTAGCAATTAGCCTAGTAAATTAAGCGTAGCCAAATTAAATAGCAATGGAGCAAACCGGCATGCTAATGAATAGGCCTGAAGTAACGTATACCTGCCTTTTGAAATCCCATTCATCAAGGTCAAACGAATGCAAGGTCAACACACTTCCTTCATTCTGTGCGGTGACTACTACCAAATGTGGTTTATTGTTACAATCAAACCAGCTAGTATCGTCTCAAGCTAACTTTTTCCCTCCTGTTTTGCTTCCTTTTCTGTTTCCAGCTTCCTGGGTTAGTTGATTCAAACACCTCTCCTACCTCAACTTGTGAGAAGTGTCACACTGATTTCTTCTGCCTCTCTTATCTCTCCGCCCTTCCCTTTGTTGTCATCCACCTCTTTCTTTCCTCCTTGGGGTGTCTCTTGCAGTAGAGATTAAAGTGATCAAGGACCTACCGTGGCCCCCTCCGGTGGGGCAACTCAACACCAGCCCTCCCCTAGTGGAGGAGCTGGAGTCGCCCTCGCAGACGGCTCAACCCTCGCCCGGACAGGCCGCCAGTGAGCAGCACCAACAGGGTGGGTGTTGGTGTTCAATGTCTTGTCCCATTGACTCCCGACATCCATCATTTCATTCATTCTTTTACCATGTATCAATCCATACGCCCTTTTGTTTTACTCGCGGTTGCAGTGGAGAGTAATTGAAGATGATGAATTATAGGTTTGGAAAGCCAGAGGGCTTAAATGAGTCTCTTCTTGATGTGGTTTTTTACAGTATTATTTTTGGACGTTGACCTTAACTATTTGTAAGGATAAAAAAGCATTTTTGATCACTCAGCCAGTGTGTCAAGGCATCCTGACAAAACAATGGCATATCTAGCTTTCATCAAGGCCATTATCACCTCATTCACTGCCAGACATGTGCCAAAACGTGTCCACTCCAGTGGCAGCGTTTTTGTCATTGTCACTTTAGTTCCAGGACCCACCGAATATTGAATTTTAGGACTACATAAACATTCAATATTGCGTTAGAAAACTTAGACTCTCTTCTTTTAATCATAAAAAAGGGAATTCCTCAATGATATGGGTCTGGTTTTATGCGAGCTTGAAATGGGGGCGGCTGTGCAAAACACAATACAATAAAATACTCTTATTTCATCAGAAAAAAAGCGTTAATTCCTAAATGATATCGCTTGTAATGTCAAAAATACAATGCAATGAATACATATTGGTTTATATAGCGCTTCAACAACAGCTGAAGCTGGAACAAAGTGCTAACATGGAAAAAAAGCTGCCCCCTTGTGGAAAAGAAAAAACATTGCCAGAGGCCATGGTCAGCGCTTTATCGGAATTAGAGTTTCGGATCTTTGCAACACAATGTTTTTGGTCTCTATGCCACCATGTTAGCTTCTTTTACACACATATCTAGTAAGTCCAAATCAAGGTAGTGGATGTAAGGTTTGAGTCCTGGCTGTTTGTTGTGATGACATGTTTCGACCTTTTCAAGCACAACTGAAAATAAACATGAGGCGATATTGACAAAATAATTGCAGACCAGGAAATACCTCATGCAAGGTGTTAACTCATTCACTGCCATTCACAAATTTATTCGGGATTTGAAAATATGACGTAGAGTGCCATTCCCGAATTTGGTCGGGTTTTGTGTTTCTTGTTTAGGTGCCGATAAATCGCTGGCCAAGGCCTGTGGCAATGTTTTTTCCTTTCCACAATCGGACAGCCTTTATAAATGAAATTTATTATTATGGTTATTATTATTTCCTTTTTTTCCCATGTTAGTGCTTTGTTCCAACTTCAGCTGTTGCTAAAGCGCTGTATAAACCAATATGTGTATATTGCACTGTATTTTGGACAGCTGCCCTCATTTCAAGCTCGTATAACTCCACACTCATATACTTTAGGAATTGACTTTTTTCTCATGAAAGAAGAGAGTTCTAAAGTTCTTTCTGCTGCATTGAATGTTGATGCAGTCCTAAAACTCAATATTCTGTGGGTCCTGGAATTTGAGTGACGATGACAAAAACCCTGGTAATGCAGTGGACACATTTTTGCACGTCTGGCAGTGAATGAGTTAATATGACGTCCACGTCAAAGGTGTGTGTGTGACTATGAGGCTATTTATTACACGTGATCAGGCTTCTTAACTACTATGCTATGCTAATTATAGCCTTTGCTAATTATAGCCGATAGGTATGGGTGGGATTTCCAGGGACGATTGAAAGAGCATTTCGTGGCAATACTAGTGCCAAGCACTAGCTTTTGTAAACACCACACTTTTTCCATCTGGATTACACGTGGCGGAAAATCACTCACTCCTGTGCTGAGTTTTAAGTGCTGAAGGCTCATTAGTTTTAATTGTGCCCAACTGCCTCTTGTCTGCGTAATCACTCACTCTGACCCCCCATTTCCTCTTGTCAACACACACCGCGCTTCCAGATGGTTCCCCCAAATGGAAGCGTCCTCGCTTGACTAGCAGGGGGAAATAAAATCACACTCAACTTAAGTTGTTTTTAGTCCATGATGTAAAAATAGTTACTGTCATACAGATGTAAGCAGAAGTTAGCTCGTGTAATATCACAGGTTGCATGACGTGATCGCAGAGGTGTCGCCACCCAAGGCGGAAGCAGATGTTGCCGTATGAGTGTCTGAGTGAGACATGAGCTTTGGGTCTTCACCCAGGTTGGCTTATAAAGTCAAAGGTCAATTGTTGTTGATGGGGGAGGGGAGTAGCTGGAAAATGTAGTGGGCAGGGTGCGGAAGATCCAGTAGGATTTTCCGCGCCCTTGTCTTGAAGAAGTTCAGAATCGCTCGCTGAGAGACAAATTTTCACCAATAGGCAGCTAACAAAAGATCTACCATATTTTACGGACGAAAGGCCGCATTGGATTGTACGCCGCATGATCAGCTTTTGAAAAAAAAATAAGGCTTTTAGGTGTGCCTTATAGTGCGGAAAATACGGTATGCGGTTGTTTGATTTCCATTGATTGGTTGTCTGGTTCTCCAGGGACCTAACTACTTGCAGACAGGTAATTAAAAAGTCAATTATTGAGGAGTTTGGCTTTAGACTTTCTGCTGTATTGCCTCTTATAGACGCTCACAAAGAAGTGACCTTCTTGAAAAGCAGTCCGAACACAGACGCACAGTGAATTGCCGTCATGACGCATAGAAGTGAAGGACGTGTGGCAGAACTAATGCAAGGGAATGGGATCTGCCCCTCGTGGAGATCAGCGTGTTAAAGGATACCCCAGCTCGCTGTGAGCGAGGACTTGATTTATGTTGGCCATTCCATGGGAACGCTTTCTGCTCCCCCCGCCCCCATTGCTTTGAGAGTGGAATCTAACTGTAAAGCGATACTCACCCGGTTTGAGCAAGTGCGGCAGGTTTTCGGGTGCCCTATGTGACCGTGTGACTCCCATTTGCTCAAGCGCTTGTCCTCATCAGGGTCACGGGCGAGAGATGGGTTACACACTTGACCGGTCATTATGAAACAAATGAATCATGAGAGAGAAGTCACTATAAAAAAAAGAACATTCACTCTCACATTCAAACATAACCCATTCACTGCTATTCACAGATTTATTTGGGAATTGAAAATTTCGGGTTTTGCTTTTTCTTTCTTGGGTGCCGATAGAGGGCTGGCCAGACAACTGGCAATGTTTTTCCCTTCCACAAGGGGCAGCATTTCCCTTTTTTCCATGACTTTGTTCCAGATCCAGATGTTGCTAAAGTGCTATATAAATCAATATGTATGTATTGTATTGTACTTTGTACAGCCATCCCTATTTCAAGCTTAGCTAACTCCAGATACGTATAACTTAGGAATTAACTTTTTTTTCTGATGTAAGAAGAGAGTGTAAGGTTTCTTACACTGCATTGAATGTTTATGTAGTCCTAAAAGTCAATATGTAGTCCTAAAACCCAATATCCTGCAATTTGAGTGAAAATGACAAAAACCCTGGCACGAGAGTGGACAGATTTTTGCATGTCTGGCAGTGAATGAGTTAAATAAGCCTGAGAAAGCTCAAGCAAGCATGCAGTGAATTCAGCCCTGAGCCAAAATTCTAACCCAGAACCTCAATTTTGAAGCAGATGCACGAACCATGATACCAACATACTCCTACCTTGCCTCTCCCCTAAAAAAAAACCTTAAATAATAATCATAATACGTTTCATTTATAAGCGCCTTTCAAAACTCACAAGGACACTTTACAGTCACAAGATTTTTTTTTTTTCCGGGTGAGCAGCGGCAGCAACACGCGCCAGCATTCACTCAAACCTGATGAGCTCATTTCAACTCTGTTGCTAACCAAAACAGAAGTACCTGCTGACATATATGCTCCATGTTTATGTTGTTGGAGATTATATTAAGTGAAAAGTCTTGTTGCATGGTGAAAATCAGTCCATATTGAATGTATGCTCTGGGGGCTTTTTTTCCCCGACATGTCAACATGCATAATATTCCTATTTAAAAATTAACATACAGTTTCCATACAATTTAACGTCTTTATAATAAAGCATTATTTTCCAAATTATGACATATTATGACTTCATGATTTTCAAACAAAGTCCACATATCACAATGAAATGTAAAGGTCCTAAAATGTTCATAAAACTAGATTTTCAGTTCGTCCAAAATCATGAATATTTTACTAACAAAATACCTTGATTACATTTTGACATACCATCTAATCTCTACTTGACAGCCAGACACATTCTACTTTGACCATTTTTTTTCTCCTCCAGTTCAATTTTTTAGAGTGCTTCCTTTAGAAGGCTGAAGCATAAAACGGGGCATGTGTTCCCCCCCATCCATCAACATCCGACTGACACTTTCATTCAATTCCATCGACAATCGCTGCGCCAATACATGCATGACAGTTTGTGTGTGTGTGTGTGTTTCTCCAGATAACTGTGCACATTCTCATCCCTCTTAAGCCGCCTGTCGGGTCCTTTTGTTCTCCTGGCCAATCATTCCGTCAATCTGTTGGAGAAAAGAGGAGTAAGAACGACTCGCTGATGTTAGAGCCTAAAATATATATTTTACTACCGGGAGGGTAGCAAATGCAATACTTTTAGATTTTAGTTCAATCACATACTCCATTTCTTTTGTCTTGTCTCAAATGGATGTAGGTAGACAAGAGCAAGATGTGGTCAAGTGAGCAATCCATACACTCAAGTACACAAGTTTGAGCAATGCACTTTATATATTGTTTTTTTTAAGGTTTTATATTATTAATACACTTTGACAGCATAGTTTGTAGAAATGGTGATGTCAAGCAGCGTGTACATATGATTGTTACGTTGGCATGTTTCAAATACTGCATAAAATAAAATGCAAACTGCAAAAGGTAAAGGAAAATGTTTCATTTTTAATAAAACAGCTGTCAACAGGGATAAGAGGACCGAAACCTTTGTTGTTCCCAATGGTCAGTTGCCATGGGAACAAAATGTAGCACACTCATACCACAGTGGCTGTCGTAATGTGATATCCCGAGAAAACCAAACAGGTCTTTAACGTGGACTCACCTGGAGCATCAGGTGACTTTTTTTTTTGGCTCCACCTCACCCACAATCGCCTCAACATTCATCTTGGGTGATTTTAAAGTAACTGATTTCTCATCATGCATCAGGTTTTAAGAACGAGGACATTAAAACAAACACAAGTTAGATGATCCAATTCCGTGGGTTTGCGATTGAATCAAGAGCAATGAGTTCATTCAGGTGAAGAGGAGCCCCTGCTGTTTAAATTTAGAATGACACACTCGTCTGCTTTCATTGAAGCAGACGACATTGCATGTGTTTGCATAACATTAGCATACGCTGCGCATAAACTAATGACAAACACAACAGCGGGTATGGATTTACGAATAAAAAGTAATTTGCCTAGAAAGCGTGATAGATGAAGAGCGTCATACGTAATGACACTTTACTCAAACGAATGTCAATCAAAATATATCCATCTTGGATAAAATGATTATCTTGATATTTTATGAACATTTATAGACATGAGATAGACAGCAACCTTTTAGTCATCCACAAGGAAAATTCACAATTAGATAAATGGCGGCTGCTGCCACTACTACTACTACTACTACTACTACTACTACTACTACTACTACTACTATTACATTTCATTTATAAGCGCCGTTCAAAAATGCATCATTTCAAATGCAAATGCCCATCCTGCTCTTACAAGGAGATTGTGTATAACTGCTACCAAATTTGAAGATTTTGTAATTAATGATAAGCGTTGTTTTCGCAAGATTTTCGGTGTTGTCTCTCCCACTCTCAAAAAAACAAAAACAGTTGTTCTCTCAAGGCAATGTCATTTAAAAAAAATCAGCTCCAAGAACTAATTCACATGCAATTTGGTTTGTCCAGCATTAGGAGACCCACAAAATCACCAATTTTGGGTCCTTTTAGCATTCCCATGGATCCTTCAAAGACTCACTCGAAAAGAAAAAAAATCTAACCATGTGCAATAGAAAGCCGAGTGACATGACAATGCTGACATATTTCGTTCTAATCATTGCATGTGTGCTCAGCACGGTATCAAAACTTGATGACTCGAGACTAAAAGCGCAGATTCACATCGTCAGAACTTGGCCAAATGTCTTGAGACTAATTAGGGCCCCACCCATTCATCAACCTCTCCAACGACTTTCTGCATGAAATGTGTTTTGAATTGCACGGCGGGCCGCATCAAATGTTCTCAAAGAGCATATGCAGCCCAGAGGCTCAACATATCTCACTGGACATGTTGTTACCCGTTCTCATAGCACACTGGAGATGACTCTCCATTGATGACATAAAGACGCTGCCAGCCCCATATGTCAATTTTCTTCATCGAGCATTCGCACCACCCAACATCTGCTACGGAAGTTATTTGCACATGCCGGCCCCACCACTGGTGTGTCACCATGTCTCTAAAATAGGTCTCTTCCAAAGCTAAGGGTGCTGCGACTTCAATTATCGTGATCGATGATGGCGGGAAAGAGACCAAAAGCCACACACATGGGAAACACACACACACACACACACACGCACACACACACACACACACACACACACACACACACACACACACACACACACACACACACACACACACACACACTGAATGGCCACATGGCTGAATGGCCATGTGAGCCTGATGTCATTCCCCACTAAACATGTTTGGTGACTTCTACCGGTCGGCCTTGAGCGCACTGGACCTTGTGATGATGTGTAATGTTTAACTTTTCTGTGTTTGTATGTTTGCTACTGACATGGTCACACATGTAGGAATGTAAATATGCATGTATTTCAATAATAATAATAATAATAATAATAATACATTGTCATTTATAAGCGCCTTTCAAAACTCTCAAGGTCACTTTGAAGTCACAGGCTAAGCACATGCGCCAGCGTTCACGCAACCAAGAGTAACTCAAATAGATAGTAAGTTAGCTAGCTAGCTAACAGATAACTCATAGATAGATAGATAGATAGATAGATGGATAGATAGATAGATAGATAGATAGATAGATAGATAGATAGATAATATTCAATATTCTGTGGGTCCTGGAATTAAATTGACAATGACAATAACCCTGGCACTGGATTAGACACATTTTTGTCTGGCAGTGAATTAGTTATGTTATATGTTGTGCAATGGCCTCGTCTGTTATCTGACTTGAATCTGGCTGAGGTTATTATTTTTTAGGACTTGGATTTTAAAAAAATGTTTTATCTTTTGCAGTCCAGTTTGACAGCGTGGAAAAATCTAGAACGTCGCCCACCAAGGATGGGAAAACCCGTCCGTTGCAGCGACACTCCAGCGGTTGCTTGGTAAACACCAAAATGACGTCAGCAGAGCAGCCCGGCTCATCCGTAGGGGAACGCGTTGATCCCAGCATGGCCTTGGAAAGCCAATTGTAAGTTGCTACCCGTTGAAATATAAATCTGGATGCTTTGCGTTTTTAAAAAAACGTAACAAAGTACTTCTCTTGCAAACTTCTCTTGCAAATTTCCCCATTGTGGGACGAATAAAGGTATTCTGATTCTGATTCTGATTCTCAAAAGACGCTTGACCAAGTTCACTTCAAACCTGACCGTGAATAGTGAATAAACCTGAATAGAAACCATGTAGTGGAAAAAGAACTTTTAATTTCCTTCTGTGTTTTACTCTCTTCAGCTGGTACCACGGCGCCATCAGTCGAACGGATGCAGAATGCCTACTCCGACTGTGCAAGGAGGCGAGCTACCTGGTGCGGAACAGCGAAACTAGCAAGAATGACTACTCCCTCTCACTTAAGTAAGAATGACATTTTTCTTTTTATTGAATTACATGCAGTAAAACCTCCACTCACGAACTTTTCGCCTCAAGAACATTAAATTCGCGAACATATAGTCTCTGCTGACAAATTAGTTTTCGGCAGATGAACCAAACCACACGGTCAAACAGCGCCACGGTGGGAGCCACGACAAGCTGACGCTCGCTCACGGCGTCCCATTTCGTCACCCCCATTCTGTGAGTGCGGACTTGGTTTGTGTTTTGATAGACATCTTGAACCATATTCAGTGTACTTTTGCTATCATGGAACTGAAAAAGACCCCACCACAGGCTAGTGTTAAGCCTAAGAAGACATTAAAGAAAATTACGATTGTGTGACTTAGTGTCCGAGTACCATTACGCTAAATCGACCATTGCTGTCATCCGTAAGAACAAGGAAACTATTAAGGGTGCGTGTGTGGCAAAGGGTGATTCTGTGTTGGCAATAGAAGAGGTTGAAAAACTTCTGTTGATTTGGATTAATGAAAAGCAGCTGGCAGGGGACAGTGTGAGGGAGGGTATTATTGCCGAGAAAGCATCTTCCAAACAGTAAATCCCTCCCTCCCACCTCCCCTCTGCATGCCATCAAGCTATCAACTACCATCACAAAGGTAAATAAAACAGCTTTATTATATAGTACAGTTTATTTCTTTAATTACAAGAGAATAGCGCATTTATTATACATAAAATAAGGTATATTGTGTAATGTTAAGGCTTATTTAGTAGAAACGGATGTTTTATGGGGACCTGGGAACAGATTATTCTCATTTTAATGGTTTCTTATGGGAAATAAATGTTTGGAAGACTTACTTTTCGCCTTACACACACTTTCTGGAAAACATTTATGTTCGTGAGCTGAGGTATCAATGTATTTGGATGACTTCCGGTGTGACTTGCCTACTATCAGACAATTTAGAGGTCATAATAACCCAGAAGCGGGAACACATCGGGAAAAAAATAGCTTCAAATTCAGCATTAGGGCTCTGTAGCATATCCTGGCTGTATTAGGGTGAGAGGTGGGGTCAACCCTGGACTTGTTGTTACAGGTCACACAGACTGGGAACTTCCTTCACAGAGGTCAGGCGAATGAATCACTACATTGTCGTTGATGTGTATGCAAAATCTTTTTTTAGTCAATGAATGATTAATTCAAGGTTGACCAACTCTGCATGTGTACATTCTGTTGGTATCAGAATCAGAATCAGAATCAGAATACCTTTATTCGTCCCGCAATGGGGAAATTTGCAGTCCACAGCAGCAATTGAAGAGGGATGGGGTTGGGGTGGGAGTGAAAGGATAGAAAACAAGATATTCTAAGCATAACAAAATAAAAATGTCAACTGTATACTGTGCAAATGTAGATGTGCAAAAACCATTCTATAAACAAGACTGTACATAGTGCAGAATCAATAAATGCATTTAGATATATTGCAACAACCCATATTTACAAGTGTCCAGTTTTTTTTTCTTTTTTTTTCACATATAATATTTCATATTTCACGTATAAAATGAGCGATGAAATTCTTGAGTGCATGGGAACCTCCACTGGGACCACAAAGGTATGCTTACTTTGTATGGTACGCATTGTCCGGTTATGCTAATGCTCTTCACCTTTCCCACCTCTACCTCCCGCCAACATTGCCCTCATTCCTCACCTTGCCACAACGGCCTCATAAACCGCTGACAGTTCAACTATTGCCTTTGTCCGTCAGTGAACTTTGACCTCCCGTGAAGGGCAGCTCTTATTGGCCGAGTTATGTCTTGACATTTTGCGGCAACGAACTTTCCAGCCCAAGGGATGAAGTCGTATGGCGTGCTTGTCGCTGCAGCTGGTTGCCAAGACGACGGGAATGTTGCTCGATATTCTCTGACAGCCTGGCAAAGTGATTTATTTGGTTGAGGTATGGAAATATTCTCGATTTGAAGGCAGACATCTGACATTTCGGAAGGTCCTCGCGATTTTATGAGAACCTTTAGAAGGGAGATGAAAGACAAACGAATGCCGATTAGCCTTTAGCATCAACTTGCTGGAGGCAGGAGGAAAAAGAGAATTGTATATTGTACATTTTCCATGTACAAAAATGTGTCCACTCCAGTGTCAGGGTTTTGTAATTGTCACTTGAATTCCAGGACCCACAGAATATTGAGTTTTACAACTACATAAATATTCAATACAGCACAAGAAACCTCAGACTCTCTTCTTTTATAAAAAAAGTGTTAATTCCTAAATTAAATAGGTCTGGAGTGATATGAACTTGAAATGAGGGTGGCTGTCCAAAATACAATGCAATCCATACATACTGGTTTATATAACACTTTAACAACAGCTGAAGCTGTAAAAAGCGCTAAAATGGAAAAAGGGCAATGCCACAACCTTGTGGATGGGAAAAACATGGCCAGAGGTCAGCGCTACACCCGAACAAAAATAAAACAAAACCCGAACACATTCTGGAATGGCGCTCTACGTCATATTTTTAATTCCTGAATACATTCGTGAATGGTAGTGAATGAGTTTATGTTTCTGCACCTGGCCTCACCATTTATGATTTAGCCATGAATTTAAAAACATAATTTAAAATAGCAAATCCATGTTTATGCAACTCAAAGCATTCCCTAATACACAGAAAATATACAATTCCAACTTTGAGGTAAACACAACCCTGAGCCATCACTAGCTAATTTGACAATATATTTGCTATTTCACCTGTCACTTGAAAGTGGCATTGGATGTTCATCCAGCCACCAAGTCAGAGGAAGTGAAACAGTGTGGTGTTGGTGGTTAGTATGTAAATTAATGCAGGTGCCGCATGGCTCACCCACAGTCACATTTTCCAAAACAGTCCGCAAACAGAGAATTTACTTTGTTTTGTTGGATGAGGAAGAACTCCAGAGACCCAACTGCAATTAAAAAGTATATTCTCCATCATATCTCCCCTTTTAAACGCTTTTTATTTGCCAAACTGCAATCTGTTGATGCTAAAAGCAACCAAAGTAATTTCCCAAGGGCTCCAACCAGTGACGCACGCTCAATAACAAGCACTAATTCAATATTTAGCACAAAATGATCAATAGCTGCACAACCACAATCAACGTCCTCGACCTTTTGGCTTCGTATAAAATTGCACTAAAACAATCAGATGACCACAATAAGCGTGTCTCAGGTCACTGCGGTGGGACAGAAGATACGAGGTTAGCCTTCTGGATCCCGCCGCCACCATTAATCCACATCACAAAAGTGTCCAGCTGGACCTCCATAACGAGCCAGCAGCCATTAAAGCAGATATGCAGCCGGTGCAGTAAATTGACTTATTCATGGTCTTGAAGCTACGGCGGCTGCTGCTGACTGATATTAAAGGTTTTGCGTAGGATAACTTTTGTGACCCCGACACATAAAAGATAGTCGTACGGGGTAATGCGGGAAAAATTAAAGTCACATTTCCAACGAGTTCCCTGTGGTTCACACGCGTCAAAATGTACTTGTACGGATGAAGAGCTCGCTCTGAGTGAACACCTTAAACATGGTGGACACCTTATCACTGATAGAGGCCCTCTTAAAAGTACTTGAATCTATTTAAAAGCATGTAAGAGTTTTTCTTTTTTTTCTTTTTTCTTTTTTCTTAGGGGGCTACAATGTATCCACCATTATAATTGGGCATACACAGTACTGAGAGTCACAGTCAAAAGTACAGTGATACCTTGGCTTACGAACTTAATTGCTTCCCAGACAAGTGTGCAAGGCGAAAAGTGTATATCCCAAAAAAATGATTTCCCATAGGAAATCATTAAAATGACAATAATCCGTTCCCAGGTCCCCATAAAACATAATTTTCTACTTTCTAATTTTCTAAGCCTTAAAACTACACAAAATATCTTATTTTATGTATAATAAATGTGATATGGTATTGTAATTAAATAAATAAACTGTACTGTATAATAAAGTTGTTTTATTTACCTTTGTGATGGTCGTTGATGGCTTGATGGAATGGATTGGCCGGTTTCCTCAGCATTAAGCACTTGATGAGGAACGTAACCTTCTTTCACCATGTTGAGGAATGATCCCTTGGAGGTGCTTTCTCTGCGATAATTTTACCTTTTTCCTCATCAATTGTGTTCTGTTTAGCTGGGTTGATAGCTTTTTGCATCACGTGTACAGATGGCTTGTGCGGGTTGTTTGCGGAGCCTGATTGATGGGATATTTAACCTTGCAGTTTGAACTATCAAAGTTGAAACGAGTCCAGATTTCACAGTTTTCTATCTATTTGCTCATTCTCTCTCTGTCATCTGCCTGTCTCTTTAAGGTTTAATGGCCTCATTCTCTCTCTGTCTCTGTCTGTAACCCCCAACCTCCTCACTGCTGCGTTCTTGACCAATCACGTGGCTCTATCGAAGACTGGGGGCGGGAAATAAGGACAAAAACAGTCGGCTGCCATTTTGTTAGAACGGGGTCGTCCGCAAACACACATCACTCATTGAGGCAGCTCCGTGTATGCAAAAAGTTCGTATGCCAAGGTAAAGTTTGTATGCCAAGGTAAAATTTTCATGAATGTAACGTTCGTAAACCGAAACGTTCGTAAGCCACGGGGTTCGTAAACCGAGGTATCACTGTAGTTTTTCCTTAACGACTAATCTAAGTCAATCTTCTGAAAACCATGGGAAAACACTCTTCAAAAATCATTGCTGAATAGCCCAGAAAAAAACAAAAACTATGACACATGCGAATATTTTGCCGATACTTCTTCCCCAATGTGCTGCTGGTCCTCAGACAACATCAGTTCTCTTCCCTGCGGTGCGACTGTGTCAGGCCTCAAAAGCAATCTTTGGATTGATTGGTGGTCGCGGCATACGTCGAAGCGCCTCAAAAGCACAGGTGACGAGTTCACCCCTCTCGCTCGACATGAGGCGAGTTCCCCAGCTGCCACTGAGATTGAGCGCAAGACCCAAGGTGAAGATGGTCTGTGTCTCGGATCGCTGAAAAATGCATGAGGCCAAATGGTGGCACGTGTGTGTGCGCTGCATTATTGATAAAGAGCCACAGAGTCTTCCTTGGTCAGTTCTCTGACCTTATGGGAAGTGTTTTCTGTCTGCCCTCCCAACCTACTCGCTCTTCCCCGACGACCGTTGAGTTACGAAGAAAGCCTTTTTCATCTTACTCAATGAAGTCGAAAGAACTTTGAAGCATCAACGAATGAACAATAAAGTCGTCTGTGATGGGACAATGATGGATTTGGTGTTCGGTAACGGTCATTTCTATTGTTCACAGATCCTATGGACGAAATATAAAATACAAACAAGAGTTAACGTTGAAACACAACTTGGTTGGTAACTCATTCACTGGCAGACGTGCAAAAATGTGTCCACTTTAGTGCCAGGGTTTTTGTCATTGTCACTTGAATTGCTTATTAAGATTCCACACCGCATATAGCTATATTTTACGTTTTAAGACTCGCACTGAATATTCAGGAAGTCTTGTTTTCGAGTTGATGACTATGCCCCAAGTGACGTCACGGAGAACGTCCGTGACTGAGAAAGCGACACAAAATGCATTTTGGGTACTTTTTTTTCGTCTGAAAACACCATGTTGATCGCGAAATTAGAAGGAAAACTACATAAATAACTCAATGGTGAATCGTTGTGTGTCCCAGCCAATTGCGGTAACACGCATAAAGAAGGTGTAAGTTTCCACAAATTCCCAGCGGACAAATCAGCCCATTTCCAATGGAGCTTGTGCGCCATCGTGTGCATATTCTGGGCACTACATTGGAGTCCAGATGGCTCAAATTGATACGGAAGGACTTCTTTCATCGATTGCAAACATTTATGCTTTCCTCTTCAGAACTACTTGAATATATTCATAACTGGATGAGAAACAAGAAAGCAACTTCTCCGAATATGAACTCTCTGAAGCCATTGTTTTGATTCTGGAGCAAGGCTGTATGTGACCAATAGTGACATCACAAACAAGGGGGTGGGACTTTCTCAATCTGCCCAGTTCCAAGCTCATTTTGTGGCAGTTTTGGGACACTTTAAGTCATTTTTATTGGTGTTTTATTTGTGTTTTGGGTATTTTAAATGCCATAAAACATTTTTCTGATAAGTCATTTTTATTGGTGTTTTATTTGTGTTTTGGGTATTTTAGATGCCATAAAACATTTTTCTGATGTTAATTAGGAAACAAAAAAATGGTGTCGGTTGTCCTTTAAGACTAAATAAACATTCAATACAGCGTTAAAAACCTTAGACTCTCTTCTTTCATCAGAAAAAAGGTTAATTCCTAATTTATATGGATCTGGAGTTATATGAGCTTAAAATGAGGGTGGCTATCCAAAATACAATGCAATACATACATTGTGGTTTATATAACATTTTAACAACAGTTGAAGGTGGAACAAAACGCTAACATGGAAAAAAGGGAAATGCTGCCCCCTTGTGGAAAAGAAAAACATTGCCAGAGGCCATGGCCAGCGGTTTATCAGCACCCAAGCATGGAAAAAAAAAACAAATTCGGGAACGGCACTCTACGTCATATTTTCAATTATTGAATACATTTGTGAATGGCAATGAATGAGTTAAATTGTTTGTAAACCAAAACGGCAGCACTTACCAACACACAATTGTAAAGTACGTGAAAGTGTTGGTGTTTTACAGGTTAATTCCTGATGATGTAGAAATAGTCAAAGGGGGACCCACGGCAATTTGGTGTGAGACAGAATTGTGTCGGGACTAATTCAATTTGCGCTCATGTGAAATGAGGGATGCCCTCAGCATATTTGACGCTCTGTAAAATTTTAAAAGGTTATCGGCACAGTCAAGGATCATTACCATTTGACAGACTATTTTAGTTTGACATCTTCAATTCTTAACACTCAGATCGTCATTTTACGGGATGTCGGATAATGTCGTAGGCATGGAGATAAGCCGCCATTGCCAAGGACGAGCACGCTCATTGCGAGCAATGCCAGATATTCATCTTGCCTTGAAAAAACCTTGTGCTCTATTGCTCTGCTGCCGATGTGGCTCTGCGGGATAATATCGCAGATCTACAACCCCAAATCATCTGGTAATTCTAATTAAAGGTTAGAAGTTAGATTCAAGGTTCGTACAGAGAAGTAAGAGTGAAAGTTGGGGTGACAAGATAGGAATTTGTGATTAAGAGGGTCAGGAATTAAGCATTACACATCAGGGTAGGAGCGAGCAATGTTGTCCTTGCTGCTGTCTCAGAAGGACAATATTGTGCATAAACAACTTCAAACATTTGCTTGCAAATCATCGTGGAATCTAAAAAAAAAGAAAACAAACAACAAACCCTGAAGTGGTTTTGTTTTATGTGCATCTCGATGTAACCTAGCATGCGCCCCCCCGAAGGGATCGATGAGTCATCAAAAACACTTTGTAGCGACTATTTTTAGCATTTTAGTCTCCTGGCTGGCCAGCAGAGACTAACAACAGAAGTGGCGATACAGAAATGCACCAATTTCAAGTCGTTCATGACACTCTGGAGACTTCATCATAGAAGAGTCACTGAGGTGTGTTTATTCTGCTTCATTCGAGAAATATGACACAGTGACCTCATCTGTCAAGCGCTAACTACAGGAAAACATTTTGCCATTCTGAGGACATCCTTAGATTGAACACTTTGCTTTTTTTTGGAACACTGTTGTCATTAGTGTGCTATTTTTTCTCTGTGCATGATAAAGCATAGATCATAGGTGTCAAAGTCAAAGTAATTTTATTCAGCCCGCGAAAGCAAATAAAACTGCTTGCTAAGGTCCGAACCAAAATTTCAAATTGTCCAATGTAAATAAACCACGCTAACAGTCATTATTTTTTTACTTCAAATTTGAAAACTAGTTATTCATTAATTTGTTGTGCACTCGACAGTGATACCTCGGTTTACGAACCCGTTGGCTTACGAACTATTCGGTTTACGAACGTTAAGTTTATGAAAATTTTACCTTGTCATACCACAATGAGTGATGTGTCGTTCACGAACGAGCCCGTTCTCCTAACAGGAAAATGGCAACTGGCTTGTTTTGGTCCTCTATTTCCCGCCCCCAGTCGTCACTTAAAGCCACGTGATTGGTCAAGAATGCAGCAGTGAGGGGGTGGGGGTTATAGACAGAGAGAGAGAAGCCATTCTCCCAAAAACAAAATGACAGCTGACATTTTTTTTGTCCTTTATTCCCCGCCCCCAGTCTTCGGTTAAAGCCACGTGATTGATCAAGAACGCAGCAGTGAGGGGAGATGCTTTGCACATTAAAGAGACAGGCGGATGACAGAGAGAGAGTGACAAAATGGATAGAAAACAGTGACATTTGGACGCTCTTCAACTTTGATAGTTCAAAGGCAGAGTGTAGACTGCAAGGTTAAGATATCCCATCAATCAGGTTCCACAAACAACACAACAGCACAAGCCAACTGTACACTTGATGCAAAAAGCTATCAACCCAGCTGAACAGAACACAAGTGATGAGGAACTAGATACAATTATCACAGAGAAAGCACCGACAAGGAATCATTCCTCAAGATGGTATAAGAAGAAGCCTACGTTCCTCATCAAATGTTTAATGCTGATGAAACCGGCCACTCCATTCCATCGAGCCATACAACGCCCATTACAAAGGTAAATAAAACCACTTTATCATACAGTACAGTTAATTTACTACTATACTATAGCACATTTATTATACAGAAAATAAGGTATATGTTGTGTAGTTGTAAGTCTTAGAAAATTAGAAAGTAGAAAAATATGTTTTATGGGGACCTGGGAACGGATTATTCTCATTTTAATGGTTTCCTATGGGAAATTATTTTTTGGGATACACACTTTTCACCTTACACACTGTCTGGGAACCAATTAATTTTTGTAAGCCATGGTATCAATGTATTCTGTGGGTCCTGGAATTTGAGTGACAATGACAAAAACCCTGGCACTGGAGTGGACACATTTTGCACATATCTGGCAGTGAATGAGTTAACTACGTATTTTTCTATCGGCCACCTCTGATGAGCATAAAAATGTTAGTCAGTTTTGTTTTGTAATTTTCTGCCAACGCAATTAACAAACACGAGTTGCTCAGTCTAACATTCCGACTGCTCTGTTTATTTTCCCTAACGAGATATATGGAATGTAAATAGTACACGGTTCCCTGCGGCCTGCCTCAGAATGTAAATTTTCTATTTGCGAGCACAGGATTATTGAGAAACTGTAAAAGGTATTGATCTGAGGCTGGTGGAAGCGTGCAGAGAGCCTCTTCATTTGCTTTTTACTACTCTAGCTTAAGTGATTTATCCTTAGGGTTCATTAGCCTCATCTCCATGCCAGGCACATGACGCCTTGCACTTTAAGTACAAGTCTTAGTCGCGTCTCCCGGGTTGTGCAATACCGACCCTTTCTTCTGTTTTTTTTTGTGTCACTAGGAGCAGCCAAGGCTTCATGCACATGAAGCTGTCCAGGACCAAGGAGAACAAATACGTCTTGGGCCAGAACAGCTGCCCCTTTGACAGCGTGCCTGACATCATCCACTTCTACTCCAGTCGAAAGCTGCCCATCAAGGGGGCCGAGCATATGTCCCTGTTGTACCCCGTCGCCATCAGGACACTATAATACCCCATGCAAAGCAATACCCCCCCATTATGGAAAAAGAAATCTCCAAACTGCTGATTTTGACTCATCTTACTTATTGACCGATTCTCAAGGATTTGTCTCTTATGCAGGAATTTCTTTGTTTATTTATGACCGACAAACGCGTACTTCCCCTTTTTTTAGGGGGCGGGGGTTTCCATTGAGAGTTTTGTTGCGGCTCTTCATTTGGAAAACATGGGTTTTCTGTGAGGCTAATACAAAGGATGGGCACCTGACTCAATTGGATTTCAGCTGAATGAACGCTTGATAACGCTACCGGGAAGGTCGCCACGATTGAGGTCGGTGTGATATATGACGATTAAGAAACAACAATGGAGTTGTCACTCACATCTCAACTCGTTTTTGTCACATCCCATAGGCATTTGGGGGATACTGACCTCCTTTTTGGACAGCAAGCAACTGAGACTTACTGAACAGAGAACTCAATTTTCCTTAAATACATTAGGAACTAGCTAACAATCCTTTTAAGTACCCTGCTAACAAAATAGTGTCCTTGAGTGTTTTGAAAGACGCTTAGAAAAAAAATGTATTATTATTATTATTAAATTGGAACAGGCAACGGCGCATTCCTGAAGTTCTGAACTTCCATTATAATGCGTCTATATAAGCTCTCAGTCGTACAGGAGTGGTCCATCGATGAAAAGGTTTCTTCAGCGGTCATCTGTACTTCTTTGAAGGTGTCAGACGTTTCACTTCTCATCCGAAAAGCTTTGTTTCATTGAATTTGCCAGTTAAAACTGTTGATGGAAAAGACACTTTCGAAATGGAGATTTTCGGCCCATGTATGACAAAATTAAGAAACAAGACTGTAGATTCCTGACTTGTGTGCATACCATCCACTTGTTGCTGGCATTAACTCATATATTTTATGACAAACTGGCAAGCAAGCAAACTACAGAGTAAACCAGTCCCAGGATTGGATTATCGATCAAGTACTTGACTCCTCCTTCCATGCTAATGGGGTCTTGAAAGAAGTTGCCAGCAAGCCACTATTGTGGAAGTCTGCGAGGATTGATCACAATGCTGTCATATGCCTTAGTTGAACCTCAAATTCTGAACTCCCGGTTTCCAGAACGGGTGAGAATGAAAAAAAATACGTAGTCTGTGTCCCTGCTTGTCCGGCAGTGTCGTCTCTCTGATATATTGCCCCCTTTTTTTTTAGACGTCAAACTTGCTGATGTCGGTTCCAACCGAGCGATGCACTCAATGTTGTCTCTGTTACATGACTAAGAATGCACGGATTGTTAACATGACCATCCCTTCGTTGATACTCTATGCACGTCGACGTATTGCAAAGGGAGTGCGGGGGTGCATGAAGAAGTCTGAGGGTGTCCGACTTTTGCGTTGATCTCTCTTTCATGTCATCGTCAATACTCTCCGTCATCCGTCAGCGAGGGGATGGGGAGGGGGGCGGCGGGGGTGTTACACCAACGGCAACCTAAGTGGCAAGACATGCTGGGAGAGAGTGTGATGGACGGGTCAACTCATCCAAAAAGCCCAGAAAAGGAACTAACCACCCCCCCCCCCCCAATCCCCGCCCGACTTATTTTTTAACCCTGTACCCATCCCGCCTCCCCCCTTTGCCACAGCGCTTGCATTGTCTACCTCAAAAAAAAATCAATGGCGTTCAGCCGTCTGTCTGACGATCAATAGGTACAGTGGGACGGCCCGCATCGATCCGCTCTCTCTGCTTCGTAATTTCCTTAAAATGGCATCATTCATTTTGGATTGAAACGAGAAAAAAAAATGAGGGCGAGCAAAGGACAATTCAAGCCCGGCTTTGGTGTGTTTTTGTCACTACTACAATGCTTTGTGATATCAGACGTTTGGTTGAAGCCTTATCGTGCATGGAGATCAGCTGAATGCTATCCTGCTTTTCAACGATTATTCCTTGACTGTAATTTATTGGTGGGCTAATTAGCGCCCCACTTTTTTGTTGTTGTTGTTGTCGTGATCGTGTTCTCCGGGGTGACTCCTGTGGTGCTCTCGTTTTGCTCTTCTTGTGTGTTTGTCACGCCTCGGCCCAATTCTTCCTGACCTATCGCAGTGCAGTTTATTGGAATCCCGATGAACATTCAAAGTGGAACGCTACATTTCACGTCTCCCATAACGAAGACTTAAGAACACTGGCGGTCTTGCTTTGAACCATTTGAAGAAGGTCTGTCACTTCTTCCTGGATTTTGCTCACCAAGCACACTTTTAGTTTAGCAAATTAGCATTCGTGATGCTAGTCCCCAGACAACTGTCTATTTCAGAGTTGTTTGACAACCAAGCCTTTCCATTGGTCCACTATCCTAAATTTGACAAATTATACGCGTACCAAGCACACATAGATTTATTTTGGGCATGTTAGCATTAGCAATGCTAGTCCCCAGGCAACTAACTATTTCAGAGTTGTTTGATAACCAAGCCTTTCCATTGGTCAACTATCCTAAATTGACAAATTATCCGCTTACCAAGCACACTTAGATTTATTTTTTTGCAAATTAGCATTAGTGATGCTAATCCCCAGACAACTGTTTATTTTGTACACTGCATTACATCGTTCAACGACTGACACATTCAAGTTCTAAGTGTCCTTCCACTGTAGTAGATAGTTTTCATCTCCCCTGCTATTTTCACTCAACGATTTTAAGGTCATCATAGACAACAGAAACAGATTCACTATCACTGTCATCCTGTGTTGATGTTTTATACCCTGACACTGAACATGAAATGAACAATGATAGCCCCTAAACACAAATCCAGCTCTTCTAATCAGTGGTGTTTATTTATCACTATCAGCTAAAGCCTTGCATGCATTTTAAAGTGTTGCTTGGTGAGCAAATCCACAAGAACTGATCAAGTTTAGGCGAGTGTTCGTACAGAAGAGCTCTGGAGAGATCACTGCTAAGTGTGTGCTATGCAACTGGAGGACTCCCGATTAGTGTTTCAATGGTACCGACCGTCCCACGTCCCAACGACTTCCATGCCTAAAAAGTCGGGCAGGGTGCGGTCGCGGTGACGACGTCTCTGCAGCTTTACTATGACTTTTAAATGGACCTATGAGAGAAAAGATTTGGAGAAGATAAACGAATGTCGACGTCAGCTCTTCACGACTGCTGCAAACGGGTGTTCTAGTACTAGCCGGGAGGCCTTACTTAGCTTTGGAGGAAATAGACTGCAATCCACGGAGGACACTTCCACACATCTCTATGGAAAGCATCTCTTCTGTCTGAAGTGTCTTAAATTGTGTGCGTGAGTGTGTATGTACTGCGTCCCCCTCATGGCCAAATGTATATACTGAATGTATTGTAAGCACGGGGGACGCAAAGGCATCTAAGTAAATAAATAAAAGAAGAAATAGGGTTTATTATGATTAAATAGCAGTGTCGTGTCATGTTTTTTTTCGGATGATGACATCGGTTTCCATGGTTACGCGACTGAATAGCAATTCACAACTACATTGTGTTAGGCAAGGACTGCGGCTATTAGTAGCCACTGCACAATTTGCGTATTGATCCATATAGAAATACGATACTACACTTGACTCAATGGACTGCGTCTTAGAATTATACACCTCAAACAAAAAAATAACCTGACAAACAAATAACATCAACTAACAGTGCTACCAATTTTACACGAACAAACACAGCAGAAAGTAGCCAAACCAAATGAAAAATCAAGACGTAAGCAATTCAGGAATAAAAAAAAACAAAGTAGAATGAAATAAAAATAAACTGGGAGTAGTAAGTAGTAAAATATGAACTATTTACACCAAAATAAGTAAATAAACCACTGGAAATAGCTAGCTATCTAACAAGCAAATCTGAAAGTACTCTTGTAACTAACTTACAAATACATGATAGGAAATTTAGGAAACAGCCTTTACTTTTCCAGAAGTAGCCCAAGAATGAACCCACAAAAGTCTGAAAATGTTAACGAACAAAAAACTGACTAGCCAGAGATTAGATAGTGGAAGTTAAGAAATGTAAATAAATGAATTGTCAAACCAAGACATTTCCTCATCACCCCAATTGCTAACTTCTTCTTCTTTTCCTTTCGGCTTGTCCCTTCAGGGGTCGCCACAGCGAATCAATGTCCTCCATCTATCCCGGTTTTGTGCATCCTCTTCTCTCACACCAGCTACCTTCATGTCCTCTCTGACAACATCCATAAAACCTCCTCTTCGGTCTTCCTCTCGGTCTCCTGCCTGGCAGTTCAAGGCTCAGCATCCTTCTCCCGATATAGTGACTCTCTCCTCTGGACGTGTCCAAACATCTCAGTCTGGCCTCTCTGCCTTTCTCTCCAAAGCCTCTAATATGAGTTGTCCCTCTAATGTACTCATTCCTGATCCTATCCAACCTGGTCACTCCCAAAGAAAACCTCAACATCTTCAGCTCTGCTACCTCCAGCTCTGCTTCCTGTGTTTTCATCAGTGGCACTGTCTCCAGTCCAAACATCATGGCTGGTCTCACCACTGTTTTATACACTTTTCCTTTCATCCTAGCTGAAACCCTTCTATCACACATCACACCTGATATTTTTCTCCAGCCACTCCAGCCTGTCTGGACACGCTTCTTCACCTCTTTCCCACATTCTCCATTACTCTGGACAGTTGACCCCAAGTACTTAAAATCCCCCACCTTCTTTATCTCTTCTCCCTGTAGCATCACTCTTGCACTTGGATCCCTCTCATTCACACACATATTCCGTCTTGCTGCGACTGATCTTCATTCCTCTCCGTTCCAGGGCATATACCCCCAATTGCTAACAAATAAACCAAAAGGTGCTCCACTTTCACATCAACCAGCAAATTGTCTAGTTATTACCTCACTCTAGGGTTCATAAAAATGATGTCTAGCCCGCTAACTAACAAAAACAAAACATGGAAAAGTCTGCTTTAAAAACATACAAAGTACCCAACTCATGAGTGAAAAAATGAAACTAAAGCTAACTAGAAAACTAAACCACAAGTTACTGCCCTGAAATTTGAAAATAGCCTCTGAGCTGATGTGCTGACAAACCAGGAAGTAGTCAGCCTGTACTTTATTAATTCAATTCTTAATTTTAACATTCACTGAGGCCCACTTTTGTCTTTAACCGTGTTATTCATGAAAGCAATACGCTGAAAGAAAACATGTAATCCATTTCTCATTCCAAGATTCCATAGTGACTCTCCACAGACGTGATCTCCACCGCGTCACATGAGCTTTTGTGCACAAAGGAAAGCCAAGATGGAGGCTATAGCACAAAAAACGTGGGTTGAAAGCTGTTGAATGAAGCTTTGAGGGGAGAGAACTGACCTGCTGTCCACCATTTCACAGCCTACATGGTGGCAGAAACCAATCTCAGGTAGCAGACGTTATGCTAATTATACCTCTTTTCACCACCGTGTCCCCTCTTTGTCGTCAAGGTGGTCTCATGTGGATGGCTTTTGTTCTTCTCATCTGTCCTGCTTTGATTATAGTAACATATAACCATCATCTGACAGCCATTGCTGAAATCCAGATATGACCAAAAACAACCAATCTCACCCAATTAGCTACATGAGCGTGGCCTAACAATGGTGCTTAAAATTAGTTTAGTTTAATTTTATTTCAAATACTTCACGAAGTTCCCCGTGTGCTTACGCAAACCAGACAGAGGCCGATACGCAAACGCTCAACAAACTAGTATACAGCCACGACATAACAGACGAAGTATTAAGTAGCCTATCAAGTTCACAAATAAACGACCATTTCAATTGAGTGACGTTTGAGGTCGTGTTAATCACAAAAAAACACACACAAATCATGTACAACCAATATTTAATTGAATACAATACAAAGGCAAAATATTTACTGTTCCTCTAATAAACTATTACTGTATACGGTTTCTTGGCTGGCGAGCCAAAGTAAAAGCCAGTTTTAACGAGTCAGTCAAGAAATAAATGGAACTATATTGCCCTCTAGTGTACATACATGCTAACTACACGTAAGGCCACTTCAGTATGCACGTAAAATAATAATAATGATCTTTTCCTTTCGGCTTTTCCCTTCAAGGGGTCGCCACAGCGAATCAGTGTCCTCCATCTTCAGAGGTTTGATTCGCATGTTTGTTTTGTCCAAGCTTTTACGTCGGTTGCCCTTCCTGACACAACCCTCTGTATTTATCCGGGCTTGGGACCGGCACAAGAAGACTTATGTCCCCTTGTGGCTACAGAAGAAGCAACTCGTTATATATGTCATTTATAAGCGCCTTCAAAAACTATCAAGGTCACTTTACAGTCATAGGATACGTTTTGCAGTGGGTGAGCAGCAGTGACGTGCGGTGAGGTTCATGGCTGGTGAGGCACTGACGTCATCAATGACGTCACCGCTCGTCTCTACTTAGTTTTTGAACGGTAAATGTGAAAATTCAGCGATTTTGAAAAAAATGCTAAAACGGTGAAGTTAAATGGACAAGAACTTTAAAGTACAAATCACTAAATACATCTAACTGTTTAATTATTTTTTTTCATTTGATATTTCCATGACAGCTTTCCATGATGACAGGTGAGGCACTGCCTCACCTGCCTCCACTGACTGCACGTCACTGGTGAGCAGCGGGAGCCCCACATGCTCCAGCATTCACTCAACCCAGAAGGAACTCAAATAGATAGAAGGCTAGCTAGCTAAGAGATAGCTAATACATACTTAGAAGCAAGCCAAAGTTAAAGTTGAGACGAAATGAATGTATGCTGTTCCGCTAATTTGTACAAAGAATATTTTGATAATACAATAAATATTTTTTAATAGGTGTATTTGGCGTGCCTTTAAAACACAGGTGTCAAAGTCAAGGCTCGGGGGCCAAATCCGGCCCTCCATATCATTTTATTCGGCCCACGAAAGCAAATCTAACTGGTGAAATTGCATGATGCTTATTAAAAGTCAGAACCAAAATTTCAAATTGTCCCATGCAAACCACAAAACATCATTTTTTACTTCAAATTTAAAAACTAGTTATTCATTATTTTGTTATGTGCTACGTACATAATATATGGAGATGATGAAACAATTATATGGTTTCCCAAAATTCATAATGGCCCTCCAAGGGAAACCATAACGATGACGTGGCCCATGACAACACTGCTTTAAAAAATCCTCAAAAATACATGCCAATGCAATTGTATTATAACAATGCTGAATTATTAAATTTTCTTCACGTTTCGAATAATTATCTAACAAAAATAATATTTTTATGATGTGGTCATTTTGTTGTGTTTCTCACAGAATCGTTGATCGATGGAATTTGTTTCAGTTGCCTTTGTTTCGAAAGTGCCACATAGACATAGTTGAAGATTTAAACATGAGAGCTATTTCAAAAACATCTTTATTTCCATGCATTTCAAGCATAGTGACAAGATAACAGAATGTATTAGAATATTATGAGACAATATAGAGGTTCAGAGCCCCGGTCCGCCGGCAAAGATGAGCTCCAGGGCAGCCTGGATATCTCCTTCGGTGGCCTGCAGAGCTCTGAGCATCAATTCCTCGTCCTGGATGCCCATATCTCTGAGCTGTTGCATTTGCGATTGCCAGCGGCCCTGAACGTATCGTGCACAAATTGTTTTATTCACTTGTGTCTCAGTTTGCTCTTTAACACAGAGATATTTTACCTGCAGGGCAGACATGTTGGTGGCTTGGAGGGCTTGTTGCAGCGCCTGGCTGAACAGGTCATTGCTGACGGGGGTCCCTGCCGGCATCGGGGGACCGGTGCTCGATGACTCGGCCTGCAGGTTAGGTCAAAATATCATGTTGATGAGGGACATTCTGCATTTAATCCATTTTTGATGCGTATCGAGTATAAATGTTTGTTGCTTATCATTCACCAAATTTGTTTTGATAGTCGTTAAGTATGTATATTTTCATCTCAACAATCACTTTGTTATGATGTTACGTAGCGTCAATATTGGCGTTTTTAAAAAAATTATTAAAAATAAAAATAATTTTAGGTTGCATGATTAATATATGTACAACTATTTCTCACCATAAACTGTGAGACAAAAATATTGCTCTAGTAATACGCACAATCACGGATGTGAACTTTTGTCACTCATATAGCATGATAATTTATTTATGACAATAACATAACATGGCCGCTTAAAGGACAACCAACACCATTTTTTTGTCTCCTAACTGACATCAGAAAAACCTTTTATAGCATCTAAAATACCCAAAACACGCAGGCTGATACTTTTAGTCAAATGCAAAACACCAATAAAAATGAGTTAGTGTCCCAAAACTATTTCAAAATGACCCCGAAAATGGCGAGTTTCAGAAGGTCCCACCCCCTGTTCGTGACGTCACGCCAGGACGTCTTGCCTTGCAAGGAAAGCATAAATGCCTTGCCTTGCTTAGAAAGCATAAATGTTTGCAATCAATTAAAGAAGTCCTTCCGGATCAATTCGAGCCATCAGGACTCCAATGTAGCGTCCCAGAAAATGCACAAAATGCCGCCCAAACGCCGTTGGAAATGGGCTGATTTGTCTGCTGGGAATTTGTCTCAACTAGTAAATAGTAGTCTTTCGATTCACCATTGCGTTATTTATGTGTTTTCCTTCTAATTTCGCCATCAACATGATGTTTTCAGACCAAACAAAGTAGCCAAAATGCATTGTGTGTCGCTTTCTCATTCAGGGGCGTTCCTTCAGTGACGTAGGGTGAGGACTCGTCACCAACTCAAATTTTTACAAATTATGGACACAACTTATCCGGAGGTGTCTGTTGTCCTTTAATTCTCATTCTCCACATAATGAACCTTATCACATGTAATTGTGAGATGTTCCAGGATGGCTTGACCTGGCTAGCTGTGGTCGGAGTCACTGCGCTGCTTTCCGGCGTGCTGGCGAGGGCTAGCGCTGTAGCTAGCTCACTCTGCGTGATAGGTCGAGGGCCCGTGGCACCGCTGTGGTTCAGAGAGAGCGGCCGAATGCCTACAGACGGACCCGCTCTGTTCGAGGGGCCCGCCGGGCTGCCCTGATGATACACGCACAGAAAAACGACGCTTGTAAGAATTAACACTCCAAAAGAAGTCCAATGTTAAGATGTGAGCAAAAACTCACTGGTTGGAAGTCTTCATCATCATCTGACATGCCCTCAAACATGAAGCCTCCTAAAAAAAATAAGTGGTCAGTTTAATCGAAAAACAATGAGATTAAAAAAAAAATATATATATATAATACAGTGATACCTCGGCTTACGAACGCTTTAGCTCACAAACTTTTTGCCTTACAAACATTAAATTAGCGAGACTATAATATTGGCATGCGAACTAGTTTTCGGTGGACGAACCAAACCACACAATGCCACGGTGGCTGGCGGACTAGTTTTCCACAACCCCTTTGAGTGCAGACGTGGTTTGTTATCAAGTGAAGTACTTTTGCTATTATGGGACTAAAAAAGAGACCCACCACAGGCTAGTGTTAAGCCAAATAGCCCACAAAAGAAAATTACGGTCGAGCAGAAGAAGGAGATCATCGAAAAACACGAACGAGGTGTGCGTTTGTGTGACTTAGCGTCCCACTACCAGTTTGCTAAGTCCACCAATGCTACGTGTGGCTAAGGGTGTTTCTGTGTTGTCCAAGCAACGGTCTCAGGCAATAGAAGAGGTTGAAAAACTTCTGTTGATTTGGATTAACGAAAAGCAGCTAGCAGGGGACATTGTGAATGAGGGTATTATTGCCGAGAAAGCACGGCAACGTCACTCGGATAGCATCAAGAGGCAACTATATCAACGACCATCACAAAGGTAAATAAAACGCATTTATTATACCGTACAATTTATTTCTTTAATTACAATACAATATCACATTTATTATACATAAAATAAGGTATATTTTGTGTAGTTTTAAGGCTTATTTCGTAGGAAATTATGTTTTATGTCGACCTGGGAACGGATTATTCTCATTTTTCATGGTTTCTTATGGGAAATAAATGTTTGGCAGACAAACTTTTCACCTTACACACACTTTCTGGGAACCAATTAAGTTCGTAAGCCAATGTATCACTGTATACTGACCTGGCATATCGCTGTAAGAGCTGGCTGTGGCATTGCGGGTAGAAGAAGGAGCAGTGGACTGCGTGGGTGTGCTTCCTGCCACGGAGTGCAGCACCAGGATGATTGCGTTAACCAGGGCCGGGTGAGAACTGATGAGCCTGTGAGGTACATAATGAAACGTCATGATTTTTTTATAAATATATTTATTAAGACAAAAACAAGTACTCACGTGTCTAACATGTTTGGGTCTGTGAATTGCACGAACAGGTCTTTGTCTTGCAGCACGCCTGGAGCGGATTCCAAATGTCAGCATTTGCATTTTTTTGCACCAATGAAGAAGAAGTCTTACCGAGAGCCACCGGATCCGACTTGAGTCCTGGTGTGGCCACGATGATCTGATCTAGTGACTCTTTGTTGGTTATCATTTTGTACACCTTGGTGGAAAGACAAGATGCAGGATTGACTGTGCATTTTACATATTCTTTGGCTATGTTGTGACAGAGAAATCAGTGCATGTGTCGACTGACTATATTTCGACAACATTTAAGATTGAGATTGTACAGTTCATCACAATAGTCAATACATACGTGTATAAAGTACAGTGAGACCTCAACTTACAAATTTCTTGTCTTATAAACGTCAAATTTATGAAAATTAAACCTTATAATAAGCACTATTTTTATGATACACACCCACCACGGCTGGCGGAGTGATCTTTGGCGGAAGCACACGACCGAACAGCACCAGAGGTTAAGTTACCAATAGTCCTTATGGAAGGCGACTCTCCTTCCATAAGCCATCAACGACCATCAAAAAGGTAAATAAAACTTTACAGCACAGTTTATTTCTTTAATTACAGTTCTCATGTAATGCGCCTCTCTTTCCAAACAGCAATTCCCTTTGACCTTCGACCTCCAACGCCATTCCATCAAGCCGTAAATGACCATCACAAATGTACACAAAGTGACTTTATGATACAATGCAGTGTATTTCTTTCATTACAATACAATAGCACATTTATTATACATAGAATAAGGTATGTTGTGTGTAGTTTTAATGCTTATTTAGTTGAAAAGTATATTTTATGGAAACCCGGGATCGGATGATTCCCATTTTAATGGTTTCCTGTGGGAATTTTTTTTTGGAGATACACACTTTTCACCTTACACACTCTGTCTGGGAACCAATTAAGTTCGTAAGTTGAGGTCTCACTGTATATTTAAAGTCATTATCACCGATTCTCTGTAGGTGGAGTGGAGCGAATGAAGGGCCGCGTGAAGCATTCGAAACTCTCTGGCCGCAGTGGCTCGGTTAACAGGTTCTGAAAAAAAAACCACTCATTGAGAATCATTTGGCATCACAAGAAAAACGTCTTATCACATGTTAGATTTTGACACACCTGCAATGCTTTCCGGCTCCGGCCAAGTCTTTTTCAGTATATGCAACGTGGATCCTGGTTGAATTCCGCAGGCATCCAGTGTGAAGTCGTCTTTCAGTTTACGGCCACAATGGACCAGCTCTGGAATAATATACACACTTAAAATGATTTGGAAAACAAAGAGACACAGAGCATATCGGAAATAAACTTTCCAATGGCTTCCTTCGGTCCCAGGTAATGTTGATAACGTGAACACGTCATTTTTTTACCGGGTTGCTGAAATTAACTTTGCTTTAACTAATACTGCTCTGTTACAGAACGTGTGTTTACCACAACATACATTGCATCTTATGTTATAAAGCTGACGTTTAATGTGGAGTCTTAACCAGAATAGGAAATGAATGGACCTTTTCACTACCCAGGGGGGTTATAGTAGTTTCCAGACTACAAACAGGTAGGTAATTCCCTTATGTAAAATATAAGTGCTACTAAATACACGGCAAGAAATAAAATCGAAGCCTCTCTGGAGACACCGTCCGATTCTGGTCGGCTCCGGTGCATTCAGGAAACATCGGGGGAAAAATACACATCTTCTTGCAGGCAACCTTCTCTTTTAATCTTTGTAATACCTATGAGGTCCGGATCAGGTATGGAGTCTGGGAGCTGAGCGGCGACAAGCTGCTTTAAGGTGGCAACTCGGTACCCTCCTGGTGCTACGTCCCCTGGCATCATCTCAGGGAAGTGGAAGGTGGATTTGGGCTGACCCAACAGTTTAAGGGACAAGAACCAGTCTGTGGGAGCCATCTGGGTCGAAAAGAATACACCGAGTGAAATTCTATAATATGTTGATGCGAGAAAGGCTATGGAACATAAACAAATAGGCAATCACTGCTAGCGGATTTTACGAAGATACAGTTTCTATGTCGCAAATACACATTTCAACATTTTTCACGGTGTCATCACATTTTAAATTGGTAAATAAAAGACTATAATGTAATAATATCTCATGGAAAACTTGACTACAGCGCCCAAATTAAAGAAATGCGCACACTCACACTTTCAATGTTGACGCGTTACCCACTTCCTCGACTCAAGTCACGTGGTGTTGTGTGGTGCGTTTACAGCCAGTGTACATGTTCGGAGCCTTTCCTGATACGTAATCAATTTTCTTATTCAAAAGAAGCATTCCACTATAAAGATGACTATCCAAAGGCACCATTTAAATTTGGATGTGTTTTATGTTATTTATTTTTAATTGTATTGGTATTATCATATGCCGTACAAATTTTTTTCCCACTGTGTAGTTCAGCCGACGCTGCGTCATTTCTTGGGGAAAATGTGATTCCAGACAAATGAATCATGCTGTGTTATTTTAATTCAGATCAGGAGGAGGTATCCAAACTTGACAAGCTAATGTTCGTCGCAATTATTATAAATAGATATTTCTTCTACTTTATTACTACTACATGACATGTACGTAGTACTTATATTGCAGCGCTGCAATTAATGTTGCTCCGTCAAAATGATGTACGTGAAGACTATGCGAACGAGACCTTCACTGACTACAGTTTTCTTTGCAGACTCCGAGCAGTTAACCCGAAGTGGGACGCCACTCGCCCCTCCTCGAAATGACATCACCACCGAGTAAACTAAGCAACAAGGAGTGGTTTATTGAAAGGGACCAGTTCCAAATCAATGGAATACACCCGCGCACTTTGATAACCCCTGACAGAGCCCATTTAAGACAACAAAACACCGTTATCTTAAAACATAACGGGACGAGGGTAATAAGAAAACACTGCTCCTGAACGCAACGTTGACTCCAGGGAAAGACCAGGACGTCACTTGAGCACTTTTTCTGGTCTTTGTCCTACCATGGTAAGAAACTGTTCATCTCCTTCTGGCATGCATTTCGCCACCGGGTTACGAGTTGAGCTCGCTATTTATCAGAACAGACACAGAAGTCGCGAACTGGGAGCTGAGGTTTTAAACTCTATTGTTTATTTGAAGGATTAATGTAGTTTTTATGTATGTATGTACATATTTCTTAGCGAATCTATGGTCAAGCTAATAGTGAAGCATTTGAATGCCTTACGTATAGTGCCCCCTGTTGGCAAAATGAAGTCATTACGTTATGTGGTCCGAAAAAAATCCTCTCCCAAAAAAAACTTGACTTCAAATGATTAGATGCGTTTAAAGGATGAATAGATGCGTTTAAAGGATTTTCTCTGATGGGGTTTTCTGGATTTACGTTCTTTATCACATGCTTATTCAGCAGGCAGGTACAACTTCCTGCAGGATGGAGAGGATGTTGTAGTCCCCATCCGGATAACTTGAGTCGGAAGTAATTCCTGGTGAAGTCATCCTGTTGTGACTGCGGCCATCCATATATCTCTACAGTTTCTGTTTTTTTTACAAGAAGCTTTTTCAAAATGTCAACATAACATTTTTATTGAAGCAAAAATTTCCTACTATGCTGTTGTCATTGCCGATCGGATCTTTTCCTGTTAAAATGATCAAGTCAAGCCACTCCCCTGACCCTTCCCCCAAGTGCCCCCCCCCTTGATCTTTTCCCACTTGAGAAAGTTATAAAAAAGTTTTAACGAAGGATAGTTAAAAGGATTTGCATTGCTGGCAAAGGGGAGCACTGAACTCAGTTAGTCACTTCCTGATGTCTGGCACCAGGCACAGCCTGTGGTATGGTCGGTCCAATTTGACATTGTGCTGTCCAGGGAGAAGTTGAGGGAAGTTTGGGGGAAGTTATTTATTTTTCTTAGCTTTGGACAGTGACAATGAAAGTGACGAGCTGCTCTGTTGTGGAAACATTGGTCATGATGAGGCTGCAAGTCTGACCCACATCCTCTTTGCTCAAGTCAAATACAAACGCTGACTATACGATACTGCTGTTTTATTTCATTATAAACAAATGGACTCAAATCCACGTCACATAACCAAATTTAGAAAATGGTTCAGCCTGGTGGTTGTTATCGTGTGGCTGCCGCCGCTCACCCGCAGTAAAAAAAATACCAGTGGCTGTAAAGTGTCCTTGAGAGTTTTGAAAGGTGCTTATAAATGAAATGTATTATTATTATTACTGTATCAATTAGCTAGCTAGCTGGCTTTCTATCTATTTGAGTTACTTCCGGGTTGAGTGGACGCTAGGGCTTTTGGCTGCTGCTGCTCACCCGCAGAAAAACCTACCCAGTGACTGTAAAGTGTCCTTGAGAGTTTTGAAAGGCGCTTATAAATGAAATGTATAATAATAATAATAATAATAATAATAATAATAATAATAAAATAAAAATATGATTATTATCTGAGTCCTTGGGGACTGTGATGTCATTTTGACTTCACAGCAAGTGTTGCCAAATGATTGCCTCCTGAGATGGATTTTTTATTTATTTATTGTTATTTTTATTTGCTGCTTGGTTAATTTTTCAACAAGTGGAATTATTGTCAAGAGAACTATCAACCAAAGAAGACTAAAAAAGACAAGCAAGTAAGATCATTCTCATTTTTCTGTTTTGATCTCTGCAGCGTCACGTCTGAAGAAGTTTTCGCACCATACGAATCCACTCCGGAATCACCACAATGTCCTTGCTGTTGCCCCTGCTCCTGTCTGCCATGTTGGCCTTCCAAGTTGTTGGTAGGTGTCAGCTGTGGTAACAACAGTATGTAGTATACAACAGTATGTAGTATACAACATTATGTAGTACTACTACAGTATGTCGTAGGATTGTTTATCTAGTCTTTTCAAAGGCCTTTGAAGGGCAAAAATTAAAGACAACATTCAAAAGTTCCTGTAGTTTTACACAAGGGGTTGTTTTTTTAAGGGGTAGCTTTAATGGCGGACCATGGCTTTCTATAAAAGGTATTGATTTTAAAATAATAATTTAAATAAACGAGTATAACGCACAACATTTTCTAACTAAAAAGAACTCAAAGTTTGGGTGCGCGTTATAAATTCTCATGTATATTTAATGCTCTATCCCTTCCAGGAGGGGGCAGCATTTCCATGGCTATTCTTGGCCTTCAGTTTCGATTCTCGGAAAGACCTGGATCACTTTGCGCATTTTTTTTTAATTTTTATTGTTGATTAACATTTCTTTAGCTACACTTCATTTCCTTTCCTCACCTCGCTCACACTGAAACGTGAGTTAAGCATTGGTTTTTTGCGCAGTTACCAACATCCAGAGTTTTGATTCAGTGTTTACATTGTCATTCAGTGTTTACATTGTCAAGAAATGATTTTTATCACAATGCTTGGTCTGAGCCGAGAAAAAGTGAAACAACATTTTAGACCGATTTTTAATTGAAAATTAGGGATGCACGTTATACACCTGTGCGTGTTATACTTGAATACATATGGTATATAAATAATGTCTTAAATACGAGTGCATATGTTGTTTACAGCACTGATGTCAAAGTCAAGGCAAGCGGGCCAGATCTCCCCTGTCACATCATTCTATGTGGCCCGTGAAGGCAAATCAAACATGTCAAATTCCATCACGCTTGCTCAAGTCTGAACCAAATTAACAAATTATCGTATGCAATCCAAAATAACAATCATGATTTTTGACTTCTGATTTTAAACTACTTATCCATCAATTTTGCTCTGCACTCTGTACGTATAATGCGGAGGTGACAAAATATCGAGATGGTTTCCCAAAATTCCTAACTGCCCTACAAGGTAAACCGTATACAATGTTGTCCGTAAAAAAATGAGTTTGACAACCCTGGTTTATAGTATCAATGTGTATACAATATAATACCATACCCTACCCTACCCTACCTTACCACACCACACCACCACCATGAGTTTGACAACCCTGGTTTATAGTATCAATGTATGTACAATATAATACCACACCATACCACACCACACCATACCATAACATACAATACCATACTATACCATACCGTACCATACCATATATATTGATTTCTATAGTCTGTATGTAAGAAAACTGTTAAGACATAGAATATAGTTTCACGTTATTTCAGTCGCAAGACTTTAAATGGTTCTGTGGCATATTTATGCCAGGCACCGAGTTAGAGATCTATGAAGATATACAATCTTGGTGTTTCCCCGGGTGTCTGTGAAAACTGCTTTTAAAGCAAAACTTCCCAGTCGATGAAGGGGCGACTGGGTGATGTCGCAATGAAGGATTCATAACTTGAAAGTTTCACTTCTCTCCAAGTTGGGTCTTCATAAAACAAGTAACAAATAGACACCGACTGACTTGATAACGACTCCAAGCTTTGTAAATAAAAGAAAGAAGTCCAGCATGTAAAAAAAAGGATCTACACGTCAAAGTTTAATCAGCTTCTTTTCTTCGCAATATGTGTAAGCTAGACATATAATGTAAATCCGGCTCAGTGGGTCTCAGCGCAATCACTCGTTCATAAGGCATCTCTTCCACTCCCGACACAAATCAGACCATGGGCTGGCTCATTACTGACGGCGTGGAGGAGGAGTAGATGTGGGCGGCTGGTACAATGATTCAGTTTCTCTCCGCTAAGTGGAGCACTAAGTGAATTAGTTGGCTGCTGCACATGTAACTTGAGACAAATACACATCAGATTGTGAAGTCCCCACGCGTAATCAAAGGTAACACTAGGAGCTAAAGATGGCGTCTTTTTCCACACAATAAGAACATAATGGATGATAAATTAGACCCAACGGTGATTGTGTAAAATCTGATCATCGCTCATGTTCATCTCAAGTGATGATTAATTTTTGCTGCATTTTGAGATGGTGTCGAACTACCGGTACATTGTGGCATTTATTTGTATTTTTGTTGGTCATATATGTCTTTCTTTTGACTGCATTTGATGTCTTCTTTTATAAACTACATTGAGCTTTCGATGAAAAGGCTTCTTCAGCCGTCATCTGTACTTCTTTGAAGGTGTCAGACGTTTTGCTTCTTATACAAGATGCTTCTTCAGCGAACTCAAGCCTTGCTGGTAGTTTCGGTCCTATATATATGTCCCTACTGTCCAGACATGGCGGTGCCGGACTCAGCTATGATAGGTCCCTGCTCTCAGTTTGGGGGGAGCAGAGGACTACTCCCTGCGGCTCCACTGATAGGTCCTATTGTCCTGACTAACGACTGGCCAGATTGCCCTATTTGCACTGGTATCACCTCATCAGCATTACTAATCATATGTTACCTAAGCAGGATGTTGTACGAACGATCCAAATTGAACCTCCCACCACCATATCGGTTTAGTGAAGGATTTAGCTGTTTTATGAGAATCGCTTCTTTTACTCTATCTATGTCTTCTTTTACTCTATCTATATACTATGTTCTTTTGCTAAGATCTTAACCTCATTGTCATCAAATGAGTGGTTGCTAGCTTTTAGGTACATATGTACTGCCGATTGAGGCCCACTAGTATTATCCCTGGGGTGTTGATAGTCTTTTTTTGAGAATTTGTTTAGTCTCCCCAATGTATTACTCTTTATAATTTTCATTCTTACAATGTATTGAATAAACTACTTTACTTTGTTTTTCATTTGGCAGCCTATCTTTTGGATGCATGGATTTTTGCATTTAAGTGTTTATCGGTTTGAAATAAGTAGGAATTTTGTGTTGCCAAAAGTTTCAGAAACTCCTGCAATGTAAGGTACTGCTACTCCTCTCCTTTTTGTATCTTCAGAATTTTTGGTTTCATTCCCTATTCTTTCCTTCTGAGATTTGTTAAAAGACCACTGAGGGTACCTACAGTTTGTGAGTGCTCTCCTGATATGTTTTGAGTCCTTTTCTCCTTAGTATTCTCCTTTGACTCCTGTTTTAGAAGCAGGGAAGTGACATAAAAAGCTGGGGGAAGACCCAATACAGGTCATGCTTTTTATTTTATTTTTTTGTCTCACTCTTGAGCATCCATTCTTGCATTTTCTATACCGGTTATTGTGGTGTATATTGAGCCTGTCTCAGCTGACACCTAACAACAGGTGAAATAGATATTAGACTATTTCCCTGCTCCAAATTCAGGGGAATGTCCACCCAAATGCAGCATCGGTGACTATCTTCGAGCAGTGTCAGCCAGTGAAAGACTTGTTTTTTTGTCTGGCCATTTTACTTATAGCTTGTCATTTTTAGCCCATTGTCCATTAGTGAGCTGAAGTGGGAGGGGCGGGTTCAGACCATGCTTTACTAAAAGGAAGACTGTCTGCTGAGCGTAGTGCCTTGTTTAGTTTTCTTTATCTAATCTGACACAGTTTACTTGAATGTATAATCACAAATATCTCAACCCCTATACTCCATTTTCAGTTGTTGCTTTTTAAACTCATTGGGAAAAAAGTACATGATTACATATTTACACACCTGCACACCCTCATATTATGTTGAAAAAAATTCACGTTGATTATGTTGTGGGTCATTTTTACCCGTATGTAAAAATCCACTCAAAACAGTCAATGGGTTACATCAGCAGCTATCTAGCTAGCTATCTCTTCGCTATCTGGCTAGCTAGCTATCTATTAGCCATATGGCTAGCTAGCTATCTATTAGCCATCTGGCTAGCTAGCTAGCTATCTATTAGCTATCTGGCTAGCCAAGTACCATATTTTACGGTGTATAAGGCGCACCAGAGTATAAAGCGCACCCCCAAATAATGTTCTATTTTCAAACATTTCCATAGCTAGCTCTCTATTGGCTAGCTAGGTAGCTAGCTTTCTATCTATTTGAGTTATTCCGGGTTGAGTGAACGCTAGGGCTTTTGGCTGCTGCTGCTCACCCGCAGAAAAACCTACCCTGTGACTGTAAAGTGACCTTGAGAGTTTTGAAAGGCGCTTACAAATGTAATGTATTATTATTATTATTATTATTATGATTATTATTATCACATTTTTTCAAAAGTCCGAAACCGGTGTTTGTATCGCTAGCTAAACTGTAAGGTTAGTTGTCTGCTTCTATCTTTGTGACTGCTTTATTTCCTGTATATAATAGTTATCAATGTTAAGCGCTTTTTTTACATCTTCAGCTGTTGTTATAGCGCTATATAAATCAATATGTATTGTATTGTATTAGCATAACTGGAGCTAACAGTCTTAGCGCCTAGCTCACCATTTGTGTTCAGTAGAAATACTACTTTGAAAGTTTCCCAGATTTCTCTCCATAAAGGGAAGCCTAATGCTAATCCAAATTAATTTGTGTGATTTAATAAGATCCCCGAGGTGTGACAATAGTCTGCTCTCAACTGTCCTTCCAAGTGTGATAGCTCTGAATGCAGCTCCTCCCCATATATCGTCCTTTTCCGCAACACTGCGATTGATTTTGGAGAGCGTTCACTCTAGTCTGCTCATAAATTCAATTTAGGGGCTATTACCGTGTATCTCTGATGCTCTTGCTAATTCAATTGCGTCCGCTAAAGGGTCCCTTTGAGGGGGTCATCTTGACTGAAGACATCACATACACAATCACGTACGTCATCAATCTGTCACTTGCACTACCTCTTTCCTCTTTTCTTTCTCCCCCGTGCGTTCATTGAGACAGTGCATTACCCAACAAGCACCTCATGATTATTTCAACAAGTCGTCAAAATGCAAGCCTGCGGGACTGTTTAAAAATTGATTCGGGTAATATACAACGATTGCACTTCTGCAGGCGTTGTGCGGGATCCGCAGTTATGTGTGGTTGACTGTACGTCTTGTGGGCTTGCGTGAATGGTTTGAGCTGTGCTTGGAAACTGTTATAGGTTCAGCTTCTTTGCTCAGGAGGATAATGAGTAAAGCGGAAGTCTTTAACTGAACACACCCTTTGCTTGTTAGTAGTTGTGGTTTTGGCGACGTGGCAGCGTGGATGGAACGGTATTCTAAAGACCTTATGGCAACCCTTGTAGTGGAAATTTTATATTCAACCGTGTCAGCTTGTATTTAAGAATTAATGGTGGTAACTTCTACGGCAGATCTGTGAATGTTGTTTCTCCATCAATGGTAGCTGAAATAAATTTCACCAACGACGTCTATTGTCTCGTTTTCCTTGGACAAGTCAATTAGGCCCCTGATATTCCCAGGAGACATTGACCAATTTCAGTGACAAATTCACTCCTAAATGTTGATTATTGTCTTAATCAGTTAAAAACAAAAATATAGCATCAACAATGATCTCTTAACATTTCATGTTATGAGCAGTTAAAACTCATCTTACTTCTTCCCCTAAAAAATAAAGGCTTGTAATAGTCAGTATGCAAAGGAAAATTGTCTTTTAACTCATTCACTGCCAGACGATGTGCCAAAATGTGTCCACTCTAGTGCCAGGATTTTTGTCATTTTCATTCAAATTTCAGGACCCACAGAATATTGGTTTTAGGACTACATGGACTTTAAATTCAGCATAAGAAACCTCAGACTTTCTTCTTTCATCACAAAAAAATAGTTAATTCCTCATTTATATGGGCCTGGAGTTATATGAGCTTGAAATGAGGGCGGCTGTACAAAATACAATGCAATACATACATATTGATTCATATAGCGCTTTAACAACAGCTGAGGCTGTAACAAAGCATTAATATGGACAACGGGTAAATGCTGCCCCCTTGTGAAAGGGAAAAAACATTTCCAGAGTTCTGACCAGCTCTTTATCGCAGTCCCCGCAAGAAAAAAATAAAACCCGAACAAATTCGGAAATAATAATAATAATAATAATACAGAAAGTCGCTCAATTCAAGTCACACTTTTATCAATTAATTTTCTCCGTGCGTGCATAATAATCGATTCGGACTAATATATCCGAATCGATATAACGAATACTGTATAATAATAATAATAATAATAATAATAATAATAGGCAGCAAACGTTAATAATGACATCACCTCAACTTACTTCTTTGACACAAACTACTTTCTTGTTAAAAAGCCTTTGGCGCCAGTTTCTACCATCTTGGGCCATTTCAGAAGAGTACAAAGCAGCAAAAGGATCAGCAAACATGAAAAAAAGTAACGGGTTGATTTGTGAACAGATATGGCGATGAAAAAATATCTTTCCATTCAGTATGGTGCAGTGCCCTAACAAGCTGTTAGATTTAAGAGAAAGATGGACAAGACAACATCCTGTGAAGGGAAATCAAGGAAGCCTTTCTCGCCCTGCTGTCTCTCTTCTTCAACCTTGAAGTTTTCTGTCTTCAAGTGAGATCTGACCCCGTGACCTCACGTCTACCTTGACAGTTCGCCACATTCCTTGTCTTTCTTCTTTTTTTTTCTCCGTTTGTGAAACCGCAGCTCATCAAAAGGCTCCCGGTGTCCACGGACTTGTAAGCCAGAGGCTCACTCTTATCTGACTGCCCGGGCCCATTAGAAGGGTTATTGACAGGATATGAGATGTCTCGCATCAAGAATGAAGGCAAGAGAAGACAGAAAGAAAGAAGGAAGGGGGAGATCGAAAGAAAGAGAAATCATGACTGAATAAAAAAAACAACAACAACATAAAAGAACATCGCATTTGATTTATGACTCTGCGGGAAATAACCAAGTCTCGGCCCTTATCCAGCCGATCACTTGTATGTCTCCCTGGTGAGGACACACTCCTTTGTGATTTCCTGTGGAAAGAAACATAAGAAGGGAGGAGATTCTTTTCAGAGCTTGATGTTGAAAGTGACCCCCGTTTATGCGCAGAGGTTGTGTGTGAGGATGTGGAGTCTCCCCTGATGATTATGTAAAGACAAGATCCCCATCATCGAGGCAATGTGAGCTCCCACTGGGACCCTCAGTTCCACCAAAAACCAATAATGCCGACTCACTCAGACCAGTTAACAAACCGTTACTCACATTCACCAAACCCAAAGAAAAGTGGCACTGAGGTACTCAATATTGGTACTTCAAAGACGCAAAACGATGAATGAAAATGTACGTGCAGTATCACATGTTCACAGAAGGGGGTAGTGTTGTACAGGCAAGCATCGCACTCCTCTCAGAGACAGTTTTTTTCTCCATTGTAAATTCCGTCACATTTACGGAAAAAAACAACAAAATATTTTATTTTAAACATACGTGCGACGCCTTTTAAAAATGACTACATATAATCACATGAAAAAAGTGAGGTTAAAGAGCATACTGTTATCAAATTCAGGAATAAACCATACAAATGTGTTGAGGTTCATGGCTAAGATGCTAATCGACGTCACCCACCTGGAACACGTTTGTGATGCACCATTTAACAACACTTCGTGTTAAACCTTAAATGGTTGTCCAGTTAGCTTACTAACCTTTCCATTTGCCTTAGACTGATCATTCACAAACTCTTCGTTTAACTGTGCCATTGACTTCTGTGAGAATTACCCTTTCATTTGGTGTACACACTGATTAGAGGATGACTCCAATCATTGTAAAAATATAAATGTCCAGTTTTTTTGAAAGGTAGTTATTACTTTGAGAAAAGGACAGCTGAGATGCTAAATAAATGGTTGTCAGAAAATATAAAAGGTCAGGTGTCTTGCAGCGGTGGCCCATAGAAAATGAATTGGAAATCATCTCTGGAACCAAAATGACAATATTGGACTCGATTTTGTGCTAGGATGATGTTTAGAAACTTGTGCTTGTTTGTCAACATGACTGATGTCAGTCCTGCTGACAGGAAGCTTTTTGCTCCACTGCAGCACTCTTACAGCTTCTCCATTGTAGTGTCAAGAGTTACTCATGTCCAACTCCTCACATTGTCTTGCTACGGACCTGTCAGTAGTCTAGCAGGTGTGGAATATCAATGTGGTCTCTGGCCTTTGACGCCATGGAGCAATCTGCGTTTTTTGGTGTGTGTGTGTGAGTGTGCGCACTTATGTCTGGGCGCAATTCTAACTCTTGTTTTTGATTGTATTGATACAGAGGCGACTGATACGTGACAAAAAACTTAAGCTATTTGAAATTAATAAAATGAACAAATATATGACATTTATTTTAAACGCACCGTAACTGTTTAAGGATGCTCATGTACGAGCACGGGCACGGAACATAGACATGACAATTTCCCCGCGCTCTTAATGAGGTGCGATTATCGGCTCTGCTGTCAAGATTCACAGATAAGCTAGGTACATTAAGGTGCAGCAGGTTGTTGAAGTACAAATATTGAGTAAATACACCATATGGATAAAAAGTACGAGGACACCTGGTCATTATGCCTACAGGAAGTGAAAACATATGGAATTATACACTCTTCTGGGAAAGCCGTCTGCATGATTTTTGGAGTAGGTTGTTCATTCTGAGAAGCATGTTGTTGAACCTGAATTGATGTTTTACCCCATCCTAAATATATTTGATGGAGTATGTTAAAAAAAGGTTTGACGGTATACTATATTTTCCGGTGTATAAGGCGCATCTTCAATGAAGAGTGTATTTTCAAACTTTTTTCCATATACAGTGATACCTTGGCTTACGAACTTAATTGGTTCCCAGACAGAGTGTGTCAGGCGAAAATTGTGTATCCCAAAAATTAATTTCCCATAGGAAACTATTAAAATGAGAATAATCCGTTCCCAGGTCCCCATAAAACATAATTTTCTACTTTTTAATTTTCTCAGCCTTAACACTACACAAAATATACCCTATTTTATGTATAATAAAGGTGCTACTGTATTATAATTAAAGAAATAAACTGTACTGTATATTAAAGTTTTTTTTATTTACCTTTGTGATGGTCGTTGATTGCTTGAAGGAACATAGCCTTCTTTCACCATCTTGAGGAATGATCCCTTGGAGGTGCTTTTTCTGTGATAATTGTATCTAGTTCCTCATTAATTGTATCCTGTTTCGCTGGGTTGATAACGTTTTGCATCAAGTGTACAGATGGCTTGTGCGGGTTGTTTGTGGAGTCTGATTGATGGGATATTTTAACCTTGCAGTCTACACTCTGCCTTTGAACTATCAAACTCTCACTGTCGTCTGCCTGTCTCTTTAATGTTTCAACCACCCCCTTACTTACGTTTACGTCGTAAAATAGGAGGATTACTCTGGTAATACTTTATATTGTCAGACAACCTTCTATTGATCCGACAACAAAGTGCGTTCCTGACAATTGCCACTTGTCATTTTGCTCACGTTTTTAAGCAAATATATTACTTCACATTTAAAGGACAGCTGTGTATAAGGCGCAGGGTCATCTTTGGAAAGTCAAGGCTTTTGGATGTCCTTATACACTGGTAAATACAATATATAAAATGACGAAAATTCAATGGAACAAAATGGTGCAACTGAAATCTAAATGCATGATGTTTGTGAAAAATCTAGTTTCAACCAAATCTAATAAGAATGCTCAATACTGTATTTTCTGGTGTATAAGACGCACCCAAATGTCTTGATATTATTTAAAAGAGAAGTAGTGTGTGATGCATGCTGGGATATAAAACACGTAACTCCATCCTCTACTTTTGCGCCTTATAATGTGGTATGTCTTATATATTGAATGTTTTTTTTACACATGTCATTCATTGAAGATGCGCCTAATCATCCGGTGCGCCTAAAACTGTATATGGAAAAAGTTTGAAGTTACACCATTCGGTGAGGGTGTGTTTTATAGTCCAGTGCGCTTTATACACCAGAAAATACGGTAACTACTGCAATGTGCTTATGCCAGTTGCGCAGACACCGTTTATGACACCAATCCTTCGGACATCAACACTAAAAATATCTTCTCCCCCATTTTCTTATACGAGATAACTCGCCAGAAACATCTCTGGCGACAGTGTGTATAAAACATTCCAGTTGGTGCAAACCAAGCGTATTAACACAATGTGGTTAAATGCTCTACTCGCACCCACACTTGCCTCGAGCCTCCATTCCCATCATCAGAAGCCACCATAGCAAAAGCGGCTTGTTGATCCCTGACAAAAGCACTGTTCTTGTAGGAAGGTGTTAGAAAGTTCCACGGTGATGGTTATTCTTGAAATTAGAGTGGAGAACGGTGTGAAGATCATTTAAACACCTTTTGTTTCCTACCCTCTTTCCTCGTCAGCGCTCGCCACTAAATACGGCCGGCTGCCAGCGGCCAGCAAAGGCTTAAATGAGTTTATTTCATGTCGGCTGTGAAAGTGCCCGTCCGTCTCTGTCACATAGGCACTCAAACAGAGCTGAGGCCTATAAACACAAAGTGCGGCGTGTAAATCCTGGCAGCCTGACGTCTCCCGGCCTGCCTTCGGTGGCTGCTCAGCATGTCTTTATAGGGAGGGCAGGAGAGGAGAGTCTTTTCTTCCCCTCTGGGGAGACCCCACTGGGAAGACTACGAGGACAGCTACCTTTCTCCTAAGAAAATACCGCGACTTTCTTTCGGAGAAGACAACCATCCCTTTACGGGGTGTCTTCGGCAGAGTTGCATTCCCTAAGCAGGGTGACATAACCGGAATTTGTGTGTCATGCTGACCAATGTATATATCAGATGTGTCCAAAGTCCGGCCCTGGGGCCAATTGTGGCCCACGGTCAATTTTCATCCGGCCCACAGCCTCCGTCATAAAATCAATAATGCCTGGCCCGTATGTAGAATGAATACATTGGACAATAGTGCTTTGACCTGCGTGTGCTAAGGCTCAATTAGGAACAGTAAATTACTCAGTGGTGGACCGTCAGGGCCTGTAAAGCCTTCTCTGCTGGCCTCAAAATATTTGAATCACCGACTGATGTTCATTATATATTGTCAATGAATTCTTATGAAAAAATTCCACATTGTCTTTCAACTTTCTTACATTTCTTTTCCCCTCTTGTGCTGCTTGCAGGTGTTTGTTTTTGTATAGAAGCATTTAACCAATCACATTTCAGCAATCATTTGTTACCAGGGTCAGAAATCTATCTGAACGCCTTCACAATTAGTTCTCCGGGACCTGTAGCATCAAATAAGTGTCGATCAAACTGTTGCTTTAACCATTCAGATTTCGAGTTGCCAACACCAAGGCCTTCTTGCAGGCCTTATTACCTGGCTAACAGCGCCTTCTTGCAGGTATTATTACCTGGCTAACGGGACCTTCTAGTGGACTTGTAGTAAATCACACCATACTTTTACATGAGACACAGCTGTAGCTGCAGTAAAGGTTATAGCTACATAAAATAGTTACTAAGGGTTGGATTGATTCAGAGGTAGAACTATTGAAGGCCTCGGTGTGAAATGCACAGCCCACCACTGAAATTAGTATTTGAGTAATTGACTGAATGAGCCGTCCCGATTTTCTAAAATGGCGATGATCCACAAAAGGAGGAACATTGATCATGAGGGCAGACGGTTCAAGGGTGGGTGAAAATGGGCTATTTTGTCAGACTCTGACAATTTCAAAATGACCCCGTTGTTTTGACACATAGTTTAATCTTCAATATCGCCTGATTAAAATTCAACAATTCCATACTGGGGCCAGGGAAGTATACTGTAGATGTGTAGTGTTTTGTTGGTTTTAAAAGAGGAAGAGCAGAGTACAAACAAGTACATCCCAGCATTACTCAAGCAAGCAGACATAAAGTGACAGTTCGGTTTCCGAATGCTTTAGCTTACAAACTTTTCACCTCACGAACAATAAATTTGCGAGCATATAGTCTTGGCTGACGAACTAATTTTTGGTGGACGAACCGAACCACACAGCGCCACGGTGGATGGCGGACTCATTTTCGGCGGATGAACACCAAACCATACGGTAGAACAGCGCCACCGGTGGCTGGCGGACAAGTTTTCCACACTTACTTTCTTTGAGTGCAGAAATGGTTTGTTATCAAGTGGAATACTTTTGCTATTATGGGACTGAAAAAGACCCCACCACAGGCTAGTGTTAAACCGAAGAGGACACAAAATAAAATTATGGTCAAGCAGAAGAAGGAGATCATCGAAAAACACGAGGTGTGCGTTTGTGTGACGTAGCGTCCCAGTACCAGTATGCGAAGTCGACTATTGTTACGTGTGGCTAAGGTTGTTTCTGTATAATCTAAGCAACGTTCTCAAGCAATAGAAGAGGTTGAAAAACTTCTGATCTTTTGGAATAACAAAAAGCAGCTAGCAGGGGACAGTGTGGGTGTGGGTATTATTGCCGAGAAAGCACGGCAACTTCACTCAGATATCATCAAGAGGCAACTACATAAACAACCATCACAAAGGGAAATAAAACAACGTTATTATATAGTACAGTTTATTTCTTTAGTTACAATCCAATAGTACATTTATTATACATAAAATAAGGTATATTATGTGTAGTTTTAAGGCTTACTTAGTAGAAAAGTATGTTTAATGGGGACCTGGGAATGGATTATTGTCATTTTAATGGTTTCTTATGGGAAATAAATGTTCGGCAGACGAACCTTTCGCCTTACACACACTTTCTGGGAACCAATTAAGTTCGTGAGCTGAGGTATCACTGTATTTCCAGACTCCCACTTTGTTAGCTTCCAATTTATGGATTTTTGGCGAGCACCATCTTAATTTTATTTCTTTTTTTCTGGTCCCACATTACTGCCATACTAAAACAATAGTAATTAAAACTTCAGATCAATAATCATTTATTTCTTCGCAATTTTTACCAATGTACGACTGCATCTTGTTCTTGTCGTGGAGATATATGCTTTCTGTAACCAGAGTAGCCCTTTGTCACAGGCACGCAGATCTGAAAGAAACAAAATGCACGCAGCGATATGCCTCACGTGGTATTTCACCTCTGACGAATAGGACATCAGATGCACCCTTTTCCATGACGTCAGCCGCCGGCCTTGCTCTCGTCTCCTCTGCCAGTTCCCTCCCACTGACTGAAGTTGTTCCTTATGTTATCTTTGTGACTACGCAAGTGGCCCTGTGTAGGATCTTCCAAAGCGAGGTGGAGGGTGCCTGTTAACAACTAAAAAAGATGAGTAGGAGAGGTGTTGTTGAATTTATTATTATAACGTATTATTTTCTTTGAGTCGGAGAGTATAGTGAAATTAGAGATTTTTCTTGTTTCCAGATATTGTCTTGATTTTTTTTTTTCTCCCACCCGATAACAATCCTGTCCTCATCTTTCTGAATTTCACCTAGTTGTGTGAGTCACCCATGGTTACTTTCAGAGTGATTTAATTGCACTCTTCCTCCCCTTTTCTCTCATCATGAATGTCATGGAGTATCACCGATGGCCTCCCATCTTGGAATATTGAAACATATTCAGGAATCCAAACAAGGAGATTCAGAATTGAACATCTAATCCCTGGAACTGTTTTATTTTTTGTAATTTATTTTTCGTATTTTCTGCACGATAAGGCACACCTAAAAGAAAATATATTTTTCTCAAAAGCTGATCGTGCGCCTCATAATCCGGTGCGTTGTATGTCTGGAAAACGTCATTGTTATTTTGTTATGTCAAATGTCATTTGTTAATAGTGCGCCTGATATTCCAGAAAATATGGTATTTCTTTATTTATTTGTTTATTTATCTATGTATATACAGTGATACCTCGGTTTACGAACCCTTTGGTTTACGAACTTTTCGGTTTACGAACGTTAAATTTATGAAAATTTTACCTTGGCATACGAACTTTTTTCGGGATACACACGGAGCCCCACAATGAGTGATGTGTCGCTCGCGAACGAGCCCGTTCTCCTAACAACAAAATGGCAGACGACTGTTTGTGTCCTCTATTCATCGCCCCCAGTCTTCGGTTAAATCCACATGATTGGTCAAGAACGCAGAAGTGAGAGTTTCAACTTTAATAGTTCAAAGGCGAAGTGTAGACTGCAAGGTTGAAATATCCCATCAATCAGGCTCCACAAATAACCTGCACAAGCCAACTGTACACGTGATGCAAAAAGCTATCAACCCAGCTAAACAGGACACAATTGATGAGGAACTAGTTACAATTATCACAGAGAAAGCACCTTCAAGGGATCATTCCTCAAGATGGCGAAAGAAGAAGGCTACATTCCTCATCGAGTGTTTAATGCTGAAGAAACCGCCCACTCAATTCCATCAAGCCATCAACGACCGTCACAAGGTAAATAAAATGACTTTATTATATAGTTACAGTTTATTTATTTAATTATAATACCATAGCACATTTATTATACATAAAATAAGGTATATTTTGTGTTGCTTTAAGGCTTAGAAGATTATAACTTCGAATATTATGTTTTATTGGGCCCTGGGAATGGATTATTCTCATTTTAATGGTTTCCTATGGGAAATTATTTTTTGGGATACACACTTTTCGCCTTACACACTCTGTATGGGAACCAATTAAGTTTATTTATTTGTGTGGGAAAGAAGCGTAAGTGGTTGGACAGTTTGGGAAATACCCGGGCGTTTAAATCTTTGTGTTAAGTTAATGAAAAGGGGGAGTAGAAGTAAATGTGGATTTATTTTTATTCTCAATAACAGAATAAAAACATGTTGGAGGAGAAACCTTGATAGGTCAATCCTGGCTGCTGTCGATCCAAATTTCAGCGCGCAACATTTGAATTCCAAAAATCAGTCATTACTATGGAAACATAACATGCTTTATACCATTAACTTCTTCAGTTATCAAGGTGACACTCCATCCACTCCATCCCCCATAAAACATTATTGCACGTTCTAAAACGATAAACAGCCTTTTTTCCCTCCCGTTATCTTGTAGGAATTTTACCGTTGACCGATAGGTGGCACTGTTCCTATATCAGTGGCAAGGGGGATACCTCGCTGGGATTTGCTAAATGTTACATTACATTAAAAAAACGGGCCTGCCTGGACTCAGCGTCCACAGATGAAAGTCTTGTTTGTTATTAATTGGGCAATAGATTAAAGCACCCCTTGGCGAATCTTCAGTCACCGTCGACTATACAGTGTGGTAGAGTTCAAAAGAAGGAGAACAGGCAAAAAATGTGACCTGATTAAATAAGCATTGCATGGACAAAATATTGTCTCACTCCTCGGAACAAGAGTTTTTTTTTTTTTTTTTTTTTTTTTTTTTACATCCCGTGTTGTTATGCTTATAAGTGTATCGGTGTTATATATGAGCAAATACAGATCAATGAGGAACGCTGACTTGCAAGGATGCCACGGAAAGGCTTCCTGAGATGGCCGCTAATCCGGAATAATTACGTTCTCACCCTCGTCTACACAAACAATACAGCATGTGCCGCTCAATCAGCGACTTTTTCAATATAAGCCTGGCTGGCATTGTCTCGCCTCCCCAAAAATGTACACGCAAGAGTTTTTTTTTTCCTTCCCCGTTGCCATAATCCCTTTTTACAAACTTTATGCTGCCAGACCGTGTAAGCAATCTATCTCATTCTGAAGAAGATCCAGAATACGTTTCAAACCGCTTGACTATTATGGGTATCATTCTCTGACGCTTGAATGCACCAAATTTCTGCATAACTGCGGACTGAATTCTCTTAAACACTGGTGGTGTGCTTCCTCTGCTTCTAAACTGATAACAGCCTGAGAAGGTGGATAATTCACAACTATGTCCACATCCTGTATTGATAATATCTCACAAAATGGAAGAATAAACAAATAATAAACAGGTTTCTTGGTTTTAGATCAGGGGTCTCAAACTCAATTTACCCGGGGGCCGCTGGAGGCAGTCTGGGTGAGGCTGAGCCGCATCGGTTTTTCCACAAGAAAATCACAGATAAAACATTCCAATGTTCTCAAAATCTTTATTTTTAACACACACAAAAAATAATTAAACGAATAAATGGACAAATGAATAAAAAAATAAATGACCCAGTAATAAATAAATAAAATAATGTAATGATCATAAGGCAGTTACAGACGACTGAAAAATACCACAGAAAAACTATTTACAGTAAAGTCTCGTTATATCGATATTCAAGGGAGTCCGAAAAAATATCGATATAACCGGGACTATCGATATATCCGACCCTGTTTGCATGTAATTCTTTCCGTGCGTGCATAGAAATAGTATCGATATAACCGGGACTATCGATATATCCGATATCGATATAACGAGACTTTACTGTATTTTAATAAAGTTTCAAATGTCTGTATTCACAGTTCTTTAACCTTTAACTTTCTTAACATAAAGAAAATATTGAACATTAACTGTCCTAAACATTGCTTATCTTGCCTACTTGTTCAGCTCCACGCACAAGTTTCATTCATATCAATCATGCCGCACTAACATTAATCTTTCATATCAAGGCGGGCCGCAAAATATTCTTTCACTTGATAACAAACCACGTCTGCACTCAAAGGGGTTGTGGAAAACTAGTCCGCCAGCCACCGTGGCGCTGTGTGGTTTGGTTTGTCCGCCGAAAACTAGTTCGTATGCCAATGTTATATTCTCGCGAATTTAATGTTCGCAAGGCGAAAGGTTTGTGAGCTAAAGCGTTCGTAAGCTTAGGTATCACTGTAGTTCTGTAGTTACATTTCCTCGTTCAATTCCAAAGTTTGTACAACATCACTCACACGCTGTTCACCCTCTTTTATAGCCATGATGGAGGTACTCGTCCCCGACCAACCCGTGGTGGCGCTACACAATACGGATGTCATTCTGAACTGCTCGTTCAATTCCACCGGCCCTTTCAACGCATCTGACGTGACAGTTTTCTGGCAGCTTACCGACACTAAACGCAGCGTGTATGGATACAGAGAAGGACTCGATCAGCTGGCAAACCAGGCTGAAAGGTTTGCCAACCGCACCGGCTTGTTCCCCCACGAGCTGGGCAATGGAAACGCTTCGCTGCTGCTGAAGAGGGTGGTGGTGGCCGACGAAGGCAGCTACACTTGCTTTGTCAGAGTGCGGGATTACGGCAGCGCCGCTTTGTTTCTGCAGGTGGCGGGTGAGTTTAACTTTATACAACTGTTTTTAAAACACACACCCCCCTGTGACAATTTGCATTTATTATGAAGAAAGGCAACTATGGAAATAACAATTTAAGAAGAATGATCTGAGCAATCCTGAGTGCAGACCCTGAAATTGACTAATATCTATCACCCACACTAAACCCACCTAACACCCAAAATATCATGCAATAATCCAGTCCAAAATCCGGACCATTATTGTCTGCCTGCCTGCCTGTCTGTCTGTCTGTCTGTCTGTCTGTCTGTCTGTCTGTCTGTCTGTCTGTCTGTGTCTGCATCTCTCTCTCTCTCTCTCTCTCTCTCTCTCTCTCTCTCTCTCTCTCTCTCTCTCTCTCTCTCTCTCTCTCTCTCTCTCTCTCTCTCTCTACTCTCTCTCTCTGTCTCTCTCTCTCTCTCTCTCTCTCTCTCTCTCTCTCTCTCTCTCTCTCTCTCGTTTGCTCTCTCCATCTCCATCTCTCTCTCTTTCTCTCGCTAGGTCTCTTTCTCTCTCTCTTTCTCTCTCTCTCTCACTAGGTCTCTATCTAGCTATCTTGCTCGCTAGCTAGCTAGCTCTAGATATATCTCTATCTCTCTCTGTCGCTCTCTCTATATCTCTTGCGCTCTTGCTCTATCTCTTGCTCTTTCGCTCTCTATCTCTCGCTCTCACTCTTTTTCTCTATCTTGCTTTCTCTCTATCTCGTGCTCTCCCTCTATCTCTCTTTCTCTCTCTATCTCTATCTCTCTCTACCTCTCTCTCTCCCTATGACACGTATGCACATCCCTAGCATGCGAGAAGTAGACGTGATAAATGGTTTCCCCAGTGCAGAGCTGCCGCTCGACTTCGTGTCTGGTCAATAAGCGCTGATTGTGGCCTTTGCTATGGTCAATAGCTGCTGACTTTGACTATGAGCCATTGTTTTGGTTTGAACATCTTCTCTGTTTACATGACATTGAAAGGCCACTGTTCACAGAAGAGAGTCTTAATTTATTGACAGTGCAATGGCACATTTTTTATAGCTATTGAGAGATGGCTGTTTTATTCTCAGAGGATGGATGTGCATTAGGTAGTTTTAATGAATAATGTTTTTTTTTCCTCTATTCCCATCGTGGCTGGCGAGAGGCAAAACAATGTCTCCCAACGGTGACAAATTGGTACCATTTTATGCATGAGAATTATAGATGTTTCTATTTTTAAACAGCATCCATGGTTAAATTTTTATATTTTCTGCCCGCTGCCAATGCAAAGAAACCACAATACTGCATTTAATTCACTTCAAGTATGATCTGGTTCATTTCAATCACTGTGCTGCAATTATTATGACATTTAAAAGCACATCTAGATCACAAGCACAACTTCATTGTTTTTTTTTTAATTGCCTGTTTTATAACATCATTTCTGAAAGCTAAGCCAAATAGCAAGTGCTTCAACATATCATGAACACAAAATCCATTTTTAAAAGCAAACAAAAATGATGATAAACAGAGAAATGGATTAAAACAATTTGTGGCGCAACAGTACAATAAATTCAGAACTGTCTAAAATGGAGACGTCTTCAGGACACATAGCGGAATGGCGAATGGAAATACTCTAATGATTGTTGTCAGTATATTCGAAAGAAGGCTTAAAATAGCTTCTTTTAACCTGTAGATTGGTAGTTGATGGTTTGGAAGCGTGCTAGTTTGCAGAAAGCACGGTAAATCTCGTCTCCATGCCAAAAGTCCTTGACTCACCAACAGGTCAGACTGACTGAAATGATCTGAAACTCAACTCCACCCCTCTTGTTTGCTGTGCCATGATTGGCTCTGGGAATACAGCAGCCGCTTTTCTCTTCCACCTTTGTACTCCTGCTGCAGCTCAAGGGATTGACTTTTGGGATTTTCGTCGAGGTTGACATGAGACCCCAACCGTGCCGACACCATTTTAGACAACCTGGGTTGTCTCCTAATCTCAGAGGCAGCCATTTTATGCCTATCTTCAACTCCTGGCTTAAACCATTGCTTGTTTCCCCTAATGAGTGGCTCTGCATTTTGGCACTCTGGCGAATGTTAAGATGCAGCATGCTTAGAGTAGGATTAACATTTTATGCTAAGTGGCAATAAATATAATTATGATCATAATAATAATGGCAATAATATACAGTTAACCATTTTCCAAGTTTGTCAAACTAAACTTTTCAAGTATTGATGCTTGTCTAAATCACCCAAAATGTTCACCCATTAGACATAGTGATTATTTTGTTCTCTCGATTTAAAATATTTTTTGGTCAAATACCTCAACTAGCCTTGCATGCTGGGTCCGAGAGGACAGTAATTTCATCTGTGCTGTATGTCACACATATTAGCATATTTGACAATAAAGCTGACTTTGACTTTGACTTTGAACTACCAAGAATTATGGCATACTTGCCACTCATGGTATATTGTCTTGCTGAAATTAGCTAAATTCAGACACGAAAATGAGTCAGTGTATAATTTTACCCATATATTGAAACAACAAAATCAGAAAATGATGACCGGGGGCTCTAGAATTCGGAACAGAGTGGCTAATGCTCGAGGTATCGAGAAACAGATTCACTGGGGAGAAAATATACAGGTAACCTTTTTCCAAGGTTTGTCAAACTAAATTCTACAAGTTTTTATGCTTGTCTAAATAAACAAAAAATTTCCCCCATCAGAGATAGTGTTTATTTTGTTCACACGATTTAAATAATTTTAGGATTTTTGTTTGTTGTACTAAGCTCATCCTGTCTACTTGGTATCTAATTTAAAGCAGATGCTTTACTTACAGACAGTGTAGGTGTTCAAATACCTGACATGTTTCGGCGTCTACTTCCGCCTGTGTCAGAGTCTGACGAAGGCGGAAGTAGACGCCAAAACATGTCAGGTATTTGAACACCTACACTGTCTGTAAGTAAAGCATCTGTTTTAGGATTTTTGTTTGGGGGCGTTATATCCTATCTGCTTTGGTAAAATCCCTCAACTAGCAAGAATTATAGCCTTCTTGCCACACACGGTATAATTGTCTTGCTGAAATTAGCCAAATTCATACATGAAAATGAGTGAGTGTATCATTTTCCCCATATATTGAACCACCAAAATCAGAAAAAGATGACCATGGGTGGAGCCTTAGAATTCGGACCGGAGGGGCTCATGCTTGGGTAGCAAGAAACAGATTCACTGGCGGGGAAAAAGCTGCCATTATAGACGACGTAAGCATTTTCACTTTTTGAGACTGCACTTAATAGATTAAACTGTGCTTACAAGGCCCATTGACAGGACATTGGACTCAGCCATTGCTTTATTCAGTCCAGTTGATGTCATGGACCAAGAAACTCGATGTGGAGGTAAATTAGACCAATTGAACGGTGGGGGACGGATTTGCGGAACGGCTCGCTCACAGTCCATTTTTTTAGAAATGGTCAGATAACAAAAGATTTTCTTGGTTGTTTAATTTCACACTCGATTGGTGGCCAAGCACTCAAGCGACCCACCCATTTGTATACAAGCACTTAAAAAGTCAATTTTCCATCACGTGTTCCATTTCAATCCTTGTATTTATCCAGCTCCTTACTCCAAGCCTGTTGTGACCTTGGAGTCGGAATCGAACCTACGGCCCGGTGAAGAGGTGGCTCTCACTTGCGTAGCTTACGGAGGCTACCCAGAAGCCGACGTCGTGTGGCAGGATGGGGCTGGCCGAAACATGACGGAAAACGTCACCACTTCCGTGGTGGCCAACGAGGAGGGTCTGTTCTCACTGACCAGTGTTCTGACGGTCGTCCTGGAGCCCAACAGCACCTACAGCTGCAGACTCATCAATCCGCTATTGGGGGAGGAGGGGAATGCCTTTGTCACCGTCACAGGTGTGTATAACTCTGTTTGCCTTGCGCCTTAGGGATGACCGTGGACATTTTTCGGCAGAGCCTCACTATTTTTGTAACTCTAGAACACTTTTCCTTTCTTTAAGTACCCTTTCAGTCATCGTGGTAAAAAATGGGATTTATACAGGTATTGGTCTTTAAAAAAAGTGTAATTGAACATTCTGAGTAGGCAATGTTGGCCAGCTCCTTCTGAGACCAAAGCTCTGGACAGATCCACGATTGAAGTAGTGCAGCTCAATGTGGTTGTTGACGAGCATTGTAAACAAATGGCAAGGTGGAGAAAAATATTGTAAGTGTGCCAATATTCTTAATTTTATTCTTAACTCATTCACTGGCAGACAATGTGCAAAAATGTGTTCACGCCAGTGCCAGGGTTTTTGTCATTTTCACTCAAATTGCAGGACCCACAGAATATTGAGTTTTAGGACTACATAAACAGTCAACGCAGTGTCAGAAACCTCAGACTCTCTTTTTTCATCAGGAAAAAAGGTTTATGTTTATGTTGATTTGATTTGGCCTTAGAGTTATCTGCAATGGAAATGGGGGTGGCTGTACAAATGATGCCCCCTCGTGGGAGGGAAAAACATTGCCTGAGGTTTGATCGAACAAATTCGGGAATGGGGCTCCAAGCAATGCTTTTCAATTACTGAATAAGTTCGTGAATGGCAGTGAATGTGTCAATATCCAAAACTTTGCGAAACTACTCAAGTGTAAACTACCACTGCCATTTATATTTCACTGGCTTGTATCTGCTCATGATTTGGCCTTGTGTGTCTCATTAGAGATGCTTTTATTTTTAATGAGTCACCTAATCAAATCTCTCTTGTGATGAATATCCCATTGTTCAAGATTCCATATTTCCTGATGAGGCGACAAAATAATCCCATTGCAAAATAAATACATTTGAAGTAATCTTGACTTTTCAAAAACTGTCACCCCATCACCAGTGTTGCCATGGCAATTGAGGTAACGGTACACATTTGTACTTGGTGTCAAGTTTGACGATTATGTTCTCCAAATGTACAGATTCAATAAAACAGTAGGGGAATGCAGTTTGGTCCAAAACCATACTGCATCCCCTGCTTTAAATCGCACTAACACTGCAATTGCCCTTCTTTGTGAAGTGTAGAAGCAGCCCTGCATAAGGTAGGCCATGGGTCAAGGTAGAACATGTCTCTAATGGAGGCACAACTGTGTGAAATAGCTTATAAATTATAGAAGAGGTGGACCAGACCTTCTCTTTGGGTTTCAGCTTGTGCTAAAACTTGGGGGCAGGTGTAGCGGAGATCTGGGCAGAGGGTCACCGTGAATTGCTCTACTGGGCTGGGAAACGAATGGACACGTGGCAAGGGTGGCCTCAAAGGGGTTGGCCTTCAATGCACTTTTGGCGGCCTCTTTCAAACCGTACATGTGGAGTCATGTTGTGTTAACAATTATTTTATTCATGAAATATAAATTGGTCAATTATTTTGACAATTACTAGACAATTCACTGAAGGTGAATGGTCTAGTTTAAAACTTCATATTTAGGGCGCACTGCATCCTAAGGTACAAAGAATATAAGCTACAAGTGCTAGGGGTTGCGCTATGCCGCCAATAGGTGGTGTTATACTCAAGAGAATACAATACAATACATGCATTTATTCCTATCGAGTCTTCACAACTGCTGCATCTTTAAACAAAGCCATGGGAACTAGTCACAAACACGGACATGGAAGGTATAAAGACAAATGAAAGACAAAATGGCATTTTTTGTTTCAAATCAAAGGTGATTTTCAAATGGTTGCAAATGTCTCATTTCAAAACAAAAAAAAAAGATCCATCAGCTTTAGTTAATGGAGCACAAGACAAAAATCTGAGAATCTTTTTGCTCATACTTCTCTATGCGAATGAACTGTCCAAATTATGAACAACATGGGTTCAGAAAGGTCGAATTATTCGTAAAACATTCTAAATTTCAATCCATAATTGATATTTACAGTCATTTCAGTACCATTACGTCTTCACATGAGAAAGTTATTTTACCCTAAGACTTATCAGAAGCGATTACAGGACATACACACAACATATAACCATTATTATACACTAGTTGATAAGAAAATAACCAGGGTCGAAATAGGCTGCCGTACCTTTCAGTAATTTGCATTTAGAGTGAAGTTGATGTGCGTTCATATGAATGAACTGTATAAGTGATGCCATAATCCATCCATACATTTTCAATACCACCTTTTACTGTTGGGCCGTGTCAAAATTACCACAGTGAAACAGCTCATTAAAACATTGCAGTAAATCGTGACATTCCTTTGGGAGGTGGAGAGGAGCCGTGCTCTGAATACGGCAGCATCTTTTTGTAACATGATTGACAGGTTGATAGGCTAAAATTTTAACACAATTTTCAAGTTTCTGCAGACCATCAGAGGCCTGCAAATTAAATCCGGAGAGGTCAATAGAAGAGGTGCGTTGTGGGTTTTGAGTCAAAGAGGCACGGTCTCTTATATCCTCATATCATTCTCCGGAACTAGAGAATCAGTTATAATGAGTTTTGAAGAAGCTGGCCAAGAGCCAAGAGGGGCGGAAAAAAAAGACTGCAAACGTAGTCACGTGACAACATGTAAGATTTCTTGTTGGACAGTGATAATAGCAAATTCTGAAATACACAAGAGAAGGAAGGCCCTTAATTCAAAAGTGGTCATTTTAAAGGACAACCGACACCATTTTTTTGTTCCCTAACTGACATGAGAAAAACGTTTTATAGCATCTAAAACACACAGGCTGAATGCAAAGTGTAAAAAACATTCCATGATGTCTGGCCAGTGTTTTATCGGCACCCAAGCAAGAAAAAAAAAAAAACTCAAACTAATTCGGGAATTACGCTCTTTGTCATATTTTCAATTCCCGAATAAATTTGTGAATGGCAGTGAATGAGTTAACATGCTGAGTGCACAAAAGTTGAAACACACAATACCGTCGCACACAACACTTAAAATGGAGTAATATTGATCTGTGTGAGCTTTTGGTCTGTAATATGTTAACTTCAATCGTTGGCTTTGACTTCCTGTCGCAGGCGATTAACTCATTCGGTTCAAAAATCTTTAGCAGCTTTAGCTGCATCAAGCATCTCAGAGATGTTATCTTTCTAAACCCTCATTCTACCTCTGGGGTGATTTGGTTGTGCTGGGATATTATGGATTTTGCAGCGTGGATCCATCTGTAAAGAATGGTGGGTATTAATGACTAGAAGAATGTTGGAAAGAAAGTATGTTCACGTTCCCAATTGAGCTGCTGTGTCTCCTGCTGTGGTTTTTGGCTTCTCATTCTCATCTTCCTCAAGTTCATTCTAACCACTTTAGTTTCAGTTTGGGAAAGAAAAGATGTTTGAGGTTGTGTTTGTATGTGTGGGTGAGGGGGGGGGGTGTCCCATATCTTGTCATTTACTCCTGGTTCTCTCCTGTGAAGGCAAAGAGCGTGTATCCAATCATCCGGGTTGGTGTGATTGCCACAGCAAGTTTTGCTGCGGGCTTGATTTCAAGACTTGTCATTGAAATGCCCACCCCATCTCAGCAACAATTCCCACCTCGACTCACCCAAGCATTCCCAATGAAGCCAGGCGTAATGTCTCTCGCATTACTACGCTGGCGCGGCATTTATTGGCCAAGTGTGACGAAAGTGTGACATACAAACTTTGGCTATTTGCACACATTGAGTTCTGTGCAAAGTAACTCTGCCAACTTGTAGCTTTCATCCTGTCATCTTGTAATCAAACTCTCATTTTGTTTTCCCCCTTGGTGGATTTCATTTGGCGTTAGGTGAAGACAGTAATTGAATACCCAATCTCATTTGTACCTTAAATTCAGGTTGTTAACGGATGAGACTATTGTCTCACTGAGTGTGTCTTTCAGTGACTGTTATATAGTGAGAAAGATCATTTAATATGGACGACCTTTAAATGACTTATTCGTAGGTTTTCGCTACGAACGAACAAATGATAAGCAAAAAGAAAAGTAGATGTCGTACAAAATGGAGCTAAGCATGTTTCTGCTGATAGTAAGGGGTCGCATTTCTCCCAAAAACAATTTGATAGACGTCTCGATACAAGGGTGCAATACAAAAGATGGTGTATTTTAACATATAACGATTTGATTCGATGTACTCGCATCTTTTAACTGATTCACTGCCAGACGTGCAAACATCTGTCCAGTGCCAGGGTTTTTGTCATTGTTACTCAAATTCCAGGACCCACAGAATACTGACTTTTTGAAGACTCTCTTCTTTCATTAGAAACAGTGTTAATTCCTAAATTATATGGATCTGGAGTTATACGAGCTTGAAATGAGGATGGCTGTCCAAAATACAATGCAATACATACATATTGTTTTTATAGCGCTTTAACAACAGCTGAAGCTGGAACTAAGTGCTAACATGGAAAAAAGGGAAATGCTATCCATTGTGGAAGGGAAAACATTGCATGATGTCTGACCAGTGCTTTATCAGCACTCAAGCAAGCAAAACAACGCTCTTCATCATATTTTCAACTCCCGAACAAATTTGTGAATGGCAGTGAATGAGTTAAATAAAAACCTATGTCCGATTCAAATCGACTTTCATTACACCACTACTTCACACCCTTTGAATGCAGCTGCTAACTGCAACCGTAGATCTTGATTCTGTACACACAGAGTTGTCAATGATCGAGGGCCAATCAAACCGATTGTGGACCCGAGAGTCTTTCCAAGTCTACTCATATAATTCGCGCATGAACTATTTCACAGGAAAAAAAAACATCACCCTTAACACCTGCATGCGCTGATGTTTCTATACTGTCCAGTTTGTCTCGCTGCATTGTTGTAGCTAAAGTTGTGTAGCAGGAAAATGGAGGGCATGGTTTCAAATTTAACCTGAAGCCTATTGAGAGCATGACAGCTGAGTTGAATGTGCGTTTAACTCTTGTGTCGGAGGCCATCACCGGCATGACAGTTTGTCGAAATTACGCCCACCCAACGCCTCCTTACTCATTTTTTTTTTGCTTTTCAAGATTGTCCATACCATTCTACCTGCCTTGCCCACCTCTCTTTGAAAACTAACTAACCGGAGCAGCAAGTGAAAAGAACAGACTATCAGCGGGACATTTTGTTGCAGTGACCTGCAAAGCACCATCAGCAACAAAGCCAGCCAATATTAGCTTCTCCAATAGAGAGACCTGAGCCATTGTAGTTTTGTGCAGCCATTGTTTCGTGATTTTTATTCATAACATGGCAGGAGTTTGCAGCAATTTTTGCGCATCGACCCATTTTTGGTATGGAGGTTCTTCCTGTGTTTTTATATTTTTGTTTGTGTGTGGGTGTTTTGACATTCTCCCACATTCCAGAAAGATGCAACTTTCATTAACTACAGAAAATGGACGGACGGGCATTGTCCACCTCCATTCCGTGTCATCGGCGTGTAAAGACAGCATTAAAAAGGCTGAAAAGCATTTTTTTAACGTTAGGGTGAAAGGTTCTATCGCTACCAGACCGCTTCCCCCACTTCATTGGAATACACTTGAGGAGAAACGAAAGATGTGTGATTAATTAATCACAAGGTTTTACGCTACAGTAAATGTTTATGCTATATACTAAATGTTCAGTGGATGTCATCGAGCTGGGATTCAAATCTCCCATGCTTACTTGAGTAGCCCCCCGAACCACAGTCTTATTGCCTTACACTCGGTTGAAAAAATATTACAGTTATACTGTATTTCCCAGTTGTGGTAAAAGCATGTATTCAGTGGACTTCCACTGTTTGCATAGTGAATTCCTGTGAAGCGATGCTGACCTAAAACTGATGACCCATTCCTTTAATATCACACAAAATATCTCCTCAAAACATTTTAATAGCATTTTAAATGCTTATGAGCATCTTCAAACTTTTCTCAGAAGCTACTGCTTCTATTAAAACATTCTTTGAGCGGCAACCAACCCTTTTGTATGTCGATAGTGGTATTTCTTCCCAGCCTCCCATTATGTTCTTGTTTGTAATCTTTTTCAATCACATTAATCAAAAGTAATGTCCATGCTTGTTTCTTCCATCTTGAAACAAAGAACATTCTGGTGTTTTGTTTTCCACACTTGTTTGAGACTAATCTAAGTGTGATTAGCAGAGCCTGCAGTGGAGCCGAAAAACAGTATTAACAAATGTGTTGTCAGTAGCGCTGCAGCAAACTTTCTCAATATAACATTGAATTAATCAGTGTAAGGTGCACAAACACGCTCTCCCTCTCTTCCGCCGAAAGTGTGTTTTATCTTATCAGGGAGCCAGCCGGGGAAAACGACAACACAGACGTATGAAGTAATGTAGGCAATCTAGAGTAAACACAGGTAGGCGGCAGAGGCGCCATCAGGATTATTAACTTGGGCGCCTGTCACTGTTTTTGACTGTTGACTTTCAATGTCCTCCTGGAAGCTTTCAGTATAGGAAATTGCATCTTTGTATTTGCGGCCCAGGAAATGTTATTTGTCATGCCTCCAGTCTTACACGTCGGCTCCCAAGGATTGTTGGGCTGGATTTAGACGTGGCCACTTTCTGAGCTGCCCTGCTGTTCTTCAGCACTACAATCATTCAGATAAAATGAGCTCCATTCTTTGGCGCAGGGATTTAGGGCCCCTTTATTTTTGGGTGCTTGGTGTAGTCCCCACGTTTTACTCTTCAAGGCTTCCTGAACCGATACGAAGGATTAATTTATTTATATATTTATCTGGCTATTAATATTTATTTATCTTTCTATTTATTTGCCGTATTTTCCATTAGATTGATGAAAAGGTTTCTTCAGCCGCCATCTCTACTTCTTTACAGGTGTTGGATGCTCCTCATCCGAAGAACTTCGTCAGCGAACTAAAATTGTGCTGGTTTACAATGATAGTGTCTGCTTCCATTTAGTGTATTCTTTTTCATTTTCTTCTTCTTCTCCTCTTCTTCTTCGTCTGCTTCTTCTTCTTATTATTATAAGTATTATTATATTTTTAAAATCTAACTTTATAATGTCCCCATGTACGACATTGTAGCCATTAGATTTGGCTAATCTCTACTTGCTTCGTCACTCAGAAGTTCCACTAGCTAAAAACAAACAAAAAATAAAAACAAGATTCAGGCTCCCGATGTCCAGCTCTATTGGCTTTTTGGACCTGCATAGAATCTATGAGTGTGTGTATTTTCTTTATCTACTAGGATATCCTTAGGATAATTTCCACAAACACTATTGCAGCCAGTGTGATGATACCCCTGTGCCATCTTTTTCACAAACAGTACTTCTTGATGTGTGTCCACAGACTGGCGCAAGCCTTTGCTCTTTATGCTCCTTTACTCGCCTTTCCGGGACGTTGTTTTTATGGCTGCCGTAAATGTACAAAGCCCACTTTTTGTTATTGATTGTGCGCATTTTATATTTGGACACGCAGGACGGACTATCACGGGGTGCAGCTGGGACCCCGGAGTGGACGTTTTATGCAGCTCCTGTGCTAAATCCTCTAAGTGGGATTGCTTTCAGTTGGTCTGGCGTTCGTCTCTGCACGATACGAAATCATTTTAGTCTCGGGCCTTTCAGCCAAAAGCGAATGCCCCGGCGCATCTTCAGAGTTTGCTGATTTAATTATACAGTCCATTTATTTGACGTTTAAACTCCTTTACCTGATAACACGGAGAATTATTACGCCGCAAAGGACGGCCGCATATTGCCTCCCCAAATGCCTGTGGTTTTTTTACACTCTGAATTAGCGTCTGGCGTCTTGAAGAGTATTGTTTGGCACCGTGAAGTGGTTTCAATTAATAGCAAAAAAGCAAGAATGAAGTTTGTTTTCAGGATAAGTGCCTCTTTTCTGCCGCTAACTCAGGAGACTAGTGATTGACGACCAAGTGTACAATTGAAGTCAAGACTAGGCCAGGTGTCCCACGGCGTTGGTGTTGGACTCCACACCCACTGCCTGGCATAGTACATACACTAGCATCTCCTGCCCCCCCTTGCAGAAGGTTGGCATCTTTTAAAGCTAGTGTCAAAAAGAACATTACTAGTTGTGACAAAGTCAAAATACACCTGTGCTCCTCATGATACTCATTTAAATGGACGGTTGCTCGCCATGACTCACCTCTATCTCAGACTGCATTAATATTCTCCCGCTGGTTTGGACTCAGCTCGTCTCAGTCAACGTCCCCCCAACCCCCACATAATAACTGATATGAGGAAACACACTACCTCTGCTTCCCTTATTAATATTGTCAACTGTGTTTAATTTCATCACTTGCCATCGAGTGCGTCGGCCAAGTATAGTGCCTCTACGCCGACAGCCGAGACAGCCTGGTGAGCCCGCACTGAAAGAGTCCATCATATCTATTTGTCTGGGCTGGGCCTTTAGCTCCTGTCATTCACTCCCACTCATGACGAGTGATGTGTTAGTAATTTGTTGACGATCAGTTGTTTTCCTCCAAGGAACTGTAAGAGGGCACTCGGAAGTGGGTTATTCAGGGAACGTCAATTCAACAATTTCCAGCCGTTTATGGTGGAGCACTATCCGGGGGTTCCTGGGTTTACAATCGCATCAACATAGGATGGTTGCTGGATAATGAACGGAACGCATTGAACTGCTGTAGTCTGAATTTCGGTGTAAAGTCTGCAGCACACCGAGCGACGTGACTGTAACCAACTGAACTGTTGAAGGTTCAAGATTTGACAGCTAGATTTCATGACTGGCGAACTGTCGGCCTCTGGTTTTGCTGACTTTCAAATTTTTAATTGGAGCGGAATGGATTTGTAAGAACCAGTCAATAATGTCGTTCACTTCCACAATTTGGTCTTCACATTATATCAGATGTTTATTTTTATTTCTTTATTATTATTTTTTTCTTAAGTTATACAACTTGTAGGTGACAATATTGATGCAGAATTTATCTCATTTGTTGACCACAAAAAAATGGCATTTGAACAGGGTATGTCGTCTTGACAGTACAATGATACCTCGGCGTACGAACGCTTTAGCTAACAAACATTTTGCCTTACGAACGTTAAATTAGCGAGAATATAATCATGGCAAATGAACTACTTTTCGGGAAACACATGGAGCAATGGGTGGCAGACTAGTTTTTGGTGGAAGAACACCAAACCACACAGCCGAACAGCACCTCCGTGACTGCCGGACTACTTTTCCACACACCTTTTTTCTGAGTGCATACGGGGTTTCTTTTCGAGTGGCGTACTTTTGCTTTTTTGGCACGAAAAAGACCCCACCACAGGCGAATGTTTAGCCGAAGAGGACAAAATAAAAATATGGTTGAGCAGAAGAAGAAGATCATCAAAAAACACGAACGAGGTGTGTGTTTGTGTGACTTAGCGTCCCAGTATCAGTATGCTAAGTCGACCATTGCTACGTGTGGCTAAGGGTGTTTCTGTGTTTTCTAAGCAACAGTCTCAGGCAATAGAAGAGGTTGAAAAACTGTTGATTTTGATTAAAGAAAAGCAGCTAGCAGGGGACAGTGTGTGAGGGTATTATCGCCGAGGAAGCGCGGCAACTTCACTCGGATATCATCAAGAGGCAACTACTACATCAACGACCGTCACAAAGATAAATAAAACGACTTTATTATATAGTATAGTTTATTTCTTTAATTACCATAGCACAATTATTATACATAAAATCAGGTATATTTTGTGTAGTTTTAATGCTTATTTAGTAGAAAATTATGTTTACGGGGACCTGGAAACGGATTATTCTCATTTTTAATGGTTTCCTATGGGAAATTAAAGTTTGGAAGACACACCTTTCACCTTACACACCCTTTCTGGGAACCAATTAAGTTCATAAGCTGAGGTATGAGCTACAGTAGAGGCTGGGGTTATAAACTACTTCTACAGGGGGAAATTGAGTCGGCGGCTGCTGACAATAGTTGCAAGACCTGTTGCGGCTCAATATTACTTCACATATAAGGCGCAGAGTCATCTTTTGAAGAATATCAAGGCTCTTGGGTGTGCCTTATACACCGGAAAATATGGTATTTATTTTCTGTGTTTCAACAAAGCCAGGTGACTTGTCAGGTTGATTTCAGTGAGGAAAATGTGCACCCAAAAAGGAAGAAACACTCTGACATTTACGTCGCAAAATAGTAAGATTACTCTGGTAATCCTTTATATTGTCAGAAAACGTTGTATTGATCCAGCAACAAAGTGCCTTCCTTCCAATGGTCGCTTGTCATTTTGCTCACGTTTTTAAGCAAAGAACAAAAAGCTTCCAAAATAATCACGCCGCTCTTTTAATACGTATGCCAATTTACGTAATACGTAAGACACTTTTTTTTCCTTCATCCTGAATTTTATTGCGGTGTATGAAATCCAAACGTAGCCCCCCCCCCCCCCCCCCACTTTCAATAAAAACAAATGCACCCCAAGTTGGAACTGAGCGACAGTATGAGCCACTCAGTTATACATTCAACGACATCTAAAGTTCAGCCCGTCTGACATCGCCTACTGTAAAACAACTGGAGGGAGGAAAAGAATATTTAAGTAATAAGTTATGAGAAGTTGTACTTCACTGATAGTTCAGAGGAGCTCAGGGGCACGACTCGTCTGCTGGCAACCACCATTTTTGTAAAATGACAGCAACATAAAAAAAGCAGAAATCCAAATGTCCCATAAGTGTTATATTAATCCTATTTCATCCATAAATTCTGCTATTTGTATCAATCTCAGTGGTGATTTTGGCCATGTGAGTTATTTTACATGAATTTTTGCTGTTAACTAATTCCCTATGCTTCCATTGTCATCGTTTAAACTTCACAGATAGCTATTTTACCACAAGGGATTATATTATTATTACAAATCAGATTTTATAATGGAGCATTTGAGACCCAATCCTCCAGCCCCCACCTTCATGTATTAATTATAATTATTCAGTTCCATCAGTGGGACCATTTTTTCCTTCACCACCAGGATTTCTTTTTCTTTATTATTATATCAATTATTGGTTTTTTTTTTTTTTTGGCTACATTTTCTTCAATGGATAATAAACAATATCACATTCTGAACCAAAACAACAACCAATGTTGTTTATTTTTATGTATTTATTTAGGTTTTTGTGTCTGCATTATAATCCAATGTGCCTTATATGTGTCACGTTTTGGTTCACAGCCAAAGGGTGGCACTGTAGAGCCCCATCTGCAGCTGCACAGTTGTAGGTCATTCTAATCAGTGGCATTTAAAAGTGACTACACCGAAGCGACTATTCAGTGTCAGGTCATTGTTTGTTTCATCCTGTCAGGTTTGTTTCATCTTGTCTGGTTTGCTTTGTTTTTAGTCATGGTTTTGTTTGCTACTTTGGACCTTTTTGTTCTGATGATTTGGTTGTTTGAGATTTTGTTCCTGCTGACTATTTAATACAATTTGTCAAATACACCCTCTTCCTCCATCCTGCCTGCATTTTTGGGGTCTACCACCACCAAAGTGTCCTTGAGAGCTTTGAAAGGCACTTAAAATGAAATTTATTATTTTTATCATTATTATTATTATTATTATTATTATTATTATTATTATTATTATTATTATTATTATTATTATTACTACCACAAATTGTGACAATATGTGGTCCACTATTCTGATTTCTTGGAAGTAGTATTTTAAATCTTTTGTAAAAAACTTTCTAGCATCTAAATGTGATGCCTCGATATAGATAAAACTGAATTGTATTCTCTTGAGCAGACCTCCATCTTGTAAATGCGTAATGCAACTGCTGTTACTCATTGTAACTTCTATTCTATGCACCGTATATTGCGTTGGTCCCCATACATGAAAAACGTTTTAAATTTGGCCATTAACTCATTCAATGCTCAGGTTTTGGTTTTTCTTACTTCGTGCCGATCAAGCGCTGGCCAGACCTCTAGAAATGGTTTTTCCCTTCCACAAGGTGGCAGCATTTCACTTTATTCCATCTTAGTGCTTTGTTCCAGCTTCAGCTGTTGTTAAAGCGCCATATAAAATTGCATATTGCATTGTATTTTGGACAGCCTCATTCAGCCCCTCATTTCAAGCTCATAAAACTCTAGACCCATATAATTTACAAATTAACTCTTTTTTTCTGATGAAATAAGAGAGTCTGGGGTTTCTTATCTTGCAGTGAATATTTATGTAGTCCTAAAACTCAATATTCTGTGGGTCGTGGAATTCAAGTGACAATGACAAAAACCCTGGCACTGGAGTGGACACATTTTTGCATGTCTGGCAGTGAATGAGTTAACTGAGTGTGAGCCTTATTGGACGGAAAATGCGGTACATCGTTTTTTCAACCACAGATCCCCTTGATCGAAGTAAAAATAGGGCTCAACAATGATGGCCAAAATGTCAATCACAAATATTTTCATAAACACTGTTGTCAAGAAATGTAAGTTTTCATCATGTTATGGAAGACCTGTATTAAATCTTACACAACCGGATAATTGTGCACAATAGTCTTTTGGAGAGATCCGATCATCATAAATAAATATGTATAAATGTACAATACATTTTCTGTACATACAATTAGATAAATATACATACACCTTGATGATATTCATATGTCCGACCCATTTCACTGACTTTTGGTTACACCTTTCATCCAAACATTGTAGCAGACTATATGCTATATACCTTATACGTACAGTCGATAGGAGCAAAGGAGTGTGCAAAAACTACCCTGAGGTATGGCTTTAAAAATGTCATCACATATTCGACAGGTTCTCCCTCAATATGAGACGCATATTAACAGCTCACGGTCTTTTGTAGAAATTCCACCGAGCCAGTTCATGTTTACTTGATGAGTTGCCTTGCATTCTTTGAAGAACTGATTTGTTCCGCACTTAACATTTACATCTCATTGTGTGTGGATTCCATGATTGTGTTTCTAATTCAAATCAGGTTTTGTGGCCAAAGCAACACATGGCAGTTTTCCATTTGAAAAGGGTCACGTATACAGTTGTTATATTCTTATTGTTTCATGAATACAACAAGCCTCAACTATGACAGATTATTCCGGAAACTTGTGATGTCACCGGATCGGTTCTGGACAAAAATAAACACGACACGGTGGCCGTTTCAACGGGTGTCATGTTAACGTTAATTTCCTGTGATATTCCTCATTCGCTTTGCTGCGCAGTGATGCAACACGGGAGCTGTTTTCGCAATAGGTGTGGGCCTGCGGGGCATCTGCAAGAAGTCTCGTGCTGCCGTTTTGTTTTCCGCTGCAGAGACTGCTTGTGAGCGTGATGCATTTACAAGTGTAGTCCTGCATTAACGTAGAAGTAAGTCGCGGTTTGTGAGGTGTTGCTTTGGCTTCACCGTATTTCTCAATTGTGTTCAGGATGATATGCACAACTCATAAATGTATTATTATTATTATTAGTAGTAGTAGTAGTAGTAGTAGTACTAGTAGTAGTAGCAGTAGTATAAATGCAAAAAAACATGACTTCATTCACTGCCATTCCCGAATTTATTCAGGAATTGAAAATATGACGAAGAGCGCCATTCCCCAGTTTGTTCGGGTTTAGGTTTTTCTTGCTGGGGTGCTGATAAAGCGCAGGTCAGGCAAGGAACCATTTGATCTGACAGTGTACGTTTGGTAAGACCAACTGATGATAACAACAAATCATTCAAAAAGGCTCCGGTTATGCAGAGGATGCAAGTGGGATCCGATATAAAATGTCTGTGATATTAGAGGATGGAGAAAAGATTTTTTTTGTCTTTTGAGACTCCTCCAGTCATTGTTGCGTCAGTTAATACAATATGTGTTCTGTTTGCAGTTAAGTGTCAGAAAATTTCATTAAAATAGACTGAACCCAGCACAATGGTTGGAAGTAAACCCCCTTTTCCCTACTTCTTGGTGAATCATGTCTAGAATTCTGGATCAATGCGTCCCCTTCTGACTAGTCTCAGCTTCTTCGTCTTTTCCACCGCACTGATGTTCTGTTTGGCTACTGATAGCTGTCAGTAGTAATTTTCTCTTACACATTCTTTGGCCTCTCGTGGAGGGGATTGGTTGTTTTAAAGCGAATTAAAAATGTACCCCGCACAACATTGTGGACTGATTAAGGTTCTCCTGTTCACTGGTTCTGCCCGCATTGCCAGGAAGAAGGGGAAAAAAAGGAGCCAGAACAAAACGAAATACAAAGATGGAAGAAAATCAATTGTCCATGCACATCTGACATCTTAATGCCACAATCAGTAAGGAATGATGTGTGTAAGTGTCAGTCAATTGTCGGACATCGCAGGAGCTCTTAATTGAGTTGGTGGAAAGTGGCTGGTTGGGATATATTTCTCATGTTGGTCGAGGGCATCACCTGTGGACTGTATTGTTGGATCATGCAGACAGGTGACTTGTTACATCTCTGAGTCTTGCAATTTAACTAAATGCTGCATGTTTGTCTGTATGTTTTGCTATTTTTCTCTGTGACGGTCGTCATTAAAAAAATCATAAACATGATACTTTTACCGTCAAATATGCAGTTGGGCATTTGAGGCAAATAAAACAAATGTCTACCCTTAAAGCACAAAACACATATTGGCATTTGAGGCAAACTTCAGCTTTTAATCCCTCTTCTGATCAAAGTCAGTCAAGACTTGGTTATTGGAAGTCTCTTAAACGATTATCCTGAGCGATTGATTATCCTGTGGTATGCATCATTGATTGGTAAAAAAAAGGAACGTACTGAACTTGAACACAATATCTCACCCATAAAGTCTAAAAAGTTCCTTAGGAATGGACCTTTTTTTTCAATTGCTGACGAGTTTTAGCCATAAATATCATACAGACCAACATTTCTTGGTGTGCGGCAAGTGGGCTCTTTAAAATTACCGAGATGTTTCAAGATGCATCACGGAGAACGCGACAACTCATATGCATGTGTCCGTGCAGAATTTATCTAACGCTATAAAGTTTATTTTTTTTCTCTCATCCCCTTTTTCGTGTTTGCTTTTGCTGCCCTCTCAAACTTAAATATCCATCATAACACAAATGACCATGCTGCCAGTGTAAAATACTGCACTGGAGTAAAATGTTTGGGCATAAACTGGATGCTGTGCCTGCACTCTGCCTTATTAAGCAGCCAAACGGGCCAGGTAGGGAAAAAAAAAACTCGGATTTTTAACTCATTCACTGCCATTCATGAATTTAGTCCGGAATTGAAAATATGACATAAAGCACCATTCCCGAATTTGTTTGAGTTTTGTTTTTTCCTGCTTGAGTGCTGATAAAGCGCTGGCCATGGCCTCTTCCAATGGCCTCTGGCAATGATTTTTTTTCCCTTCCACAAGGGGCAGCATTTCCATTTTTTCCATGTTAGCGCTTTGTTATAGCCTCTTCTGTTGTTCAAGTGCTATATAAACCAATATTGCACTATATTTTGGACAGCCGCCCTCATTTCAAGCTCATATAACTCCAGACTCATACAATTTAGGAAATAATAATAATAATAATAATAATAATAATAATAATAATAATAATAATAATAATAATAATAATAGTAATAATAATAATCATCATCATCAGCATCATCATACATTTAATTTCTAAGCTCTCAAGGACACTTTACAGTCATAAGATATTTTTTCTGCGGGTGAGCAGCGGCAGCCACACGCGCCAGCGTTCACTCAACCCGGAAGTGACGAAGTGAAAAAAAAAAAAACTAAATAACAAATAGTATGACAACACAAAGACGCATAGAACTATTAACTCTTCTTTTCTGATGAAAGAAGAGAGTCTAATGTTTCTAACACTGTACTGACTGTTTATGTAGTCCTAAAACTCAATATTCTGTGGGTCCTGGAATTCAAGGGACAATGACAAAAACCCTGGCTCTGGAGTGGACACATTTTTGCACGTCTGGCAGTGGATGAGTTAATAAAGTCCACACAAGTTGAAACAATCATTTTCAAATCATAGCAAAAATGAAAAACACCTCTTCTGACTATTTTTGAATCTTATTCTTATCCCAACCATTTTTTGGCCTTGTTTTTGCTTCTGTTTCATGCACTATTTGTTTTTTCCCCTCTGTAAGATTGCCAATTGTTGCTTTTTTAATTTATATTTATATGTGGAGCACATGCGGCTAATATTCATTAGACTCATTAGAGTTTTAGGGTGCATTTCTGTTGTATCTAAACACAGAGACAATTCTGACGAAAGGACGTTTAAGCTACGGATTCATTGAAAATAATTATTTGAAATGATTCAGACAGTATGCAATTTGACAGTGAATTTTCTCATCTTCACAGGTGAATGTAATCCCATGCCCAGTAGACTGGTTAATTGACTGAAAATATCGCTTGGAGGTAGGCTGTCCTGTTAGCAAGGCAAAAGTCTCGATCGCAAATGGAGCGCAATGACAATGTGTAATAGCTGAGAAGGAAACTGCATAAACAATAGCCCGCAGGTCTAGGTAGGACAGCATAACAAGGATAAACTTTGCACATTGAAAATGTCTCCTTGCGAGGATGTGGCTACATTGTTTTTTATTGAAATAAATAAATAAATAAATAAAAGATTGTAAATGTCATGTCAAAAGTGCAGCTCTAGTATGAGCTCACTGCATGTTAACCAGTGAGCATACGCTTTCCCCTTTGCGCTACAACAAATACAACATTTGCACGCAATAAAAATGCCATGGAAGAAAATGGAGTTGGACAGCTGTACAGCGACAGGACCCAAAACCATGAGCAAATATGTCACACACTATGAAGAAGACGTGATTGTTTCCCAACTGTGACACAAGTGGTGCTTGCCCTCAAATATGAATTAAGAAAACAGGGCAGATTGCTTGTCCTTCCTAATAATATTACGAGACGGAAAATGCAAGACAAAAAATGCCCTTATTTGGAGAGTTGAGAACAGTACCTGCACACCCTTTCACACCAATACCCTGCAAAATTGCAACATCAGAGCACAATAACTAGTTTGTCAGAATTTGCCTTTGAATCAAAATGAAACTCGGCTGGATTAACTTTCATTAATCTTACAGTGGAGAAACAGCAAAGTGATGAAAGAGGAAAGGAAAGGAAAAAATAGAAAAACAAAATTAAGGACCTGCTGTAAATGCCGCCATTCTCGCGGCGCCATCTTAAAGTCAAAAGAACAAAAAAAACTAGATATTAAATAATCAGAGAATAGATAACATCAGTGGCAGCATTTAGAATATTCTACAAAATACTTGTAAGACATCCAATGCTTATCGGCAAAAGAGTGCAAGTGTCATGCAAGTTTTCAACTTTGCTTACATCAAGGCGCACTGTCTCTGTTCCGAATCTTGTGATATTGTTGGTTTTAGTTTAAGCCCATATTTCACTGAGCGCAAAAGATTTCCAAATGTCTGCGTGCATTCCATAGCCTCCATTTTACTCTAAAAAGACGATATTGTCACAAAGTCTTCTTTCTGTCTTTCACAATACTGTCAGCTTAAAAATATGTTGTGAACGATGTTTTAATTAGCGAGTTACACTACACAATTGTAAAACCTCATTATACTAAAAATTGTCAGAAGTGGACTCTCAATTGTTCACCGGACAGCCACAATATTGAAAACGATACCATCAACACGCTACAAACTCTTTCTCAGCATGTGATAATGGGACCCTGAGCCTGTAGGCTTTGACCATTGCTTGAATGAAATTATTCACCTGTGGATCATTAGCGTCTGACTCAGGGGAGATATGACCTTTCCGCACGATCTCATAATTAATAAACCTTTGCTTTGCCGGAATGAAATCATACGTCTGCAAATTATGGCCAAGGGCGTTCATTTACTCAACTGCTGAAGGCATAGCATTACAATGGCAGGTTAAAAATGTGTCATTTGACGTGAAATGAAAAGGCTCTGTTATGTAATATTACCAGTAGTGACTTATTGAAAATAAGCTATGAAGCTCCCAAAGCATAAAGATGGACACTCCAAACATTGGTGCGCAACCTCAACAGAGAGTCGAGTCAATGTTCTTTCCTGTATCATGCTCTACACCACAGATATGTAAAGGTGTGTGAGCTATAGGTTCCATCTAGGTTCCTGGCCCGCAGCAAAAAAAATTGTTTGACTTCTTTGATCTACAACCAAAACGGCAGTATGAAATAAACTAAATGTATGGGACTACAAACTTCATGGAGTGAGTGAAGAAGAGTGACAAGGACCATGCTACCATGAAACAAAAGCCACTGATGATGTAGCTGTGCTTCCCTCTGGTAGTTTTGGCACTATTCCTTAGGGAAATAGAGTAGCTTATTAGCTCAGAATGCACCAAAACTCCCTTTGCGTGGGTCATTCTTAATTATTATTCATTATTCTCGTCGGTACTCTCCATCACTGGCTTGTTTTTCAAATGACACTTTCATTCTTCATTCCGTGCCTTTTCTCAGCTTACAATTGCCCCTCTCGCCGCCAGCAGATGGCTTTTAAAGACCCCCCTGCTAAGCAAAACATAGAGCGCCTTTAGAAACTTTATTCTTGCTAATGCATACCCATTACTCCCCTTTTTATGTGGCTGTCTCATCGTCACACGCTCGTTTTATTTTTGCCACAACACCAGGGTCGTTGAGGGAAGGGCAATAACATCGGACAAAGAGGTTCCTTGCGAAATGGGCGCCCCGCTTCTCATTTTACCTATAAGATGGAAATCTAGCATCTTGCTACAAAGGAAGTGTGATGAAAACCAGTTGCCATCAACTGTTGATGGACAGCACAAATGGATGGATTTGAATGACTGACACAAACAATCACACAACATGCAAAGACCTGGTTCATAGCATCACCATTGCATTAAGCTAAAAGGAAGTAAAACTCTACTAAACTTGAACTAGCCATGGCGCAACATTAAATAATCTACCAACTTCTGCTCAGTCATCCGCATGGCAATCATCTCCATCTGGCATGACACGGAAGCAATCTTAAATGCTTGAACCACACCTGAGTCTTTTCTGATAAAAAATGTCAGTCTACTTTCTTCATGAAAACCTCCATTGGATATGATTGTCCTGTCTTGAAACCCTCTCCCTGTTTCCACCACCTCAAAGTACCCACTCAAAGTTGTTCGCTTGAAATTTTGCAGGCATTGTAACTGATGTAATTGATGTCAACGGTGTGCTCACAAATGTTGGCCCAACTTTAAATGCCACAAGCGTTGAGAGTGTTTGACTTTTTCACTGTGTTTCAAGCTATGGCTCCTCAACTCTTTTAGCTGGGTTGTGAACATAACTCCTGGTCAAGACCCTTGTCCAGAACAGTCCCCTTTCTTTTGTTTAAATAAAGCCAAAATGTTCACGATAACATCCAAGGCAAACCCCCTAATTGACTTTTTCTTATCCCTCGGATGGACTTCAATAAGACTTAGGCTCTTCTTTCAGCCTGAAGGCATCACTCTGTCAAGGGACACTATTCCCCTTTGGTCACAGCTTAAGAGACAAGGTTTCTTCCAGGCAGGTAACGCTGAACTGACACTCGGTAGGAAAACTGCTTTGATCCCCATCGCGATCACTGCACATCCAAGATGACAGCCAGGGGCGTCTTTGGACCGCTTTATTCCACTCAAGGTGGAAGAGAAAACACACAGGCTCCTAAAAAAAGAATGTGTGGCACTCTCATTTACTCAAGCCAAAATAATACCTGGACTGGCCTTTTGTGAGTCCCCGCTAGTGTTTTTGCGAGAATAAAGAGGCCTTATGTCTCACAGGCAATATTAGGGGCTCCATAAGGGAGTAGCATTTTATCATACTGTTGCTTGCCCCTGTTAACCATCTATTTTTAACATAGCTGTCTGATGTGGCCTTTTACAAATACAAAACACCCAAAGGCAATGCAACACCTGTAATCCAGCTGACAAAATAAGATAAACCGCAGTTGCGTTCACCGTAACTCACAACAGCATTATAGGTCGATTGTTGCCTCCAGCTATTTATTTTTTGATTTATTTATTTTAATGGCCACACATTGTTTATTGTATGTAGTAGTATTTTATCAATTTAAAAAGAACAAAAAGAAAAGATAACGCATCACGCCTAGGTAACTGACCACTCCCAGGACTTGAGCACTTTATCCGGACATTGTCTATGTCAATTTTAAGCGGTTCAGTCCAGAGTCAGACAACTTGGGGAAGTGCAGAATTATTGCAGCTATACGTTTTGGTCAGGAGTTGACACTTATTAATTACCTTTTCCCCACCGACACAACTTGTTTGGTCAAGCTTTGACCTTGTGGGGCTGAGTTATTAGTCATCAAATTTCAGTGTCATGACAAAAACTAAAAGCTCAAATTTATCAAGTGTACCACATTCATATTTTCTCGCTATCATACATTTCAGTGACAAGTCTACGTTTACTGTGAATTCAGTGATTGGGGGTGTGAATCTCCGCTTAGGCCTTGCAAAGTGAAGTTTCGACGTTCTAGTGCAGGGGTGTCAAAGTCATTTCTTGCCGCGGGCCACATTGTAGTTATGGTTTCCTCTCGAGGGCCGTTATGAATTTGGGGAACCCATTACTTTACCCATTACTTTAAATCCCTTCAAATGTTACGTATAGAGTACACAGCAAATCAATGAATAACTCGTTTTCAAATCTGAAGTCAAGAATAATGACTTTTATTGTGGTTGACATCCAATAATATGAAATTTTGGCTCAGATTTTAGCAATCATCATGGAATTTAACAAGTTTGATTTGCTTTCGCGGGCCGAAAAAAATGATGTGGCGGGCCGGATTTGGCCCGCGGGCCTTGACTTTGACACCTGTGTTCTAGTGTTTCAGTCCATTTTCTCTGGCTAGTATGGCCATATTATAAAACCCTTTTGCTTGAATTTATGAAAAAATATCAGGTGTTCATAGTTTAGTGTGCCTTGCGACTGCTAACTGCAACCCACGTCTGACTGATCAGGCACTGAAATGGCCACTTGAAACCAATATGACTGACTTCCTGTCTCTACCCGGACATTTTTTGTTAAGACTTGTTTTTTGTGATTTTTACTCTTGTCGTAAATACTGTCTATGTCATTTGGATACTATGATTGCACTCACGGTTCACAATGAAATATGTCTAAAGATCACATTGCACACTCCCAATCTGGCAGCCATTAGGAATATTCAACAATACTACTTTGATTGTTCCTGCCCCCAATTAGCTAGTCTTATAGCTGGCGTCACCTTACACAACCACTTTCTCAATGAATGTAAGTTAAAAATAGATTACCAGTGTCATGTGTAAAACAGAATAGTTTTAATTACTGTGACGTTGCCTCTTGATAAATCACGCTTTACTCTCTGTAGACTGAATTATTCCCAGGAGGATTATGAAAAAAAAACATCAGCACAACGGTTAGCATTAGAGTTTAAGAATAGTGGAATAACCGAATGGAGCCTTCTTAAAATTAGATCCATTGCCAATTAGATAGACTTTTACTCATGATCTTCATCCCTAATGGGATGTTGGTGTGCTAATAGTGTTTGGAACCATGTTAAATAATTGTCCAATAGAGGAGGATTCCGTTGAAAGAGCGTTCGATATTCAGCTGTTGTGCGCCCAGCGTCGAGGTAGTTGAAACAGATTTGTCTAGCCTCTTATTAGAATCCAATGGTGTTTAATAATGAATGTAATGCATTTCCTGGGCTATCATGACCATGATCCACATGCTGGCTTTATCGCTTCTTTCGGATCAACTTGATGTAAACTAGTGCTGCAGGGATTATGTAACAGCAATTCAGGACATCATTTTTGTTTGTTTGTTCTCACAGAAGAAAAATCTGCCCATTTAGAAGCAAAAACCTTTGAGAGCGGTGCATATGCTGAGACTTCATCTCAGTTGGTGTTTTGCCTTACGTTCACTGATGAGCTGTTTTATGGTTTGCTTTCTGTGCAGTCAGTGCCGGTTGTCAGTTGGTGCAATAAGTGTGAATGCTTGTTTGTGTTTATGCACTCTGTGATTGGGAGTAGATCAGGGTGTGCCCAAAACAAAGTCAGATGAGACAGGCTCACCACCCGGGTCAGTAAAACTGCTATGGAAAAGAGATTGGTGGTTTCAGTGCTTTTAGTAGTCTTGCCGGTCAAAAATGTAAAAGTGTCACTTGAAATATTGCTTTTGCATTTAATATATACCTATATTCAGTGATTATCATAATGACTGAAAGTACTGACAGAGAGATGGGACATAAGATTATAGGTAATTAATGCACTCTTACTGCTCCTTTCCTACTCGTTTGCAACATTTTTTTTTTCACGCATATCCAATTTTATGCAGCGCTTCATGAAGCTGTCATGAAATTACCCAGACAGATGGTAAAGATGGAATTAATGTTCTTTCCTTGCCTCAGACATTCAAACTATTTACGTATATACAACTATAAAGGGAAGCTTATTTGGCGCAAGTCCATATAAAAGCTACAGCGGCAGGTAATGTCCAAGGCACTCCATCCATTCCCTAGCACAGGAGGGAATAGAGGCTAGGTAAACAAAGCCATTAGAGACAAATCTATTTCTGAAGAAAACAGAATCACATCATCAAACTCGAGAAGAAGAAAAATATGATCCTGCAGCCCTTTGGGCCCCGGCGTGGCAATGATAGCCGACTGTGGCATTTGTCTTTATCAGTCCGCCTTGAGGGAGGGACAATGTGGCCGGCAAAGTGTGAAAATAAAAGGGAATGAGAAAGACAACAGAATCCGAAGAGCATAAGATCTTCTTCGCTCTTGAGCAAAAGGAAAAAAAAAGACGTCTCGGCCCCTACTTGTGTATGTGTGTGAGCATGTGGCATATACTTTCAGCTTGAATACACAGGTATACACAGTACCTCTGAATACATACCAGTTGCGTTCATACGCATTTCTTTGTAGATGCAATGAGGCTCTCAGGCAGTCATTCTTGAAATAGCAAAGAATGAGGGGATGGGCGGACATTAGGACCCAAGCCTCAAACCTTGCTGACTGACACACCGTTTCATCAAGATGACACCAGTGACCTGAGCACCTTTTGTTCACTTTGCAGTAACAACACAGTGGTCACATATAAATTGTAGTTTATTGAGGGGATGACACCATCTGATGGGTTATATGGTCTAGGGACAGGACAACAATAGCTGTGTCGTGATATTAAAATGGCCACAATACCGTAGCCGTCATGATGTTAAAAGTAGGAAACAGTAAGCGATTGTGAAACATTGCTTACAAAACCAACATTGAATCTGGTCATATGATATATATATATATATATATATATATATATATATATATATATATATATATATATATATATATATATACAGTAAAGTCTCGTTAAATCGATATCGGATATATCGATAGTCCCGGTTATATCGATACTATTTCTATGCACGCACTGAGAAAATTACATGCAAACAGGGTCGGATATATCGATAGTCCCGGTTATATCGATATTTTTTCGGACTCCCTTGACTATCGATATAACGAGACTTTACTGTATATATATATATATATATATATATATATATATATATATATATATATATATATATATATATATATATATATATATTTCTTATTCTCAAAGTAGCGAAGTAGCGAGGGATCACTGTACACCTCCGTCTTCTGACATTTTTTTATGCTTAGAAGATTTTTATCTTTTCACACCCCCCCCCCCCCCCCCCACTCCCGACCCAGTTTCCAATTGCTGCTGTGGACCGCAAATTTCCATCGTGGGACGGTTAAAGTCTTTCTGATTCTGATATTCGTGAATGAGTTAACAATGCTGAAATATTCTACAGGAAATATTACTACCGGTGTATATTCGATGATACGGTCGGTCCTTCTTGTTCAATCATGTTACGCTTTCATTAATTCTAGCGAGAGAGAAACAGGAACAATTGTTTCCTGACGTCAGAAAAAGCATCTCAGACGGAGTCTCATCTCCGTGTCGGATCCCCTCTGTTTGCCCTCCATCTTGGCTTCACTGTATAAAGCCTTGACTAGCTGCCTTGAGATTCCATGCCAAGTCTTTGCAGATGCTTCATCAGTTCCTTTTTCCAAAGCCAGACATTTTTTTTATGTATTATTTTTTTTTTCCTTCCCCCTCTCTGTTATTATCTGGCCAGAGCGGGTATTCTCTGAAGGCGACCTGTTTGTGCTGCCGCCAGGCTCATAGCCATTCACTGGCTCGCCTGTTTTCTTTTCTTCTCCCTCTGTTCAGTCTAAATACTCGGGGGAAATTTGTCTGTCTCTGATATATATATATATTTCTGCTGACCACCCCCCCCTTTGTTTTGCTTCTACTCATCAGTTTGCCGTTTGCTGAAACCCTCTTACTCATTTTTATGTGATTTTACAAGAGAGCTGTGTGGAAAAATCATTAATTAAAAACACAATTTATGTGTTAATATGCATAATTGCGTTTGTGTCCTGATCCCTATTGGAGATAATGCACCAAAAAAATGCCCTTCACCAGAACCTCAACAGCAGAAGGCGATAGTCAGCTCCAGCTTGCTTAATGCTGTGCCAATGTTGTTTGAACAGAAAAAAAAGCTAGCAATCGGCCATCTGGACATGATGGAATGACTCAAAAGGAGTTTTGAAGAGACTCTTAGCATCATCCATTCTCACAAAGACCAAAAGCTTGACTCATGCTTCTGTTGTCTTTGGGAATTCTGCTTTGGATGGTAAAACTGGAAAATGATCATTACCACTAATCATTAATGTCATTTGAACCAGATTCTAAACTCTCATATTTTGGTAAAATTTTGACATGTGACTTCATTAAAAAATGACCGTTACATGATCAACATTTTGGGGTCCGATCGCTTATCAATGAGGTTTTTAAAAAAAATGCAGATCCAATCACACAACAATGAGCATTCTGTCAATCAAAATAACTTATTTACCTCCCCATTTCTCCGCTGTAGGACAGAGCATCTCCTTCCCCCCTGTGGCATTGTGGGTGACCATCGGCCTCGCCGTGTGCCTGCTGGTCCTGCTTGTGGCGCTGGCCGCCGTCTGCCGCAGGAAGATCAAGGAGAGCTGCGAGGAGGCCAGGAGAGAAGGTAAGAAGGTCATTCGACACCGCTGGGCATTCTTCCATTCTCATGAATGATGGCCCAACACTGACCCGATGCCAATGTTTCATCCTCGTAGGTTGAATAAAATGGATATATTTTCATTTTTGTGGGGATGGGTCGGGATGCAAATATGGATTACTCTTTACTGACAAGAAGTGATTAAGTACCGTTACTGAATAACATTATTCAAATAAAAAGTCAAAGTCCATAGCTGAATAAATAAATGAATAAATGCACGTATGTACAAATAAATAAATAAATAAATACATTGCTAAATTAATAAATACAGACGCTCACCTACTTACGAACATTCAAGTTGCGAACAACGGTACATAGGTACATATTTTTAGTAAAATATGTAGTATTCTCTCCAGTTGTACATGTACGTATCTGTATAGAGCATATTATTAATTAAATGTTTATTTTTCAGTACAAACCAATACAGGTTACTTATACAAGCCTTAGACATATGTATATAAACCTTAAACATACTTATGTAAGCCTTAAACATACATTCCATAAAAAATATAGCACTGAATCAACTTACGAACAAATTCACCTTACGAACGACCGTTCGGAACGTATCTCGTTTATACGTTGTGGAGCGTCTGTACATGAATAAATACATAAATACAAACAGATATGAATACATAAATAAATACATTGCTAAATAAATACATTCATAATGCATAAATAAATACACAAATAAATAAATCAATAAATAAATGGAACATACTTTTCTCAACTGTGATTCTTGTTAACCGCCATTTTCAAGGTGGCAGCGCATTTTTTCCCCATCAAACCAATTCATTTTCATCACCTCTTCTTCTCCTTAAGGTTTTAGCGGAGGTAGAACCTTTTTGACATATAAGCTAAAATAACATGTGGCCTAATTCATAATCATCAAACTTATCATTTGAAAAATGTGGATCTATTTCTCTATGTAGGTAGTGATTTTCCATTGGACTGCATATTGACTTGAGATGAATATTTAATGCGTTGGTAGAATCACCCTGAGTGTTCTGAATACCTGTTTCTGTTATTGGACTGAGCATAATAATGCTGCCCTGATATATTTCAGTTTTCCGTGGGTGATTTCATGCCCCCCCCCACCCTCCCCATCTTGCTTTTTTTTAGATGAAAAACTACGTGAAATCAGCTTTCTACTCCATGTTGCCTCAGTTTGTGTTGGACCAACAATAAATGGCATGCCGAAGCAATCGAGTCTACTATTATAATGCAATTCTTCTTTTATGCATTAATTAGGAACAACACTGGAAAAAAGGCTCTAAAGAATGGAGGAAAAAAAGTAAAAGGCCACTGCACAATTGGATCTTTTCCATGCTGACTGCAATAGCCCAACCCGCTTGGTCCGGTTGTGATACACACTGTGAAGGCCCGCATGCATTATGACAGGAAAGACAGCGAAGATAAATTACTTCCACTTTTTTTTTCCTTTCACTGACCCCTTGCACGCGCGCTACCAACACGTGGTGAGCAACGAGTCAACTGCAATCCGGCTCGGCCCGGGAACGGCATTTAAAGATAAGACAAGCACAATTAGGCCGATGCGTTCACAAGGTACACGCGATCGCTTTTATAATCCTCCCTCCTCGCATCCGTTTTCACACCGTGTCATTCAATCAAAGCCTGTATCGTATGTGAATAAGTCGGCGGGGCCCTGCACTTCAAACACCAAAGTGCAGCTGGAAGGGAACAGTGTATACGCCTTTACATTTCAATCAGGTAGCTAACCAGATAATCAATCCTGCTTTCAGTGCGTCCAGCTCCTTCCCGCCCGACAAAATAGAGGCCACACAACCCCGAGAGCCCTTTGCTTGCGTGAGGCAGTGCATGATATATTTCTCTCTTTCCATTTCATTTGATTCTATACGTTCGATGGAGCTATTTACTCTCTCCCTACTAAGTCTGTGTCAAGTTCATATATATTTTTAAACCTGCGGGCCCTGTTGCAGACACCGGCTGACCTTTATTTAAATGTCTCCTCTACTCTGGGTGGATTTCATGACAGCAGAGCTGGTGGCTTTGCACCATTTGTATCCACACTACCACTTTTAGTTGTGATCCCAAGACGTTCCGTCATGGTAATTTCTGGAAGCAAGCGATATTCTCTTGCCATCTTGTATATATTAAAAAACATAGAAATAAATAAACAAATACATAAATGAATACACACATAAATAAATAAATACATACATACATACATACATACATACATACATACATACATACATACATACATACATACATACGTACGTACATACGCACACACGCACACACACACCTATCCATACACATATACACACAGACATACATACATACATACATACACTTAAGTGGTTGTTTTCGAACACACGAGTACGCAATCTGCCAAAAGCTTTGGAGGCTTGATGGATGCGGGCCTGGACGTCATCATCAATTAGACAGGAGGGTGTTAGAATGCTGCCGAGGTAGCTGAATTGTTGGACAACCTTGAGGGGTGTGCCACTGAGGGTGAACGCTGGGGTTGGAGAACTCTCTTTTGCCATGACCTCCGTTTTGGTTACATTGATCACGAGACCGAGTGATCGGTAGACGGAGGACATGGTATCAAGGGCATTTTGCATGGCAGCTGGGCTGTGGGCCAGCAGAGCACAATCATCTGCATACTGTAGCTCGTGGATGCCGCTGATCAGGGTCTTGGTCTTGGCCTGTAGGCGTCTGATGTTAAACAGGTTACCATCCAGGCGGAATTGGATTTCTACGCCGCCACCTTCCTGGATGGACTTATGGAAGAGGAGCGTAGCTGCCATCAGGAACAGGTTGAATATAGCAGGGGCCAGTACACAGCCCTGCTTCACCCCGACTTCCACAGGGAACGGGGAAGATTGCTGGCCACCAACAAGTACAGTTGCTTGCATGCCGCTGTGGAACTGTTTTAGGATGCCGAGAAATTTGGAGGGGATGCCAAATTTCTGCAGTATGGTCCAGAGAATGTCACGGTTAACTGTGTCAAATGCCTTTGTAAGGTCAATGAAGGTGATATAGAGGTCCTTGTTTTGTTCCTTGCATTTCTCCTGAACTTGGCGCGCAGCGAAGATCATGTCCAGAGTGCTTCGATCCTTCCTGAAGCCGCATTGTGTCTCTGGGAGGATGTCTTCGGTAATGTGCGATGTAAGACGGAACAGCATTACTTTTGCAAGAATCTTGCCAGCAACAGAAAGTAGGGAGATGCCACGGCTGTTGCCGCAGACTGACTTGTCCCCCTTCCTTTTGTAAATGGTGACGATGTTGCTGTCTTTCCATTCCTGAGGAAGTGTCCCGTTTTGCCAGATGTTGCAGATGAGGTGGTAAAGCTTCCGTGTCAGGAAGTAACCGCCGCTCTTGAAGACCTCAGCTGGAAGTCCATCAGGGCCAGGGCTTTTGTTGTTTTTAAGGCTCCGGATTGCAGAGAGGACCTCTGTGAACTGAGGAGGTTCATCAAGGGAGGGAACTGATGGAAGCTCTGGGAGGGAGTCAAGGACAGATGTGTCTGAAGGGTTTACTTGGTTGAGCAGGGAGTCAAAGTGCTCTGCCCAGCGCTCAAGTATTAGCTGTTTGTCCTTCAGTAGTACAGAACCGTCTGCAGATTTAACTGGGACAATGTGTTGTCTTCGTGGGCCGTGCAGGGATTTTACAGCATCATAGAAGGCGTGTGTGTTGTTGTTGTCTGCATGCCTCTGGATTTCTTGGGCCTTGCTGAGCCACCACTTGTTCTCCATCATCCTCAGCTGTTTCTGTGTTTCACCACGGATGGCCTTGTAGTGAGAGAGGAGAAGTGGAGAATGAGGGTTGGAGAGAAGTGTGGTATGGGCTTTGCGCTTGGCTTCCAGAAGCTCCTGTATGGCAGCTGAGCTGTTATCGAACCAGTCTTGATGACGTTTCTGAGTGAAGCCGATGGTCTCAGAGGCAGCTTGATGAATTGTTGTCCTCAATTTTTTCCACCTGCTTTCAACATCAAGGTCACCGTTACTGGTGTCGTTGTCCAGGCTGGCAAGTCCCTCTGCCAGCTTGTGGCGGTAGCTGGCTGCACATTCTGGGGACTCCAGGGCCCTGGTGTTAAGACGCCTTTGGGGTTGCTGTTTCTTATGAGGAGGTCGAATTCTCAGCTTGAGCCTGGACTTGATCAGTCGATGATCAGTCCAGCATTCAGCCCCACGCATGGCCCGCGTGATGCAGACATCATTTTGGTCCCGTTGCCTTGTGATGATGTAGTCCAGTAAGTGCCAATGTTTGGACCTGGGGTGCATCCATGATGTGATGTATTTCTTTTTCAGTTGAAAGATGGTGTTAGTTACAATCAACTGATGCTCAGAGCACAGAGTGAGGAGTCGGAGGCCATTGCTGTTTATTTTCCCCGTCCCGTGCCTTCCGATTACTTGTTTCCAGAGCCTGGCATCAGTACCTACTCGGGCATTGAAGTCACCCATCAGAACAAGTTTATCAGAGGCAGGGATTTTGGATATGGTAGCATCCAGGGACTCGTAGAAGGCATCTTTGGTGTTATCGTCAGCATCCAAGGTGGGAGCATAGGCGCTGATTAAAGTTGCGAAGCGACCTTTTACCAGGGGAATACGCCAGGTCATAAGCCGTTCACTGATGCCTTGGGGGGACTCAGGGATGTTACTGAGTAAGCTGCTTTTCACAGCAAAGCCAACTCCATGGAGTCTTCGCTCATTCTCTGGGAGACCCTTCCAGAAGAAGGTGTAACCTTCACCAACTTCTGTGAGTGAATCCTCGCCTGAGAACCGAGTCTCACTGAGTGCGCCAATATCGATGTTGTACCTTCTCAGCTCATGTGCGATGAGGGCAGTTCGTCTCCGAGGTCTCTCCATCCCGTCTCGAGCATCGAGGAGGGTGCGAACATTCCAGGAAGCCAGGTTCATAGTCATGGGTTTGATTATATTTCGTTTTCGACCGCAGAGGGGGGATGCCTTGGTGGCTGCGGTGGGCCACCCAGGTGTGGTGGAACAAGCAATGTTTAGGTCACCTTTTCTAGACCCTTCCCCTATAAGGGGTGAGCAGTGCGGACCCTGAATAGGGCTGCTCAGACGCACAGGATGCTGCCGAAGGATAATGTTGCTCCATCCCATCTTCGCAACGACCATCAATCCTGTACCGCCGCTGTGTAGGATTCAAGCTAGAAGCTTCCAGTCACATCCATGACCTGCCCCCGTCACTTTATCCTATCGCCAGTGGACTTATATGGTGGAAGCTGAAACCTGCGCTACTAGTGGATTTAGTGTGAGGGACGGGGCGCGCAATTCCTTCCCCCACATACTTGGCCGCACCCACTGTATTCCAGTGGCAAGAGTGAAGACTCGAGACGACCTTCAGGTGAGTGCGGTTGCAAGGGGCTGCCGGTGGTCCGATCTGTTGGACTCCGCCTACGCCTACCCCCGGGTGCGGATTTGGGATCACTCTTTGTCTGGCCTCTACCCTCCGACCTGTTCGGCTTGGGTGACCCTGCCAGGAGTACAAGATTCCAGCCGACATAGCTCTCGGGGTCACGGAGACGCGCAAAGTGCCTCACCACGATAAGGTGGTGATCCCAGTCGAGGCATACATACATACATACATACATACATACATACATACATACATACATACACGCATACATACACGCATACATACACGCATACATATACGCATACATACACGCATACATATACGCATACATACATACATACATACATACATACATACATACATACATACATACATACATACATACATACATACATACATACATACATAAAATAAATAAAAGTACCTAACACAAATAAGTTACAGATAATTAAATAAAGGAGTACAAATAAATTAAAGCAATAAATAAAATATGTATATACATAAATAAATACATAAATTACAGATAAATTAATAAAGGAATAAAAATAAATGTAAAAAAATTAGTATATGTAAAAAAAACTTGAATTACAAATAAATGAACAAATAAAGGAATACAAAATAAATAATAATAATAATAAAATATGTATACAAATAAATAAATAAATAAATAAATGTAAAAAATACATTTTCTATAATTCTAAATAAATACAATATATACGGTATATCATCATATATTGTATTAAAATATGTAATTGTGTATTTGTTTATTTATTTAATTATTTATAACCAGCAGCTAAATGTGTTTACCCTATTGGTGAGAAGAATTGACACTCTATTTTGCGGCTGTTTAACGCATATATCTGTGTGTGTTTTTGGTATGCCGCGACATGGCACAATCGCGCTGAGCTTCATGGTCATCCAGGTGCTCTCATCACAACTTGTCCTTTGAGCTTGCCGCAGGCGGCTGATGAAATGATGTGCATTGTGTCTGTCACTTTCCACTCATAGCAGCGCCTCGGTTTTTTTTTTTTCATTACAGCTGAGGAGGCCAAGGAACTAGAAGAAGACGAAGAGTCAAAGACAGGTCAGCCAATGCACACTGCGTTCATGCACTGACACTCATCGTCCTGACAGAAAGATTCTGTATGTTTAGAATGGGGAGGGGGTGTGGGGGGACAAATAGTGGGCAGGAATTAATGTTTTGCTCAGGTTATTGGCTTGCCATAGGTCACAAAACTGTGCACAAAAAGAATGCAGATACACACACACACACGCACGCACGCACGCACGCACACACACACACACACACACACACACACACACACACACACACACACACACACACACACACTCATCTAAGTGAACATTGTAAATAATGTGAAGATATGGCTGTTATATATACCAAAATGGTTACTCGCCCACCCAAAAAAAAGCTCAAATATCCAATAATTGCAAACTTTGCATCGAACAATTTGCCCGTGACGAAAACCACATTGACGTCAATATGCAATCTTGCAAATCGATGCAATGGTCAACGTTGCTTGTCGAACACAACCAAGAAGATAAATTAGCTAATATCGAAATTGGACACTGAAGCAAAAAAATGAGGGAGCGAGCGGCCAGGTGTAAGGGCGACCTAACAAAAGCACTTAGTGAATGTTAACTTTATTTACTCAAGTGCCAGTGAATGCTGATGAAGCATGAATGCACATAAAAAATGAGAACTGCTTCAGGCACCAAATCCAGCAGCCTGTTGGCATCATTCTTCCTCCAGTGCGTGTGTGTGTGTTTTTGTGTGTATGCGTATGTTGAATAGAGACAGATGCACTCATTTAGAAACGCCAACAAGCTGTTTTACATTACCTGTTCCCCAAAAGCGACACCGAAAAAAAGTCATTACGTTCAAGTCGCACCAAATGAACGGCGGTTAGAGCTGGTGTGTATCTCAAGCTTGTTGTTCGAGCCGCACTTGTAGATATTTTGGGCAATAAAGAGTAAAATAAACCTGACGTCAATACTCCACAGTAACAGGAAGAGAACATCCCAGGAGGTGCTTTAAAGTTTTGCCGCTTGATCAATTTCATACGTTTATCAAAATGGCCAATGAAAGAAAACAACTAGACGTTATGTAATGTCAGCAGGGAAATTAAGAGACTTTTTTTTAAGAGTTGATAGCAAGGTCGACACTTTTAGCTCAGTCTTTGCAGTTGGTAAGAAAATCAATCAATTCCAGATTTTTGCTTGGTTTTGTGTCCACAAAACAAACCCATCATCCAACACTTATCTTGTTCAGGGTTGTAGTATATATTGTATGTACTCGTGCCCATTTTTAAGAACAAAGGAGATGTGCAGAGTGGTACTAACTACAGAGGAATAAAGTTGATGAGCCATACAATGAAACTCTGGGAAAGAGTAGTTGAAGCAAGACTAAGAGCAGAAGTGAACATTTGTGAGCAGCAGTATGGCTTCATGCCAAAAAAAGAGTACGACAGATGCAGTGTTTGCTTTAAGAATGCTGATAGAGAAGTACAGGGTAGCAGAGCTGAAGATGTTGAGGTTTTCTTTGGGAGTGACCAGGTTGGACAGGACCAGGAATGAGTACATTAGAGGGACAACCTATATTAGAGGCTTTGGTTTGGACATGTCCAGAGGAGAGAGAGTGACTATATCGGGAGAAGGATGTTGAGCCTTGAACTGCCAGGCAGGAGACCGAGAGGAAGACCGAAGAGGAGGTTTATGGATGTGGTTAAAGAAGACATGAAGGTAGCTGGTGTGAGAGAAGAGGATGCACAAAACTGGGATAGATGGAGGACATTGATTCGCTGTAGCGACCCCTGAGGGGAAAAGCCGAAAGGAAAAGAAGAAGAGTTCACATTAAAAAATATTTCTGTTATTATTGAGAGGCTGAAATGCGATGGTTTGGAGTTGATCAATTGCATGAAAGGATCACTCATTCATCAGAATAAGTACTTATTTTGATAATTGATTATTTTTCGATTAATTATTAACTACCAATGTCAAGACCATAAACAACCTAGCACAGAAGCAAACTCAAGATTATTCAGTAAATCTTGACTTCATCTTGGTTTTACTCACTGGTGCTTTCTACTATCTTTGTCACTGCTTTATTTCCTGTATATGATAGCTGTCCATGTAAGCGCTTTGTTAGAGCTGCAGCTGTTCGTCTGTGTAAGCTCTCAGTCAGACAGGAGTGGTACATCGTTGAAAAGGTTTCTTTACATATATATGTATATATATACTTACAACAGACTTCTTAGATCGTTACGAAATAGGCTTAATCATGGTGATGAGGTGATACCAGGGCGAATGGGGCAATCAGGCCAGTCGTAGACCATAATCAGTCAGGACAATGCTCCTCCCAAGCTTAGAGCAGGGACCTATCAAAGCAGAGGTCTGGCACCGCCACCTTTGGACATTAGGGATATATAAAGGGCCAGAGCTACCCGCAAAATTTTAGTTCGATGAATAAGCCTCTTGGATGAGAAGCGAAACATCCGACACCTTCAAAGAAGTACAGATTACGGCTGAAGAAATATTTTCATTGAAATCTTCAGATGTTGTTAAATCGATTGCTGTGTAAATCAATATGTATTGTATAAATGGTCACCATCATCCTTAGTTATTTTCCCCTCAATTGTTAATCTCATTGCAATCCTTCATTGGACTCCTTCTTTCATCTGATTACATTTTCTAGCCCTCCCCCGCCATCCCTAAAGTTAAAACAATGTGATTTTAATACGGCACAAGGTGATGGCAGTGGGGCGCGATGACTTTTTCTATTCTTTATTGCCTCCCTCATAAATGCTTCAGAGTTCTGTGCATCCAAGAATGAGGTCGGCTGTCCCGTAACTAGCTGGGCTGAATATTTCAACGAAAACAGTGTAGGGGACTGATCATGCATGCTAGGGCAAAAATAAGCAAGCAGATCACCGTGCCAACTCGCCCGCGATCCCTCTCGCCATCGTGTGGATCGTGGTTCGATCCAGGTAGATGTCTCGGGGGCGGCATCACTGGTGAAGGTGAGCTTTAATGGCTCTTGCCTTCTGAGACGACTCGTGTAAGCACTCCGGGACGGTCGGCTTTTGTGTTGCCATCTGGCTCCAGTTGTGCTGACAAAGGCCGGGTCCCTGCCCAAGACAAAGACGGCCAAAACAAGCTCGGCTTTTAATGATGACGATGGGGAGTTCACGTGTGTTATCTTAATGAGCTGTCCAAAGGAGAGCACGCCTTCCCTTTCAAAGGCGGCCTGACTGGAACAATAAGTAGTGATAACGAGGAACAGGGACTCATTCATTCACGCCGGGGTGAGGTATTCCTTTGTTGGCTTTATAGCTACGGCAAATAATGTTAAATGGCACTCAAATTGTGGATTCAGTGCAAATGTATTCCCCTTTTCCCAATCTGTGGTACCAACATGGCTGACTCTCCATGTAGGATAGATTTGCCATTTGCTGTCTCAAAATAAAAAAAATACTTTGGTTTAAATACTCTTTGAATGGAGGCTTAGCTATTTGTGTGCCGATGAGTATTTATAACCAAGAAATGAATGTTCCATTTGAAATTAAGTAATTCACTGCCATCCCCAAATTTATTCGGGAATTGAAAATATGATGTGTAAGCGCCATTTGTTTGAGTTTTGCTTTTTCCGGCGGGGGTGGGTGCCGATAATACGCTGGTAAGACCTCTGGCAATTTTTTTCCCTTCCCTTTCCAGCATTTCCTTTTTTCCATGTTAGCGCTTTGTTACAGCTTCAGCTGTTGTTCAAGCGTTATATCAACCAATATGTATCAGTATTCGAATCATCTTTATTGCTAAGTATGTAGAACACACAAGGAATGTATTCCCGGAAGAAGACGCTGCACTAGTATCATCATCAAAAAATTGCAGAGTGGCACTATACAGCTCCATTTGGGCTACTGTTCAAAGAGTTCAAAGAGTTAATGACTTGGGGAAAGAAGCTTTTTAAATGTCTGTTGGATTTGGTGCGCCTGGATAGGTAGCGCCTGCCTGAGGGGTGTAGCTGGAAAAGGTGGTGGGCAGGGTGCGGAGGGTCCAGTAGGATTTTCCGTGCCCTAGTTTGGATTCTTGCAGTGTGCAAGTCCTCGATAGTGGGTAGGGCGGTGCCAATGATTTTTTCCGCCGTCCTAACTGTCCGTTGAAGTCGGATTTTGTGGCGTTTCCATTTTTGTGGCGGCCCCCGAACCGAACGGTGATGGTATGTATTGCATTGTATTTTGGACAACCACCCTCATTTCAAACTCATATAACTCCAGACCCATATAATTTAGCAATTAACTCTTTTTTTCTGATGAAAGAAGAGAGTTTAAGGTTTCTTACGCTGCATTGAATGTGTACGTAATCCGAAAACTCAATATTCTGTGGGTTCCACAATTTGAGTGACAATGACAAAAGCTCTTTAACTGGAATGGACATAGTTTTGCACATCGTGTAGCATGAGTTAAATAAAAACATATACAGTAAAGTCTCGTTATATCGATATTCAAGGGAGTCCGAAAAAATATCGATATAACCGGGACTATCGATATATCCGACCCTGTTTGCATGTAATTTTCTCCGTGCGTGCATAGAAATAGTATCGATATAACCGGGACTATCGATATATCCGATATCGATATAACGAGACTTTACTGTATATATATATATATATATATATATATATATATATATATATATATATATATATATATATATATATATATATATATATATATATATATATATAAGCCAAACTGGGGGTGAAACATTTCAGAAAGTCCACATTTCTCCTCATGCAACAGTTTTGTCGTCATTTGTTTTAGAGTATTTTGTGTAATTGGGTTTAGCATGGAAATGATCTTTAACTCAACTGTATTTATAGAGTACTTTCAAACAGACAAGCTGCATACATAGTGCTGTACACGGACAACTTTCACCCATACTTTACACCCCCCACTACCCCTTACCTCCTCCGAAAAAAAAGTCTACGCGAGGCATGCTGCCTGCTCCCTCATTCCAACAGCAAGCTATCTCAGAATCCACCCAGCAGGTTCGAAGGCTGCAAACGTGGCATCCACACTTTGATAGTTATTTATTTATTTTAACAGTAAGGAGCCGCAGCCTGACCCGCATCACAGACGGGCTTTCGCCTTGGCACGGGGTGCCAGATTATTCATTCTGCACTGCTGCACTAAACTCCCCTAACACCTAGTCAGCAAAACAGGCGTCGTCAGTGTCGCTTGACAGACCTTTTTGGTACCTTGCCAGGATGACTCTCAATTTGTCTGAATCCAAGCTAGGAAATGCCATGCTCAATTGGGGAGACAAAGCCATGACATCACGGCTACACCTTCTGCAAGCTCGTATGGTTACGCACCGTCAATGTCATGGCGAAACATGTCATCTGGAAACATAGTTTGCTACTATCGGAATTATACAAAACCCCGGATGCATGAACTGTTATGGTATTTTTAAGACTTTCCTATTCTGCTTTTTTTTTTCCTGACACCATTTTTTTTAAACCAAAGTAGGTCTGACAGACAACTTTACAGCTAATTTCACTTACATCAATACCTTGGCTTACGAACTTAATTGGTTCTCAGACAGAGTGTGTAAGGTGAAAAGTGTGGATCCCAGAATTTATTTTCCCCTCGGAAACCATTAAAATGAGAATAATCCGTTCCCAGATCTCCATAAAACATGCTTTTCTACTTTCTATTTTTTTCTAAGCCATAGAACTCCACAAAATATACCTTATTTTATGTATAATAAATGTGCAATGGTATTATAATTAAAGAAATAAACTTTACTGTACAATAATGTCGTTTTATTTACCTTTGTGATGATCATTGATGGCTTGATGGAATGGAGTGGCCGGTTTCATCAGCATTAAACACTTGATGAGGAACTTCTTCTTTCACCATCTTGAGGAATGATTCCTTGTAGGTGCTTTCTCTGTGATAATTGTATCTAGTTCCTCAATTGTATTCTGTTTAGCTGGGTTGCAGTCTACACTCTGCCTTTGAACTATCAAATTTGAAACTCTCTCACTGTCGTCTGCCTGTCTCTTTAATGTTTAACCCCCCCCCCCCTCACTGCTGCGTTCTTGACCAATCACGTGGCTTTAACCGAAGACTGGGACGGGGAACAGAGGACAAAAACAGTCGGCTGCCATTTTGTTGTTAGAAGAACGGGCTCGTTCACATCACTCTGAAGCAGCTCCGTGTACTAAGAAAGTTCGTATGCCAAGGTAAAGTTTGTATGCCAAGGTAAAACTTTCATAAATGTAACGTTCATGTACCGAAAAGTTCGTGAGCCAAGGGTTGGGTAAACCAAGGTATCACTGTATCTTCATCTGCATTTAAGCACATGAATGCCATCCGATTTCCATTTGCGCAGTTGAGTGTTTTGGACTCTGACAGCAGAAAAAGCTCCCTGACAGTGTGAATGTGAGTATGAATCATTGCCCATCTAAAAATCGGAATCAGAATCAGAAAACCTTTAATAGTCTCAAATGGGGAAATGTGTGGCTTGTGATTGCCTGGCGACCAGTCCAAAGTAGATTTGCATTTGGCCTGAAGTTAGTTGGAGTCGTCTCCCGTTTACCTTCAACCCTGAACAGAATATGCGGTCTTCAGGATGGATGGATCGTATTGAACTGTGCGTGCTCGCTGAGACAAAGTACACTCAACAACGGCGTGAGTTGAGATTCCAAAACTCCAAACGCTCGTGCTGTGTTAAATACCCCAAGCACCGCAAAGCCTCACTTTGAAGCAATTAACAGCACTACACTAAAATCCCTTCAAATCTCTAAGTAAGCCAAGTATTGACTTGATTTAACGCATCTAAATGACGCCACCCTAATTTATGTTCACTGCCAGATCTGCACCGAGCGGGTCATCCAAAAACTTTTCTGATGATTGTTGTCAGTACTTTTCAGGGAAAGTGCTCATTTAGAACTGGCAGATTATAAGTGTACAAGCTTGTAAGTATGAGGGCATCTTTTTGTTAGCATTGTTAAATAGCACGCTTCTATTTTTGTCCACGCCTAAATGAGCCTGGAGGCTCGTTGTCTATGTGTTGCAGACAGACTGAAACAAGGGCGGCCGTATCAGTCAAAGTCACCTCTGTTCTTTTTATATCCCCATCCCTCCGTCCCGTCTATCGAGTTATTCGCCAGCACGTATGGCAATAAAGATAGAACACCTTAATGTGCGAGGAACGGAGTGTTCACCTTATGCTTCCACTGGGGAAGCGCGGTGTTATGCTCGCAGCGAATTACTGCCACGCTTTCAATATTCTTTCGGGAGCGTTAGCTGTATGTTCCTTGGCATCTGTAATTGCCTTGGGGACTTGGATATACAATGCGTGCATCATTTTCAATATAGATAGACAATTGTTTTTTTGTTTTTTTTTGGGGGGGGTTCTAATTGTCCTGAGCTGTATTCTATAATTATATTCAACTCCAGTCGAAGTTGTTAAGGAAGCGCCACTCAACAAATCAATATCAACAACTCAATTTCATCTGTTATTCTCCTGATACAACACAAAGATCAACCTGGGCAATATAATGAATTCTTATTACAAAGATGTCTGTAAAAAAAATCATCTAACTTTTGAAACGATAACGATATTCAGCGTGAAAGGCAACTCTCGCCGTTATTCATTCCGCGGTAATACGAATGCAATACAAATAATTGGTTGACTTCCATTCATTCATTAATTCATTTGTGTAAAATATTGTCCTCGTGTGGGTTGCAGAACCGCTGGAACTTATTCCAGGTTGATGGCATACAAAAGATGAAGTCGATGAAAATGTTTCTTCAGCCATCATCTGTACTTCTTTGAAGGTGTCGGACGTTTCACTTCTTATCTAAGAGCCTTCGTCAGCGAACTAAAGTCTTTTGCTGGTAGTTTCGGCCCTATATATATCCCTACTGTCCCGACGTGGCGGTGGCAGACTCAGCTATGATTGGTCTCTGTTCTCAGGTTGTGGGGGAACAGAGGACTACTCCCTGATTACTTCTATTGTCCTGACTGATTACTTCTATTATTCTGCCTGAGTATGAGGTCTAGGACTGGCCTGATTGCCCCTTTGCTCTGGTATCACCTCATCAGCATAACTAAGCCTGTGTTGCGTAAGAAGTCAGTTGTACGAACGATCCAAATTGAACCTCACCCCACCATGGCGATTTAGTGAAGGATTTTGCTGTTTTATGAAAATAGCTTCTTTTACTCCGCTTTCAAACCATCTATTTTATTTTGCTAAGATGTTAACCTCATTGTCGTCAAATGAGTGGTTGCTAGCTTTTAGGTGCATATGTACTGCCGATTGAGGCCCACTCGTATTATCCCTGCGATGTTGATAAAGTCTTTTTTGAGAATTTGTTTAGTCTCCCCAATGTATTGCTCTTTACAAGTTTCATTTTTATAATGTATTGAATAAACTACATTACTTTGTTTTTCATTAGGCAGCCTATATAAGGTGAAGTCAAAACAAAAGGTAATCGGTATCATATTAATCTGTTGCAAATTTCCCCATTGTGGGACCATTACAGGTTTTCTGATTCTGAAAACACGTTTTAAAGATTCTCCTGAGTTTGTAGCTAAATAAAAATGATAATCAAGGTGGCTTACCATTTGTAATAGATATAATAGACATCAAAATGGCTACCCTCAGGCCCTTTAAATTTGGCGCGAGGTGTGCTGTCGACATGGTAACAGACTCGCTGGAGGAGAAACTCGTTCGGCACAAAGTACGGCGAGAAGATCTCCAGTGGATGACGCAAGTTTGACAGCTGCCAAGATGGCACTTACAGACTACCTTCAAGCCCAAATCATGTCTTTCTGAGACACTGGTGGCTAATCAAAGAGTAGCAAAAACGAGATGTTGTTGAAATTTCTCGGGGAGTTGGGGTTATGAGGCCTGGGGTGATATTAATAAAACCAACCCGTATTCTTCCACTGATTACAAAAGGACAGATCATTATTAAAACAAATGCTTCTATTGTTGCGAAACAGAATTTTGGAGGCCTTGAACGATAAGGCACCAAAATGCTGGCAAGATGGAGACCTCTTGTTTGAGAATGGTTGGCTGTTAATAAAGTACCATATTTTCCTGTGTATAAGGAGCACCAAAAGGCGTTAATTTTCTTCAAAAGATGACGCTACGCCTTATGCGCAGGTGCACCTTATATGTGAAGTAATAGTGAGCCGCAACAGGTCTCGCAACTACTGCCACCGACCGATTTCCCCTTATCGAAGAAGTCGTGTCTCTACTGTAGCGCATTATAATGTGGTGTGCCTTATATTTAGAAAACCTTGATATATTTTAGATTATATTTGGAATTTTCTTTCATGAATTGAAGGTACGCCTTATAGTCCGGTGTGCCTTACATGTGAAAAAGTTTGAAAATACACCATTGGGGATGTGCCTCATAAATGAAATGTATTATTATTATTATACACAGGAAAACATGGTAATTTGCGCATTTTACAAGGCCAAATTTAAATACCTTATTTATCTTTGGGGTACCATATTGATGCAAAGTACCCTTTTATTTATTGGTTTGTTGACTTTTTTTCCTGACTTATGCAGAGCCTGAATATACAGTAAAGTCTCGTTATATCGATATTCAAGGGAGTCCGAAAAAATATCGATATAACCGGGACTATCGATATATCCGACTCTGTTTGCGTGTAATTTTCTCCGTGCGTGCATAGAAATAGTATCGATATAACCGGGACTATCGATATATCCGATATCGATATAACGAGACTTTACTGTATTTATTAACTCATTCAGTGCCAGACGATGTGCAAAAATGTGTCCACTCCAGTGCCAGGGTTTTTGTCATTTTCACTGAAATTGCAGGACCCACAGAATATTGAGTTTCAGGACTACATAAAAACATTCAATGCAGCTTACAAAACCTTGACTCTCTTCTATCTTTAGAAAAAAATAGTTAATGCCTAGGTTATGTGGATCCGGAGTTCCCCGTCGTGGGAGGGAAAAACATTGTCAGAGATCTGACCAACGATTTATCGGCACCCCTTCACAAGAAAAACCAAAACCCGAACAAATTCGGGAATGGCGCTACACGTCATGCTTTTCAATTCCCGAATAAATTTGGGAATGGCAGTGAATGAGTTAAGTTTATCTTCAGTTCTACAATAATATCTAGGTTGAATAAAAAATAAATAAATATAAAAGCTTTTCTTATGATGACATGATTGCCTTGCAAATACACACTGCAATACTGTTGCTTACGCTCTCATGATTTCATAACCTCGTTTGACAGACCTTTGGGTCCCTGGCATACATCTCGAGTCATAATTGAGAGGAAGAGAGCCTGTGGATAGAAGCTCAACTTGACATGCCCTTCTTTACACTGGCAGCCACGAGGCTCTCCCAACGGCCGCACATTACTAACTAAAGATATGTAAATAGAACAGCGGTGGTGGTGGTGCCTTCATTATTAGATGTGGGTTGCCGGATAACTTCAAGAGTCCTAATTAAGAGCCTCCCCCCACTGGCGTGTTGTTTAGCGGTTATACACGTGTTAGCGAACCATTGCGCTAGCGGCTTTGACGGCAAAAGCTTTTCCACGCGAGTATATTTCTCTCCCAGAGAGGCACCCGAGAGACTGCCAACACTGTGCTGGGATAATAACAGGAATTATCAACCTCTTAATATTGCATTGATTTCGAATTAGATGGAATCCTGTTGTTAGTCGGAGTACAGCTGCAGGGTGTTTTGGATAAGGGGTTTTGCCCTTCCTTTATTCATCCACTCTTATTTTACTGTTTATCATAAAATACGGTGATTCTCAAGGTGTGGCACACATACCACGAGCAGGCTGTCCTGTAAAACTCAAATAAAAGCATCGCCTGCACAATGATTACAAAAAGCCAACTGGATGCTATGCTAATTTTTTCAGGTCTCGCTTCCTAATTGTCACTTGTTCCATTTAATGTCACAATCATGGATTCCGCAAAAATTGGCAAGCAATATCAATCATAATTATTAAAATGTTTGTTACGATTGTCTCCTCTGACTGTTTTCCAGAGTCTGTTGTTGATCACTTCCCACAGCTCTGGTTAATCACTCCCGAATTATCTTTCAGACACATCACAGACTCCAGATTTTCCTGACTTTGATCGTAAGGAGTGAAGCTACTTAGATTCGGCCTGATACACGTTTTGATTCGGCCTGATACACGTGTTCACCGCATTTTACAAATCAAGATGCATAGCTTATCTCTAAAGCACCACTACTCGTTTTCGGATCGCCATCTTCACGCCACATGTTGCAAGTGCTTCACCAGCGGTAGGAGTGATGTACACTGTGTACACGCACCCGACGCATAATCCCCATATCTATCTCACTCACGCCAAATCTGCCTCCCCAGTTTGCCTCCACACTAGTGTGACTAATGAAATAAAATATCCACGCCCTCTGCGTCCTGACAAGAGGGGAGAACTCCCCGCGAAGCCATCTAATGTGTATCTCATGCTAATCTCATTTTTTTCCTCCTCAGCAATGACACTACTGAAGAGCTAAAGCCCAGAGACAACAAAGGGTGAGTGTGATGTGAATGTGGATCGCCTCTCTTTATTTGTTTTTGTCTCTCTTCGAGCACACTCGCCTTTTACTCATTCACTGCCAGACGATGTGCAAAAATGTGTCCACTCCAGTTCAAGGGTTTTTGTTATTGTCACTCAAATTCTTGGAGCCACAGATATTGAGTTTTAGGACTGCATTCGCATTCAATTCAGCGTTAAAAACCTTCGACTTTCTTCTTACATCAGGAAACCAAGAGTTAATTGCTAAATTATATGGGTCTGGAGTTATATGAGATTGAAATGGGTGTGGCTATACAAAATATAATACAATACATACATATTGATTTATATAGTCCTTTCACAACAGTTGAAGCTGTAACATAGATAAAAGGCAAATGCCGCCACCTCGTGGAAACATGGCCAGAGGTCTGACCAGCACTTTATCGGCACCTCCCGCAAGAAAATCTAAGTTCTTCTCAATTCATTTAATGTCCCCATGAATTGTGGAACAACATCTATTACAAAAAAGGCCACTATTGGAAGAAATATGATCACTCTCAACTAACTTTAACAACAAGACCATGTATCCATCTGTCGTACCCACCTTTATAAAAGAAGCCAAATCATGATTGGTCAAAAGCAATGATTTCATGTAATTACCTCAGTTCATAGACACCTGCTGCCGCTCTTCTCCTGTACCACTTCGACACCATTTCGGCCCTGCTTGGCTTCGAGTGGTCACTTTTCCCATTTGATTTTTCTGGGGGGCCGCATGCTGACAATGTAATCACTTTTCAGAACTTGACTTTGAGCCGTTTGAGGCCATGCAATTACTGTCTTTTGATTGCACGACAGATTTCCTCAATTCTCAAGTGAGGTGGCAAAAGCACGTCTGCTGAACATATCCATTTCCTGGTTTTAAAGCCAGCTATTTTGAAAAAATAAAACCTCTCATTATCTTTTGACTACCTTGAAGCAGTAATTCATGCTTTTGTCACATCTCGGTTCGATTACTGTAATGCACTTTACTTTGGTGTCAGTCAATCCTCCATGAAGCGTCTCCAGCTGGTATCCAGCTACTAATCTGGCATCCCTTCACTGACTCCCTATACATTTTAGAGTTCTTTTCAAGAAATTATTATTTGTCTTTAAATCTTTAAATGGCCTTGCTCCTCCTTACCTCTTCGAGCTCATCCACCCCTACACACCTTCCCGATGCCTCAGATCTGCAGACCAGACATTATTAGATGTGACAAAAACTAAACGAAGGCTTAGAGGGGATCGAGCCTTTTCCGTTGCTGATTCCACTCTCTGGAATGACCTGCAACTGAACATTCAGCAAGCCCCTTTACTGCCCATCTTTAAAACCTGTCTCAAAACTCACTTGTACTCTGTGGTATTTGACTCAGCATGTTTCTGACTTGATCGTAGTTTCATTCCCTGGTGCTTTCTACTATCTTTGTGACTGCTTCATTTCCTGTATATGATAGCTGTCCATGTCAAGCGCTTTTTTACAGCTTCTGCTGTTGTTAAAGCGCAATATAAATCAATATGTATTGTATTGTATTGTATTGTATTGTATTGTATTGTATTGTATTGTATTGTATCTATCACACACAAATAATCAAACCACTTTTAATATAACTTCAAGAGAACACAATGAAATGTAAAATGCAAGGCCCATTCACTTTAATAATGAGAGCTTTCCAGTCTCAGCCCAAAGGCTTGCTGCACTATAGCCCAATGGTCATGGACCCCGCCTTGGGGTGAAGGGTTTTGGGTGGCCTCGAGAGACTGAAGGTCACAAGCCTCAAACTCAAAGAGGCGGGCAAATTAATGGGACTGAAGTCCCGTATCAATGCTCGCTGGGGGCGAGCTTTGTGTGCCGCTCGCTAAATCACTCTCGCGCCTATTTCATCCATCCCACATATGAAATGGAAAGTATGCTCCAATGTCGTTGTAAAACACAAACTCGTAGATATGAACTGTAGTTTTGTCGTCACGGCCGGCGGGTGAGTGACCGGTGGGTGGCTGTCTCACTGACTCAAACCTGAAAATTGATTTTTTTTCATCTTATATGTGAAAGATTCTGTTCAAAAGCACTGCCTGACACTTGTGAAATGTGACTCTGTCATGGTGACTTGTGCATTTCAATTGATCCTGCCCCCCCCCCCCCACATGTTGCATTGGAAATGTAACGTAGGCTGGGCAGTGTCGTACAATGCCGTGCGGTGCGAGGCTGGAATCTGTTACAGAAAAGCGTCGTATAGTTCGCATGCATCAAGTCAACGACTAGACCTTGAACTTGCCATTGCTAACCAAAACAGCAGCATGTACCCAGAACCATTAAGCAGAGTTAGGTCTGTGTAAGCTCTCAGTCGTACAGCAGTGGTCCATCAATGAAAAGGTGTCTTCAGCCATCATCTGTACTTCTTTGAAGGTGTCGCATGTTTCTCTTCTCATTCAAGAGGCTTTGTCAGCGAACATTTTTTTTTGCTGGAAGGTCTGGCCCTATATATATATATATATATATATATATATATATATATATATATATATATATATATATATATATATATATATATATATATATATATATCTCAGAATCAGAATCATCTTTATTGCCAAGTATGTAGAACACACAAGGAATTTGTTTCCGGTAGAACACGCTGCACTAGTATCGTCGTCAAAAAAAAACTGCTAAGTGACACTATACAGTTCCATTTTGGCTACTGTTGAAAGAGTTCAAAGAGTTAATGGCTTGGGGGAAGAAGCTGTTTAAATGTCTGCTGGATTTGGTGCGCATGGATCGGTAGCGCCTGCCTGAGGGGAGTAGCTGGAAAAGGTGGTGGGCAGGGTGCGGAGGGTCCAGTAGGATTTTCCGCGCCCTAGTTTGGATTCTTGCAGTGTGCAAGTCCTCGAGAGTGGGTAGGGCGGTGCCAATGATTTTTCCGCCGTCCTAACTGTCCGTTGAAGTCGGATTTTGTCCATTTTTGTGGCGGCCCCGAACCAAACGGTGATGGAAGAACACAGGTTGATAGGTCCCTGCTCTAAGCTTGGGGGGAGCAGAGGACTATTCCCTGAGGCTACACTAATTACTTCTTTTGTCATGACTGAATATGGTCTATGACTGATAGTCATAGACCATATTCATCAATCAGTCCTGACTAGACCATAATCAGTCAGGAGTCACTGATTATGGTTTATGGACACCTTCAAAGAAGTGCAGATGACGGCTGAAGAAACATTTTCATCGATAAGCGGAGTTAGGGAACTGCTGTTCCTCGAGAGCCATGCCCTGCCTGTTTTCTAACTCTAGTACACCTGATTCTGTTCTCCGTGATCGTTGCAGGCCTCTACAGAGATTGCTGCACTTGCTGAGCTGACTTTGAATCAGGTGTGCTAGAGTGGTCAAGGATTTAAAACAGGCAGGCTATGACACTCGGGGAACCGGAGTTCCCTACCTCTGACCTAATGTGTCAGATGAATGAAAATCAGGTATCTGGCAATGGTTTCACTCCCATGCCTCGCCAGTTCACTGCATTGAAGTTGATCTTGGAAGACTCTGTGGGGTGCTTGTAATAGGTGCCTCTTCACATCGCTCCATCTGGCTTGAAACACACCATTGCTTATATTGGCGGATCGTTTCTGACCGAAATTTTTTTTTTACATTTTGTTTCTTCTTTACTAAAAGTCCCACACAAGTGAAGTACTTTAAAACAGATGGAGGGATGGCAAAGTGGATTCAATAAGGCACCATTACAAGGTCCCATCATCTGGAATTGTCGTCAAAAACTATTCAGTGAATGTGGCATGAATACAGGCGGGTCACACACACATCACGAGGTGGAAGTAGCCTGTTTAGGCTCGACGCAGACTGACTCATGGGCGGCCTCTGGCAAGGGTACACTTGGAGGAGGACTCTTTGGCGTCACTCCACTTTGCCCACTCTACCGCGGCCCAAACGCCGTCAAACGTCAGCGCCGTAGATCTGAGGCGGCATCGATGTTCCACTTGGAGAAGATGCGTGATGTCACCTTCCTGATAGCGTAACCTCTTTCCAAGACTGACTAAGACGGACTTCGCCAAGGCATGGCAGTCTTTCTCCCGGATATTTGGCCATGAGTCTTCAATCTCTTTTTTTCATTACTCCAACCAAGAAACCACTTTAACTCATTCAATGCTTTTAACAAATTCATTTGGGAATTGAAAATATGATGTATAGCACCATTCACAAATTTGTTTGTTTTTTTTTTTTTCTTTCTGGTGTGCTTATTTTCCCTTCCACAAGGGGCAGCATTTCCCTTTTTTTTCCCGTTAGCGCTTTGTTCCATCTTCAGCTGTTGTTAAAGCGCTATATAACCCAATATGTGTGTATTGCATTGTATTTTCATTTCAAGCTTATATAACTCCAGACCCATATTATTTAGGAAGGAATATAATGTTTCTGATGCTGCATGGAATGTTTATGTAGTCCTAAAACACAATATTCTGTGGACACATTTTTGCACGTCTGGCAGTGAATGAGTTAATGATTAAATCGAATGTCATTGTGTCTGAAGTATCGTGATAATACGATAATTTGCTCCTTTTTTCAAATGACACACCACAATCATTCATTATGATGTATTTTGCAGATTCCCAAGATACGGCTCGCTCTATCTGTCTATTCTTAGCGGCCATATAGGCATGCGTATATCACCAAGGGGCTAGGCAATAATAGAGCAGATGACATTAACATAAAGTACAGACCCGAACTGTATTAGTGCTCCGATGCGCCTCTAACTCTTACTTTAATAACCGTCGGTTTGGTGTCAGTTGCGTGAATCCTTTTCATTACAGGCTTGGCCAGTTACAGCTTGTTTTTATTGCACTCTGATTGGTCATCGCTATAAAGCTAACGCGTGCAAGCCCGGCGCGAGTAGAAGATGATGGAAAATAGCAAAAGTAATTTCCTGTAAACTAGCCAAAATAAAGCCTGGCCCGTAGGAGTCAAGGAAAGGGCGTTAGTCATTACCGTAGTATCCACTGACCTTCATCGCTGCTCCCGTTGCCCAATAATATCCTGCCCGCCTTTCCAACCTCTCTTGCCGCTGAATCATCCTTGATCAATTATTCTAATATTTGTGTGGCACTTTTTTGTATCGATTTGCGCGTTTACTACGACCGCGGCATATCTTATTTAATCAAGCCAGCCTTTGCATTTAATTACCTTGTTCGGGAGTCCAGGGGCACTTTGTTTTCATAAACCTCTGCCTTATCGATACACGTTCATCCGTGACTTATGTTTATTTGCACAAGGCTTTTATGGCGTCATTACCAGCAACCGAGATCAGACGACAGGGTAAATAACTTTCTGCCTCACACCCTGGTCAGGTCACTTGCTCAATTTTTAAGGAGAGAAGCTTCCAAAGTTGAACGCAATGTGGCAAGTTGTTCCAACCCGAAAAACCAAAGTCAAATCATGTAAAGTGAAAAAAGATACCGGATTTTCACAAACCATATGGCCCATGATCTTAAAAGTTGTAGTTGTCACGGTTTGCGAGGTGGTGATGGTTTAGGATTGCAAATAAGCAGTCAGGAGGGAATATTTGTTGTATTTGACAAATTGTATTAAAATAAAGTCAGCAGGAACAAATTCTAAAACATCAAAGTCATCCGAACAGAAAAGTACAAATTATCAAAGAAAACCATAAGGAAACAAACCTGACCGGGTGAAGCAAACACATACAATGACCAGACACGGAATGGTCGGGCCTGGAGTCCTTTTAACTGCCACTGATTGGAACGACCAACGCCTGTGCAGCTGCAGGCGGGGCCGACAGCGCCATCCGTTGGTCGCCAACCAGAACGTAACAGTAGTGCTATACCCGTATTGAATACATTTTTTTAAACACAAGAATGGTAAAACATTCTATCTTGAAAAAAAATTGTAATATGCACACAGTCTAGCTTTTGTTTTTAAAAATACAGTGGGAGCAAAATTGAGCTTGGTTATTCTTTTTGGAAGCGCAGTGATACCTCAGTTTACGAACTTAATTGGTTCCCAGAAAGTATGTGTAAGGCGAAAAGTTCATCTGCCAAACATTTATTTCCCATAAGAAACCATTAAAATTGAAATAATCAGTTCCCAGGTCCTCATAAAACATACATTTCTACTAAATCCGCCTTAAAACTACACAAAATATACATTATTTTATATAATAAATGTGCTATTGTATTGTAATTAAAGAAATAAACTGTGCTGTATAATAAAGTTTTTTTTTTTATTTACCTTTGTTATGGTCGTTGATGTGGTTGCCTTTTGATGATATCCGAGTGAAGTTGCCATGCTTTCTCGGTGATAATACCCTCACTCACACTGTCATCTGCTAGCTGCTTTTCTCTGCTGTTTTTTAAGCTCTTCTATTGCTTGAGACCATTGTTTAGACAACACAGAAACTCCCTTAGCCACACGTAAAAATGGTCGATTTAGCATACTGGTACTGGGACGCTAAATCACACAAACGGACACCTCGTTCGTTTTTCTCGAATGGTCTCCTTCTTCTGGTCGACCATATTTTTTTTTGTGTCCTCTTCAGCTTAAAACTGTGGTGGGGTCTTTTTCTGTCCCATAATAGCAAAAGTACTCCACTTGATAACAAACCACGTCTGCACTCAAAGGCGGTGTGGGAAACCAGTCCGCCGGCCACCGTGGCCCTGTTCGACCGTGTCGTTTGGTATTCATCCGCCAAAAACTAGTCCGCCAGCCGCCGTTGCGCTTTGTGTGTTTTGGTTTGTCCGCCGTAAACTAGTTTGTATGCCAAGATTATATTCTCCCAAATTTAATGTTCTTTCGGCGAAAAGTTCGTGAGCTAAAGCGTTCGGAAACTGAGCTATAACTGTATTATAAAAAAAGTTTAGCTGTTCTTTTTAACTCATTGAGAGTCGGTGATGTAGATCTATTCATGTTAATGTCTATGGGAAATGTGCACCCAGCGACAAGATGACTAAACACTTTTTTTTTTCATGCCATCTCAGCCCAACTACGTTCGGACGAGGATGAGGGGGGATAAAACTGGCTGAGATGGCCGCATGCATAATTGAAAGACTACATCCAGTCATACCCAACCAAAAGACATCTTACATCTCCCCTGGAGGGAATTCCAATGTTAAGCATCATTTCTGTTAGTTTCCGCCGAGCCTCACCTGACAAACGAGACAGTGAAGGACTCAAGGAATTCCCCCTTTTCCTTCCCGCCTTGTCCTCACTTCCCCCTTCCTGTCGACAGCATCAGCAAAGAGTTTTAATCTCTTTCCATCTTTCGGGGAGAACTCTTCAGATAACGCCGACTGTGCAGCACGTAAAGGACTCTTAATCTTAGCAAAGTATATGCAAATACATAGGGGGTGGATTAAATCTATATTTCTCAGATGTGCTGAAGCAGGGAGGAAATGGCCATCATGTGGGACTAATTGCACTTCTGTGTGCAAAAATGTAATCTCTTCTTATCGTCCCAGGTCCCCAGGTACCTGACCCGGAGCTCTAGCACACGTTATTGTTTTTTTTGGGGGATGAATTGTGTGCCAAACAGCACTTTGCTTGCATGATCATCAGTAAAATGACTAGCAATAAAAACGATATCGCAAGACCGCTCGCTGTCAATCACTCTCAGCAGTTTATATTGCGCTTGGTATAAGGATCACAGTTGAGTCTCACAGGGCACATTACCAACAACCATTCACACTCACTCTCACACCGAGGGACAATTTTGGGTTGAACTTAAAGGACAACCGACGCCTCCGGACAAGTTGTGTGCATTATTTTTGTAAAATCACTTCAAATGACTTCTACTGAGCATATTTTACAAAGATTCCACCGCATATAACTGTATTTTACATTTTAAGACTCACGCTGAATATTCAGGAAGTCTTGTTTTTGAGTTGGTGACCCTACCGTGACGTCACGGTAGGTATTGTCACTGACCGAGAAAGTGACACACAATGCATTTTGGGTACTTTGTTGGTCTGAAAACTTGGTGTTGATCCGTGTTGATGGCGAAATTAGAATGAAAACACATACATAACGCAATGGTGAATCGTTGTGTGTTGCACCAAGAGTATTATTTGATACGAGCTGACACAAATTCCCAGCAGACAAATCAGCCTATTTCCAACGGAGCTTGGACGCCATCTGCTGCATTTTCTGGGACGCTACATATCAGTCCAGATGCCTCAAAATGACACGGAATGACTTCTTTAATCTATTGCAAACATGTATGCTTTCCTCTTCAGAACTATTTGAATCATATTCGTAACTGGATGAGTAACAAGAAAGCATCTTCTCCGAATCTGAAGCCATTGTTTTGATTCTCGAGCAAGGCAAGGCGTCTTGGCATGACGTCACGAACAAGGGGGCGGGACCTTCTGAAACTGGCCATTTCCGGCTTCAATTTGAAGTAGTTTTTGGACACTTTAAGTCATTGTTATTGGTGTTTTTCATTTGACTAAAAATATCAGGCTGCGTGTTTTGGGTATTTTAGATGCAAATAACGTTTTTCTGAAAAAAAAAAACCACGATTCATGGAGAAAAAAACACACAACCATCGGACGTTCCAAAGGATTTCAACTAAAAAGAACAGATGTGCAAAAATGTGTCTACCCCAGTGCCAGGGTTTTTGTCATTGTCACTTGAATTCCAGGACCCACACAATATTAAGTTTTAGGACTACATAAACATTCAATACAATGTTAGAAATCTTCGACTCTCTTCTTTCATTAGAAAAACAGTTAATTGCTGCGTAATATGGGTCTGGAGTTATATGAGCTTGAAATGTCCAAAATACAATGCAATACATACATATTGGTTTATATAGAGCTTTAATAACAGCTGAAGCTGGAACAAAGTGATCACATGCCAGAGCCCATAGCTAGCGCTTCACCGGCACCCGAGCATGAAAAAACAATGGCGCTCTACGTCATATTTTCAATTTCCGAATAAATACGTGAATGGCAGTGAGTTAAGAAGCCCGTCAAAATCTGCAGGGCCTAAATATTGAATAGTGAGAGAGAGGAAAGCACTGTGCTATTTTTAATACGTGACCAGTGTTTGCACGTTGGCTGTGCTACGCAAATGAATCAATGTCAGCTAATGAACAAGACGAGCGTGCTGCTCTGTTTACCACTTGTCTCCCAGAGAGAGCTCTTTCTCCTTCCTTTTTTGCCATTGAAAGCCACAGCCTCTAGGCTCAATTAGGCAAAGATTTGGCATAATGCAGATTAGAGTGTGCGTGTGAGCTCTGTGGCGTTGTGGTGCTGATGCGGAAGTGCATGGGCAGAACTGAGACCGCTGGGATATTATGACGGTGAGAAATGCTGTGCGTTTGGAGATGACTGACAAAAAGACGAATGGTGAGGACTGATAAGCCAAGTAATGCATTTTTGAATTAAATTATTTGTAAAATGCAGGACAGTGATACCTTGGCTTACGAACTTAATTGGTTCCCAGAAAGTGTGTGTAAGGCGAAAAGTGTGTATTCCAAAAACTAATTTCCTGTAGGAAACCATCAAACTGAGAATAATCCGTTCCCAGGTACCCATAAAACATAATTTTCAACTAAATAAGCCTTAAAACTACACACAATATACCTTATTTTATCTATAATAAATGTGCTATGGTATTGTATTTAAAGAAATAAACTGTACTATATAATAAAGTCGTTTTTTTTAACTTTGTGATGGTCGTTGATGGCTTGATAGAATGGATAGCTTTTTGCATAAAGTTTCTCAAGGAGCTCTGGGTTGTACATCTTAGAAGTTGTGATATTGCAATAGCAAAAGATGCAGATAGACACACTAGAAACTTCATTAATAGGTGGTTCCCTTGCTTGTATGTTCTCTTCAAATTGTACAGATGGCTTGTGCGGGTTATTTGTGGAGCCTGATTGATTTTAACCTTGCAGTCTACACTCTGCCTTTGAACTATCAATAAAGTTGAAACAAGTCCAAATTTCACTTTTCTATCCATTTTTCACCATTTCAATTTAGTTGTTTTTTTTCACTTTTGTTTTTGTTTTGATTCAAGGTCTGTCGTCTCCGTATCGCGGATCTTGACCAATTACGTGCGGCTTTAACCGAAGACTAGGGGCGGGGAATCAGGCGCTCCAAGAACCGGCTCGTTTGCAAATGATACATCACTCATTGTGGTGCTCCGTGTGTTTCCCCAAAAAATAGTTTATATGCCAAGATTATATTCTCGCGAATTTGACGTTCGTAAGGTCAAAAGTTCATTAGCTAAAGCGTTCGTAAACCGAGGTATCACTGTATTTGTTTACATAAAAAATATGCCTTTTAAGCGGCCGGCTCATTCTCGAATGATTTGTTGTGAACTATCAATAAAGTTTAAACGACTCCAAATTTCACTGTTTTCTATCCATTTCTCACCATTTCAATGTAGTTGTTTTTTTTTCACTTTTGTGCTGTGGGCACTTTTGTTTTGTGGGCAAATATGGAAAATAATAAGACAGCGCACTTGTCAGTGTTCTGGAGCAAGGCAACCAACCCACAACTTCTCAAGGGTTATGCCTCAGCTGACATCTGTAAAAGAAACAGTGCCCTCAGGAATCAATCAAAAGCAAGTAAGAGTAGAGTGGAGCATCTCAGGTCAAGCGTGATTGATCTACAAACATATAGCAGGAAATAGAAATAATTTGTCTCAACACTCAACCCACTAAAATTGTAAAACCTTAATTAGCTCTGCGGGCAGTCTTTCATTTTCATGCCGATATTTTCTAGCGTGCTTGCCCTTGTTAGTAGGGTCTCGGGTGAACTGTATGCGAGGTGTACCATAGTCATGCTTTTATTTTCAGCAAGGCTGTATTACTTTAATAGTGTCTTTACAGGGGGGGGGGAATCAATGAAGCAGCTCCAACTAATCTAAATTACTGCCGCTGGATTCCTAACAAACACGAGAAAACCTCACCACATCACAGGTGTCTTCAAATAACAACACTGCCTTCCTATGAGTCAAAAAACAAAACAAAACAACGTATAAACTTTCCCTAAAGAACCATATTTGGAGCTTATATCTGTGTAGGCCCTCAGTTGTCCATCGAAGTAAAACTTTCTTCAGCCATCATCTGTACTTCTTTAAAGGTGTCGGACCTTTCGCCCCTCATCCGACGAGCTTCGTCAGCGAACTAAAGTTGTGCTGGTAAATCTGGCCCTGTATACATCCCTCATGGACAGAGGTGGCGGTGCCAGACCTCTGCTCTGATACAGTGGGTCCCTGTTCTCAGGTTGGAGGAGCAGTAGACTACTCCCTGAAGCCAATCTGATTACCTCTTTAGATGTAATATGATTACCTACAGGTAATCTGACTACTTCATTAGGGGTAATCTGATTGCCTCTTTAGAGGTACAGAGGGGTAATCTGTTTGCTTCTTTAGAGGTAATCAGATTGGCTTTGGTGAGTACCTAGAGGTAATCTGATTACCTCTTTAGAGGTTCCTTTAGGTAATCTGATTACTCTTTAGAAGTAATCAGATTGGCTTCAGGGAGCAGTCTGCTGCTCCCTCAATCTTAGAACAGGGACCTATCAGAGCAGTGGTCTGGCACCGCCACCTGTCTCCATTAGGGATATATATAGGGCCAGAGTTACCACCACAACTTTAGTTTTCTGATGAAGCTCTTCGGATGAGGAGTGAAACGTCCAATGCCGCCATATTTGAAGCTATAGTTTGGGGTTTATGACCATTGATAATTTTTCAACCTAAGGATCTTCTGTAGCTCATTGTCATTCGAGTCCATCGTTATCGTCAAAAACGAGCAAATAAGGCTTGAATCCGACAGCCTAAATTGGCTCGGCGGACATCCGCGTTGACCTAAGGTGTCCTGATAAAATAGCGGCGAAAATAAGCATGTCGTGGGCCTTCAGCAGCGTCTAAATTGACGGTCACCTTCACGGTACGCGGTGGAAACAAACAAATCACGACACAGGTGGAAAAGAGGAGGTCGCTGGGAATGTCACACTGTGTCATTTTAAATATTCAATCCGATTAACATAGCGAGGATGTAACGCGGCGGGGGCAAAAAAATAAATACAAAAATGACTCATTCGTCTATCGAGGCGGTTGCCATCCTGCTGCGAGCGGCGAATAAAATGCAGCTTTTATTTTTCTGCTCTCTCTGTCAACCTTGCTCCTGCTCCTGCAGTCACCTTGTCTATGGAGCTTACCACAGGAGTCTCTTCAAACCCTCCTTTTAGTCTGAAGTCAAGAGCAAAGATTAATGCACAGCCGTGTTCAAATCAACCTCAACGGGGTTGCCGGTGGGCTGTGGGTCAAAGACTTATAATTAACACCACATCGGCTACGGGTCTATTTTATTTATTATTATTATATTTTTTTTGGGTGCCATACCTTGCTTGACCAGGAAGGAGAAAACGTCTCTTGCGAGGTAAAGGGATGTGTTCAATTGGACTGGGATGACCAGGAAGGGAAGCAGAATAACTCGTTACTGGAACTAATTGGAGTGACCGCAAGCAAAGTGCTTATTGGCAGTTTGAAACCCAAAAGCAGTCCAAAGACAAGCACAATCGGAAATGATCCTATCCTCTATCATCTAGAACTGCATCATGTAGCAAAGAGGGTACAGAAAGTGCTTAAAGGACAACCGACGTCACTTTTTTGTTTCTTAACTGACATCAGAAAAACGTTTTATAGTATCTAAAATACCCAAAACGCGCAGTATGATATTTTTAGTCAAATGCAAAACACCAATAAAAATGACTTAAAGTGTCTTAAATCTGCAAAAAATTGAGCTGCGAATTGGGCATTTTCAGAAAGGCCCGCCCCAGTTCGTGACGTCACGCCAAGACGTCTTACATTGCTGGAGAATCAAAACAATGGCTGCAAATTCGGAGAATATGCTTTCTTGTTACACATCCAGTTATGAATATGTTTCAAATAGTTCTGAAGAGGAAAGCATACATGTTTGCAATTGATTAAAGAAGTCCTTCCGTGTCATTTTGAGGCATCTGGACTGCAATGTAGCGTCCCAGAAAAGAGGCAGAAAATGGCGACCAAGCTCCCTGTGAGGAATTAATCAGCCCGTTTCCACAGGCTGATAAATTCATTATATGGAGCTTGGTCGCCCTCTTCTGTCTCTTTTTGGTGCAACATGACGTTTTCAGAACAAACAAGCACAGCAAAATGCATTGACGTGATGGAAAGACTGCTACAATGTGTCCTTTTTTCGGTCAGGGGCGTTCCTTCAGTGACGTCACGTACGGACTTGTCACCAACTCAAAAACAAGACTTCCGGAATATTCAGCGCGAGTCTTAAAACGTAACATATATATATATATATATATTATATATATATATATATATATATATATATATATATATATATATATATATGCGGTGGAATCTTTGTAAAATACGCTCAGTAGAAGTCATTTGAAGCCATTTTACAAATTATGGACACAACTTTGACAACACAAAGACTCTCTGTGTCTTTGTGTTGTCATATTATTTGTTATTTAGTTTAGCAGCTCATGTATTTGTTTTTCTACTTTCATTCCTTTCATCACTTTGCTGCTGGGAAATGTAAATTTCTCCACTGTGAGACTAATAAAGGCAAATCCAATCCAATCCAATGAAAGGATGCACGTGTTACCGATTTAGCCACACATAGTGACCATTTTTTTGCTCCTGTTTATTGACACATTTTTTTTTCCTCCAGTGGATTTAACCATTTAGCGTTTATCGATTGTGGCCAGTATCAGATGAGCAGTCATCGATTTTTAATTCCTGCGAGACCCGCAGACATATTTCCATATGAAAGGGTCAAAATGTTACTGTACGTGAAAGATAAATATCGTTCAAGTAACCCTGAGGAAGTGTCTCTTGTTCATTAAATGCTCAAACTTTTTACTTTGACATTTACTGGCGGCCTTCGGCGTTCTCCTTCTGGCTGCTTAGCAACCAGTGGAGAGTCAAAAGACAGTATTCCGCCAAAGTTGCCAGCCAAGGAATATCCTGGCCCTGTAACCCTCTTTGCATACATTTATGCATGGTTATTTTCGCACATTGGTTTTGATAAAAATGATTGAGTCTCACATATTTTATTAAGCCCAGCAGCTTTTGGCAGCCACAGCAATATTCTTTTTGTGGACATTAGAGATGCATTGATTTCAAGTGAACTGTCAGCAAATAAAGGTGCATGTTTGTGTTCCTTCCCCTAGAGCAGGGGTGTCAAAGTCATTTTTTGCCGCGGGCCACATTGTAGTTATGGTTTCCTCTCGAGGGCCGTTATGAATTTGGGGAACCCATTAGAATGTTTAAATCCCTTCAAATATTACATATAGAGCACACAGCAAATTAATGAATAACTCGTTTTCAAATCTGAAGTCAAGAATAATGACTTTTATTGTGGTTGACATCCAAAAATATGAAATTTTGGCTCAGATTTTAGCAATTATCATGGAATTTAACAAGTTTGATTTGCTTTTGCGAGCCGAAAAAAAGGATGTGGCGGGCCGGATTTGGCCCGCGGGCCTTGACTTTGACACCTGTGCCCTAGAGGAACACCAATAGTCCAATGTCGTTTGTTTGGGAATGCTTCTATGCGTTTAGAAACAGTCACGCCCATAGAAATAATGAATTATTGGGCCACATGTTATATTGCTTTGCACTTCTGGGTGTTCCAAGAAGCATTTTGACATTCTTTACTGTCATAAACATATTTTTAATGTATTTTCTAAACCCTATTTACCTTTTTGATCCTCCATAATATTTAATAATAACAATTATGTGGAATGCTAGGAGTCCAGGTGCCTAATTTATGCTTGGTGGTAGCGGGCGGTCCACTTATCGTATTTATTCGGGTATAACGCGCAACATTTTCTACCTAAAAAAGAACTCAAAGTTTGGGTGCGCGTTATAAACGAGGCTTGGGAAAAAAAATGTCATATATATTTCATGCTTTATCCCTTCCGGGAGGGGACAGCATTTCCATGGCTATTCTCACCCTTCAGTTTCGATTCTCGGAAAGACCCGGATCACGCGCATTCCTTTTTTTTATTATTATTGTTGATTACCATTTCTTGAGCATTTCTAACGCTTCATTTCCTTTCCTCGTCTCGCCCACACTGAAACGCAAGTTAAGCATTGCTGTTTTGCACAATTACCAATATCCAGAGTTTCAATTCAGTGTTTACGTTGTCATTCAGTGTTTACATTGTCAAGAAATTATTTTTATCGCAATGCTTGGTCTGAGCCGAGAAAAAGTAAAACAAAATTGTATACCGATTTTTAATAAAAAAAAATAGGAGTGCGCATTATACACATTCCTGTAAATTTTGCTTTGGGAAGATTCTACTTTCCCACTTGAGTGAATAAGAAAATCCACATTAGATTCTGAGATTTTCAATTTAAAGCCGTTAAGCGGCCCAAAAAAATTTTTCCCACCCACCCTGGTCATTGCTCTGAAGTAACGGTGGTGCGTGTGTGAAACATTTCCTCTCTTCCCTTCTTTTTATCCAGCTAGCTATTTATTTGCTATCTATTAGCTATCTATCTAGCTAGATGACTATCTATCAGCTATGTAGCTCGCTATCCATTAGCTATCTATTAGCTAGCTAGCTATCTTTCTATCTCTCTGTTTGAGTTATTCGGGGTTGGGAGAAAGCTGGCGCGTGTGGCTGCCGCTGCTCACCCCACAGAAAAACTTATCCTGTGATTGTAAAGTGACCTTGAGAGTTTTGAAAGGCGCTTATAAATGAAATGCGAACCGCTAATAAAAGTAGCAAGGTAGAAGAAAAAAGGAAGCAAAATATATCACATAAAGTTTGTTTTGTGCTCACAATTTCTTTGTTGGCAAGTAAAGTACAGCTCAAATGTTACTTTGGGGATATTTTTTTATATACAGTGCACTACTGCTGAATGTAATCTTTCTTGTGAGATACATTTTGGGTGTTTTGTGGAAGCGAGAGGGAGGTGTTGGATCGGATAAATTACATTTCCATTTATTTCCATTATGGCAACGATGATTTGAAATATGAGTGTGTGAGATACGTGGTCAAAGCTTCCCTGTTTTGCGTCAACTCGTATAGTTATAAATAAAATGGCTGCCGCCTCTTTTGTGAATACTGTTTCAGTTAGCACACCATCCTTAACGTGACATTTAATAGCTTAATAATTTCACAAATCAACACGAGTGCCTTTTAAGCTAAGGTTTCAAAACATTGTCTTTTCATGTGTCGATATTTGTTGAATATGTGGGTGGCAACTGCTAACCTCTATCTGCACGCAGAATACACTGTGGAAGACGATACAGTACAATGCTGTGCAAGGTCAATCATGTCTTAGATATGTTTATTGGATGGAAAAATGCATTGTAATATTCAAGATGTTCCTCAGGGATATTATTTCCGGCATCAGCGAAATATATGATCGGTTACCGGTAATGGGAGCTATGCAAATGAATGTAAATGTATATTGTCTCTCTTCAGCTATAGACGATACTTCATAATTACCAGTCCCTGCACGGAAAGTAATGGTCTCGCATGCTTTTGATCCTCCTGGTAATGATCTTTACCGAGCTTTTAAACATCTTTACTCACGATGCTCCAAATCTTCTCAACTATTTTTTTTTAAGTTTCTGGGTTTCATCGCCGGTGTTTGTCTTTGATGGCTTCCTCTGATTGTACTCTGGCGCCACTGTGTCATAAAGCGGCAGCCCCGCTGTTTTTTGTGTGTAATGTGTAATGTTCCTCAAATATACAAATTAGAAGGCTGCAAACTCTGCAGAATGAACTGTGGTTTTTTTCACCGCCAGTAGTGGATGATGGGATGGAAAAGAAATGGTTGATGAGATTGAATCTGCATTACTTTGCACATGATTAAGCTCTGATAGGCCATTCAAAAAAAAGCTTGCAATTTGGAGTACCTGCTGGAAATGAATCCGTCCATCAGCGTCACGGCAAGCGTGTTGGGAAGGGAGGATTGCTTCTGCCTGTTTAACACGCTGGCGTTTAATTTGGCCTCTTCCTTACTAAAGGACAACCGACGTCTACGGACAAGTCCATAAAATGTAAAATCACTTCAAATGACTTCTACTGAGTGTATTTTACAAAGATTCCACGGAATATAGCTATATTTTACGTTTTAAAACTTGCGCTGAATATTCAGGAAGTCTTGTTTTCGAGTTCGTGACTCACAATGCATTTTGGCTACTTTGTTTGGTCTGAAAACTTCGTGTTGAGAAGAAGGAAAACACATCAATAATGCGATGGTGAATCGTTGTGTGTTGCACCAGGACTACTATTTGATACTAGTTGACATAAATTCCCAGCGGACAAATCAGCCCATTTCCAACAGGGCTTGTGCATTTTCTGGGATGCTACATTGGAGTCCTGACAGCTCGAATTGATACGGAAGGACTTCTTTAATCGATTGCAAACCTTTATGCTTTCCTCTTCAGAACTATTTGAATCATATTCATAAATGGATGAGTAACAAGAAAGTATCTTCTCCGAATCTGAAGCCATTGTTTTGATTCTCGAGCAAGGCAAGAGCACGTCTTGGCGTGACATCATGAACAAAGGGGTGGGACCTTCTGGAAGTGGCCATTTCCGGTTTCATTTTGAAGTAGTTTTGGGACATTTTAACTGATAAGATGCTATAAAAGTTTTTCTGATGTCAGTTAGGAAACCAAAAAATGGTGTCGGTTGTCCTTTAAAAGATCCTGGACACAATCGTATTTTGGTGATTGCTTACATGACGGCCAAAACGTTTGCATTGAAATTCTACAAATGTCTCCATGATGTCTAGTGCACATGGGTCAGCGGACTGTTATTCCCGTATACATGGTATCGAGGAAAATGTTTCTCCAGCCGTCATCTGTACTTCTTTGAAGGTGTCGGACGTTTCGTTCCTCATCCAATGAACTTTGTCAGCAAACTAAAGTTGTGCTGGTAGGTCCCTGCTCTAAGGTTTTGGGAGCAGTCGACTACTCCCTAAAGCCGATATGATTACCTCTTTTGTCTATCTGATGACCTGTAATGGTCTATCCTTGGCTCTGATTGCCTCATTAGCTATGGTATCACCTGATTAGCATGACAAAGCCTACTTGATAACAACCTAAGAAGGCCGTTAATTAACCATTAAACCACCATGGCGATTTAGTCAAGGGTTTTGCTGTTTTACAAAAATGTTTCTTTTACTCCTCTTTCAGACAGAAAGATTTTAACCTCAATCGTCAAATTAGTCGTTGCTAGATTTTAGGTACAGCTGTACTGCAGATTGAGGCCCACTCGCATTGTCCCTGCGATGTTGATCAACACTTATCATCAGAGCCAGCAATAGAACATTAGAGGTGGTTTCATTCCCGTGTTAACGATTAAACAGCAATGTTGCGTACTCAAAAGACTGAGATCTTTTGCAAAATACAATCCAATGTCCCATTCAATGGAAGTATTCCAATCTGCGTTTATCTTCAGGTGACAAACGGAGCAACTCAGGGCTCTTATTTAGGGCTTTAACATTTTTTTGCACATCTTACCCCAAATACAGCACACATTTGTATTTTGAAAGGTTCATTGACTGGCATCGTCGTCACTGAGAGATCAGCACTTATTTCCAGGCATTTTTATCACCATTGAGAAGATCCTTCCCATTTTTCATCTCAGCAAAATTATTACGAAAGAATGAAAGAAAAATGAGGGCAATTCTTGGTTGTAGAAACTGTATGGCTTTTCACCTAATCTTTAGTTCTCAATATTTAGTGTACAGTTGTCCTACTTATGCCTCATGGGTTTCTCCCTTGGGGTTGATCAAAGCCGTTTATCAGCCACACCTGGCAACAACATCCTCAACAACAACAACCCCCTGGGGACACTCCCACCAGGGACATAAATAAGGCAACTCTACACTCTGAAGCCTGTTATCCCGCTGAACTATTGGAAAAGGGAAGGAACTAAAGACAACGAGAGGGTTTGTTCAAGGTCGCAAACGTTCGCCAGGCGAACAGAAGTCAACTGTTTCATCCATCCATCCATTTTCCAGACCGCTTAATCCTCATTAGGGTTGCGGGGTTTCCTGGAGCCTATCCCAACCGTCTTCGGGCACTAGGCGGGGGACACCTTGAATTGATTAAACAGAGACAAACAACCATTCACTCTCACACTCACACCTCTGGATAGTTTGGAGTGTTCAATCTGCCTGCCATGCAGGTTTTTGTAATGTGGGAATGAACTGGAGGACCCGGAGAAAACCCACCCGGGCCTGTGGAGAACATGCAAACTCCACACAAGGAGGCTGGACCGGGTCTTGAACTCATGACCTCGAAACTGTGAATTCAGCATGCTAACCACTCAACTACTGGGCCGCCTCAGTTAAGTTCACATAATTTTCCTGGCAGGTGTGTTTCATAGTGATAGCGCTGTATGTTAGATTTCGGTTTGGCCAGGTGAGATTACATTTCCAGTTTATCATACATGTTCTTTTTTTTTGTGGGGGGGGTGTGTGACAAACACAGAAAACGACAGTAAATTCATCTTTATGAACAGGTACCTTTCAAAATAATGCCCAGTCAGGCAAAAATAGACTTCAAGTTACTCCGACATTTAGCGGAGTTCGTAGCTACATCTTTGGGGATACATTATTGAAGTTATTCCAGCGCTACTTCTCTGCATAGAGTTTCCAAAATGAAAACACTCGCCTATGAGGAGAGCAACGGTTTTATTCTGCTTCCCAGTCGGGGTCGGTGAACGTTAAGTGCGGCGAGGGATGCTAATAATCTCTGCCACATTGCACAGGAGATGGTGTACATTAAGACCTTGGTTGTGCTTGTCTAAACCCGTCACCGATCCCTTTTGATTTATGGGAACTTTGAACGGCTTAAACTCGCTCGGGGGGAGCTGGAGACATCTTTGCCTGTTTGAAGCCAGATTTACGGTACCTACTGAAATACTGATATTCTCCAGCCTGGCCCGTTTTCGAATTGAGACGACTGGGATGTGTCGGGCAGGTTGGTGGGTTGGTCCGAAAAGATTAAGAATAAACAAAAATGACTTCCTGTTGCTGATTCATAAATATTACTAAAAAAAAAAAAATCACAAATGATACTATTCTTATCCGAATGTGTTACAGTAAAAATATTCTGGTTCTAATTCAAATCAACTCATTCACTGCCATTCCTAAATTTATTCGGGAATTGAAAACATGACGTAGAGCGCCATTCCCGAATTTGTTCGGGTTTAGGTTTTTCATGCTTGGGAGCCGATAAAGCGCTGGCCATGGCCTCTGGCAAGGTTTTTCTTGACTTTTTTAATCGATTGCAAACATTTATGCTTTCCTCTTCAGAACTATTTGAATCATATTCATAACTGGATGAGTAACAAAAAAGCATCTTCTCAGAATTTGAACTCTCTGAAGCCATTGTTTTGATTCTGGAGCGGGGCAGTTTGTGAAGGAATTATCCTGACGTGATGTCCCGAACAAGGGGGCGGGACTTTCGGAATCTCGACATTACCGAGTGATAGGAACTATCAGTGGAGCAGCTGCAGGGAGTAGTCTTCTGCTCCCCCCAACCTGAGAGCAGGGACCTATCATAGCAGAGTCCGGCACCGCCATGTTTGGACAGTAGGGATATATATATATAGGGCCTAAACTACCAGTAAGACTTTAGTTTGCTGACGAATTTTCTTGGATAAGAAGCGAAACGTCACCTTCAAAGAAGTACAGATGACGGCTGAAGAAACATTTTCATCAATGGACCACTCCTGTACGACTGAGAGCTTACACAGACGTATTTCCAAGTGCCCTTAAACAAATTGCAATTTCCCAAATTTCCCAATTGTGGGACTATTCAAGGCTTTCTGATTCTGATTATAAACTAAGAATAGTATATTGTGTATTGAAAATGAATCATTAATATTATCTGTTCAAAAAACATATAAATCTCTCACAAAGTGTTGAGAATATTACCCATTTCCCCCGTTTCATTTTGCTTAGTTTCAAGTAGCCAAAAGTTGCCAATAGTTATCATTTGATGTAAACAGCATTATTTGTAAAGCTTCTTTTCCCCGGCTCATCATGACCGGCATCTTTCAAAGATCATCTGCTAAATTTCATCCCATTTTTTTTCAGGTGTTTCAGCCGGGCAGCAGATAGGAGAAGAGTCTGGTGGTTTAATCCCACTCCAGCCATCAGAATCCATCAACCTGCTGACTGTGGCGTCCCCGTAGCCTGAACACAATTCGAGTCCATCATCATCATCGGCGTCATCATCTTCACAATGTGAAGCTCTCTCGAGTGTCCATCAACATACATCACCCGCCACTATCTACTTGTGCCCTTCGCGTCGCCCGCCCCCCCATTCTTTTAACATCTATCTATCTATCTATCTATCTATCTATCTATCTATCTATCTATCTATCTATCTATCTATCTATCTATCTATCTATCTATCTATCTATCTATCTATCTATCTATCTCTCCCTTTCTGTCTCTGTCTCTGTATCTATCTCTCTCTCTCTCTCTCTCTCTCTCTCTCTCTCTCTCTCTCTCTCTCTATCTCTATCTACCTACCTACCTACCTACCTATCTATCTATCTATCTATCTATCTATCTATCTATCTATCTATCTATCTATCTATCTATCTATCTATCTATCTATCTATCTATCTATCTATCTATCTATCTATCTATCTATCTATCTATCTATCTATCTATCTTTTTCAATACAAAAGACAGCTTGCTTAAAAAAAATCATTTCAAGAAGAGCCGGTCTCTGTGATTGTCCCATGCTCACTAATTAGCCTCTGTCGCCCGGGTAACCGCTATCTGTCAGCCCCCCCCTAACCCACCCCATCTCCCATCTCCTGGAAGCAGCCGTGGTTGTAATTGAATGCCGGCTTAGCTCCAGCAAACTGCAAATGTTGTGTAGGACACACCATGACAGCCTTCTTTTCTATATGCTTTCATATAGAACATGAAACTACGACCGGCATGGAATGCTTGATGTTGTCGGTGAATTGTGTGGATGTTTACACGTTTACAAGAGTTTACAAGCCTTCATTTTTTTCTTTTGTTTTTTAAGTCCAAATGACGAATGCCAAAATTGTGCCTCTTTGCAGTAAAGTCACACATAGAAAAAAAATCTCTTGTTCAGTTGTGATATATATATCTCTTGTTCATTATATATATATATATATATATATATATATATATATATATATATATATATATATATATATATATAAAGTATCGTTATATCGATATTCAGTAAAGTCTCGTTATATCGATATTCAAGGGAACCGAAAAAATATCGATATATCCGACCCTGTTTGCATGTAATTTTCTCCATGCGTGCATAAAAATAGTATCGATATAACTGGGACTATCGATATATCCGATATCGATACAACGAGACTTTACTGTATATATATATATACATATATATATATATATAATATCACTATATTATTATGTATTTTTTTTAAATAATCTTATGCCTCACAATGTGTTCAATTCTGTCTCTTTGTTGCACGTATTTCAATGGCCGTTATATCACTATGTACTTTCTTCTTGCTTGTTTTGACTTTCCCAAACGACAATACGACTCTCCTTGGCACCAAGTTGAATGGACTGTGAACCCACATATTGTCACACATGCTGGGCAAAGTCGCAAACGGCAGTCCATGCGCAGAAGGCCCAAGGTAGCGTCAGTGGCAGGAAGGTGATGTCTTAAGTCTCCTGGGATGCGGGACTTATTTTGAGCATCAGGATGAGGGATTCTATACGACGGGAATCCAAGCGCTGCAACACAGATTGCAAAAAGCTTGTCGCCACCGCAGGCGAGACTCTCAAAAGATATTCGACCTTTGCCTCATCGTCAAAAACTTTAAAGGTTCTCCCGCAGAAATAACAGAAAATGTGAAATACTGTATGTCAAAAGTCCGACGCCTGCCATTTCATGTCCATACAAGCTCTCTGCTGAGTGGACAAATTAAAAAAAGCTTCTATTTTCGGCGTAATCCTGCTGTTTGTGCACTTTCAATCATCTTAAACATGTTGTGTATAATGGATTTGCTCTGTGATTTGCTTGTTTGTAGGTGAAATAGCTCGCTTGCATAACTAGAAGGGAGAAAAAAAACACGACGCACCCTCCCCAATCCACCTTCCAGAAGTAAACACACACGCACACGCACATGCACACACGCACACGCACACACACACACACACACACACACACACACACACACACACACACACACACACACACACACACACACACACACATTTTACATCCTAGCTAAAGCATGGTATGCTGTGTGTAGAGTAGCCCTTGACCTTGCCGGGTGTCCTCATGGCCTGCACACCCGCTAGAAATTAAATTACAGATTAGTGGCTGCAGGCCCAAAGGCGGCTTTGGTCAACTCTCACTCTTATTGGGGGATTGGGTGGTGGGGGATTAGAGGAAGGAAAGTCTTGAAGATGTTACAAACCCTTTTTAGCAGATCGCTTGCTGCAAACAGCGTCGAATCTTGCATGGCGTGTCAGCTGCACACCAGGGACATGTATTTAGTGAGCTGGTTGGTTAACAGATGAGATGTACAGATGCTTAGCGTTAAGGAGGCAGGTTGGTTGGTTCCGTTCCGTATTTTCCGCAGTATAAATTGCACTCGCCATAAAATGCATAGATAAAAACATAAACATAAATCGGACTGGTGTAAAAATCCCATTTCGGTAGGAATTTATTTGATAAAGTCCAACACCAAGAACACACAAGTTATCTTGAATGGCAATTAAAAAAAAATAACCCGAACAAATTACGTAATAATAATAATAATAATAATAATAATAATAATAATAATACATTTCATTTCTAAGCGCCTTTCAAAACTCTCAAGGACACTTTACAGTCACGGGATAAGAACTTTTTTTTGTGCGGATGAGCAGCGGCAGCCATTCGCGCCAGCGTTCATTCTACCCGGAAAGCGGAATGACGCTATATGTCCTATTTTCCATTCCCGAATACATTTGTGAATGGCAGTGAATGACTTAATTTTTAGAGCATTATATATGAAGTACACGTACACAGTATTTTTATGAATTGTAGAGCCTGTTCAGCACGTGACTTATTGATGTTCATGTTGATTATACGTAGGATCATCTACAAGACAAGCAGAAACGTTAAAGGACAAGCGAACCATTTTTTTTGTTTCCTAACTGACATCATAAAAACGTTTTATAGCATCTAAAATACCCAAAACATGCAGGCTGATATTTTTAATCAAATGCAAAGCACCTATAAAAATGAGTTAAAGTGTCCCAAAACAGGATGTCTTGCCGTTCTCTAGAATCAAAACAATGGCTTCAGATTCAGAGAAGATGCTTTCTTGTTACTCATCCAGTTATGAATATTATTCAAATAGTTCTGAAGAGGAAAGCATAAATGTTTTCAATCAATTAAATAAGTTATTCTGTGTCATTTTGAGGTGTCTGGACTGCAATGTAGCATCCCAGAAAATGCACAAGATGGCGTCCAAGCTCTGTTGGAAATGGGCTGATTTGTTTGCTGGGAATTTGTGTCAACTCGTATCAAATAGTAGTCTTGGTGCAACACACAATGATTCACCATCGCGTTATTTATGTGTTTTCCTTCTAATTTCACCATCAACACTGATCAACATGAAGTTGTCAGACCAAACAAAGTACCCAAAATGCATTGTGTGACGCTTTCTCGGTCAGGGGCGTTCCAGACGTGACGTCACGTCAAGCATCGTCATCAACTCGAAAACAAGACTTCCTGAATATTCAGCGCGAGTCTTAAAACGTATGTATATGCCGTATATGCCGTGGAATCTTTGTAAAATACACTCAGAAGAAGTCATTTAAAGTGATTTTACAAATTATGAACACAACTTGTCCGCAGGCGTCGGTTTGTCCTTTAAGGCTTTTCACACCTGATAGGAACATGGTTTCAAGTGTGAACACAAAGCACTTCTCAAGTTAAAATGAGTTTTCAAAGCTCAGTGCTAACAAAAAGTGAGTGTTAATGTTTGGATAGCAGCGGTGTGAGCTCACTTCGTTCGGGGCCGAGCTGACAAACAACGTGCACTTGTGGCATGTTGTCATTCCAAACAATTGTTTTTGTTTTTTTGGAGTCGGTCTAAAGCCGACAAACTGAGCAAACTAAGCAGGCATGTTTAAGTAAATAAAACAATCTTACGCTTCGGGATGGGTCAAACTAAATTCCATGCAGGACTATTCAAACATCCCCACTCAAATATCGCTTTTGCCATTAGGGGAAAAAATGGAGCGTAATGTTCAAGTTCAGTTCAGGTATATGAATAACACTCTCTTTCAATGTCAGCCATTAGCAAAAAAACCTTTTAGTGCCACCCAACTCTGAGCATTCTGATTGCTATTTCAAGGCTTTGATTATATTGCGCGTTTTATTATTAAGTCATAATTATGTCCTCATACAAAAAGTTTGGTTCTGTTTTTTTCCCCATTTTTCAAGTCATGATAAAATTTAAAGGACAACCAACATCACTTTTTTGTTTCCTAACTGACATCAGAAAAACGTTTTATAGCATCTAAAATACCCAAAACACGCAGTATGATATTTTTATTCAAATGGAAAACACCAATAAAAATGACTTAAAGTGTCCAAAATCTGCAAAAAATTGAGCTGCGAATTGGGCATTTTCAGAAAGTCCCGCTCCCAGTTCGTGATGTCACGCCAAGACGTCTTGCATTGCTGGAGAATCAAAACAATGGCTTCAGATTCGGAAAATATGCTTTCTTGTTACACATCCAGTTATGAATATGATTCAAATAGTTCTGAAGAGGAAAGCATACATTTTTGCAATCGATTAAATAATTTATTCCGTGCCATTTTGAGGCAACATTGGGGGGGAAGGTATCACCCAAAAAGAGGCAAAGAGCTCCTGTGAGGAATTAATCAGCCTGTTTTCACAGGCTGATACATTCCTTCCATGGAGCTTGGTCGCCCCCTTCTGGCGGCTTTTTGGTGCAACACGAGGTTTTCAGACCAAACAAGTACAGCAAAATACATTGACGTGATGGAAGGACTGCTACAATGTGTCTTTTTCTCGGTCAGGGGCGTTCCTTCAGTGATGTCACGTACGGACTCGTAACCAACTCAAAAACAAGACTTCCTGAATACTCAGCCCAAGTCTTAAAACATAAAATATAGCTATATGCGGTGGAATCTTTTGTAAAATACGCTCAGTAGAAGTCATTTGAAGCCATTTTACAAATTATGGACACAACTTGTCCAGAGACGTCGGTTGTCCATTAAATGGGCTGTCACTTATATAGTGCTTTTCTACCTCAGGCACTAAAAGCACTTTATTATGTTTCCTCTTTCCCCAAGTGATGACGCAGCATCAGGAACAACTTTGGTGTCTTGCTCAAGGACACTTGAACACGGTCACAATGGCCATTATCAATTTGATAAACTTCACAAACTATTATTAGTATTTTGAAGTGTGTGCGCATGAGATCCGTTTATTAACTGTGTGCCTTCTCTTCCCAAATTCAAAAATGACAAGAACACTTTGATATTGATCAACTCAAGTTAAAGAAAATGTTTACTGTTTTTTCCCCCTCCCATCCACTCTCAATTGGACAAACAAAACATCTGAGGTTTTAGAGCAGTGGTCCCCAACCTTTTTTGCGCCACGGACCGGTTTAATGTCAGACAATATTTTCCCGTACCAGCGGATAGAGAAACATTTCAAGGACGTTTGTTTTTTACTCATTTTGCTAGCCTACAGTGGGCTAATTTTAGCGGTATGTATCACATGACCTAGACAAGCACTTTGTATGCGTCAAGAGTAATCTGGTAATTTTTCATTTTTCATTTAATGTAAATTATGTATTCTTTCTGCGCGGCCTGGTACCCATGGTACCAGTGGTACCTAAATGACCCACGGACCAGTACCGGTCCGCGGCCTGGGGGTTGGGGACCTCTGTTTTAGAGAACGTTAAACTCAGAATGTTAGATTGGATAAGCTTTTATTAGTCTCACAGTGGATAAATTTACATTTCACAGCAGCAACGTGAGGAACGGAAAAGAAGAAGTAGAAGTAGAAAAACAAAATACAGAAGCTGCTGGAAAGGCACCCACTCTCGCGGGTGGCGCCATCTTGAAGTCAAAAGAACTAAATAACAAATAATATGACAACACAAAGACACAGACAGTCATTCTATCTTAAGCACTTTCTGCACTTTGTTGGATGAAGCAGTTCTAGATGAAAGAGGAGAGGAGCAAAGCAACCTTTTCACCAGTGGATCAGGGACGTCATGGTGGAATGTGCACATCTGCCAAAATGGAACTGTATAGTGCCACTTAGCAGTTTCTTTGACGACGATACGAGTGCAGCGTGTTCTACCGGAAACAAATTCCTTGTGTGTTCTACATTCTTGGCAATAAAGATGATTCTGATTCTGATTCTGATGTTGAAAGCAAACACGAAGCGGTCGCATCTATTTGACAAAAAGAGAATGTCTCACATCTCATGTCCCGCGTAAATCCGCTTCAATTCGAAACAGCCACAGTTCCATTATGTTCATGATTTAACGCATCGGCACTCTGCGAAATCCATCTTGGACTTCTTTTCCAATGCTTCCAATTTGACGTGTAAATCGCTGACAGGAAGCCAGTGTAATTATACAAAAATTATAAAAAAATATACTTTCATCACTGTGAAATGTAAATTTCTCCAATTCGAGACAAATAAAGGCAAATCCATCTATCCATCCATCCATCCATCCATCCATCCATCCATCCATCCATCCATCCATAGGGAATAAAAACAAACAGTGAATACCAATGTGCAAATAGTTTATTGATGGCAACAGTGGATTTTCCATCACAGGCAATTAAAGTGCAAATAAATAAGTTTGGCTATGGCCACTTAGATCACATGTAAACACAGCAAAGGAGGGGGGGGGGGGAGAAACCTGATCACCGGAAGCGCCCCTTGCATCATTTTTACGATCTACCCGGGTTTGTTCGCCACTTCAGTAGTGGCGTTCTAAGTTTTTTTTTTTTTTTTTTAATTTCCCCCGAGGAGTCCTGATGGCGTAGTTAGTATGCAGAGGATCGACCGGCGCATAAAACAGCCAATGCGACTGTGGTGGAGCGATACTTTTTCGACTGAACTTGCTAATAAGCACGCTGTTTTATGATGCTCTGAAGTAAGCATTCAAGCTCTGAATTTGCTTTGGAATTCACAGCAAGTTTCCTCATTGGAAAAGCCTCAGAGGGTCCCAGATAAGTGATGCTAAGGCTCACAAAAAATGCCCAAAGATGTGATTTTAAATATTCTTATGGATCATCTTGAAGGTAAACAGTTCCTCATGAATGTTCCGGAAGGATGACATGCTAGTTCATCCTGAATTTTCATGCAAACATGATAAAAGTGAAAAAGCTATATCAGGGTAAGTATGAGACTCACATTGTATATACAGTGTACTTGTGAACTTAATTGGTTCCCAGAAAGTGTGTGTAAGGCGAAAAGTTCGTCTGCCAAACATTTATTTCCCATAAGAAACCATTAAAAATTAGAATAATCCGTTCCTAGGTCCCCATAAAACAATTTTCTATGAAATAAGCCTTAAAACTACACATAATATACCTTATTTTATGTATTATAAATGTGCTATTGTATAATTAAATAAATAAACTGTACTGTATAATCAAGTCGTTTTATTCACCTTTGTGATGGTCGCTGATGTAGTTGCCTCTTGATGATATCAGAGTGAAGTTTCCCTCTAGCTGCTTTTCATTAATTAAAATCAACAGAAGTTTTTCAACCTCTTCTATTGCCTGAGACCGTTGCTTGGATAACACAGAAACACCCTTAGCCACACGTAGCAATGGTCGACTTAGCTTACTGGTACTGGGACGCTAAGTCACAGAAATGCACACCTCGTTTGTGTTTTTCGAAAATCTTCTTCTGCTCGACCGTAATTTTCTTTAGTGTCCTCTCGGCTTGACACTAGCCTGTGGCAGGGTCTTTTTCGGTCCCAAAATAGCAAAAGTATTCCACTCGATAACAAACCACGTCTGCACTCAAAGGGTGTGTGGAAAACTAGTCCGCCAGCCACCGTGGTGCTGTTCGACCGTGTGGTTTGCATCTTATAGTCCAGAAATTACGGTGTATTCGTATTCGGTAATAATTTCTACAGCCAAAATTTGAATTCCAAGCATGGATGCAATTTGGCCTTTAATACACAACTAGCGATTTGTTTTTTACGTCACCACCAAATCAAATCCGCGAATAACCCGCTCGTACGTCGACCAACAGCGACTCAACTGTGATCCCGAGTGGATGACTTGTGACATTTGTACGATATCTCATGTATATTTTACAGTTGAACTCACCGTCGCGCATCAATTTACACCTTTTATCCATTTCTGCACGTGTGCCTTTCAATGAAATAAAAGCCTTTTCTTGTCATGTCATTAAATCGTAATCTCTGCATATCCGTGTCACGCCGTGTCAAGACATCGGGTCACATCGTTACAAAACTGAGCTGATAATGCAGAGGAGTGGAAGTACGCGAAGACAAGCGCTGGCATGCCTGGGAATCGCATCACTTTGGAATATTATGACCGAGTATGTGGACCGATACGCAGTAGTACAGAGTGCCGGCACTTCTCAGTTTTAGCGTCTAGCGTAGAGGAATTTTTCATTATTTTTTTTATGCTGTTCAAGTTTTTACTTGTGATATTCAGATAACTTCTTCAATAATCCAGATACAGTGATACCTTGGCTTACGAATTTAATTGGTTCCCAGACAGAGTGTGTAAAACGAAGTGTGTATCCCAAACATTAATTTCCCATAGGAAACCATTAAAACGAGAATAATCCGTTCCCAGGACCCCATAAAACAGGGGTCAGGAACCTATGGCTCGCGAGCCATATTTTTGATGATTGCATCTGGCTCGCCGATAAAACTACATATTGTCACTTTTTCGCAGTTCATTTCCTGTTTGGGCTGCAGTTGGCGGAAAGCCCAATTTTGATTGGATGCTACTGACCAAGGTTGGCGGAAACCGCAATTTTGATTGGATGATAATGGCCGTTCATGTTGAAACAGGTAAACGGCTCTTTTAAATAAGCCCGACAAGTAAAAAAAATGACGAGTATCGCACACTATTTCAGGTTGGAATGGACCAAAGGATTCGCCTTTGTGGAGAGAAAAGGTTCTGATTGTAATTTGCAATGAAACAATACCATCGATGAAACAGTCGAATGTCAGTGGCACTTTGACATGTTAACGTTAGCATCAATATACTTCTGCGAGAGACAGCAGAAAGCAAGTGTGGAAGCTAATGAGCCGTTTGCAGGCTAGCTAGCAGTAACTTTGCCGATGGACCCGGAAAGTTGACTTTCATTCCTATCGTTTGGCTGGATTTTTTTAAGGAACGGAAAAGCATTTATGTTAATGGTGAGTAGTATGACAAAGTTATTTTAAATAATACATTCTGACATTTTGTTGAAAAGTGGCCGCGCGTGCATGTTTGCATGCGTGCGTGCATGTTTGCATGTGTGCGCGCGTGTGTGGCTCTCATTGAAAAACATTTCTAAATATTTTACTTTTATGGCTCTCTTAGTCAAAAAGGTTCCCGACCCCTGCCATAAAACATAATTTTCTACTTTCTAATTTTCTAAGCCTTAAAACTATACAATATATAACATATTTTATGTATAATAAATGTACTATGGTATTGCAGTGAACTGTACTATATAATAAAGTCGTTTTATTTACCTTTTTGATGGTCGTTGATGGATAAGAAAACCTTTACACACAATTTACATCAGCAAAATTATGGAAGTAGAAGACAACATGTGTAGAAATATAAATACATATCAGCATCTATCATATATTTATTTCTTAAATTATGAGCATGTCGCGGCTTGGAATTGAAGCGGGTTTACGTAGGACAGGAGATATGATAATCTCTTTTAATCAATGGATGCTACAGCTTCGTGTTTGCTTTCTATATTTAGTTTATAGTAGACATGCACGTGACGTCCCTGATCCACTAGTGAAAAGGACACTTTGATCTTCTCGTATTTCATCTAGAACTGCTTCATACAACAAAGAGGGTTCAGAAAGTGCTTAAAATTGAATGACTGTGTCTCTGTGTTGTCATACTATTTGTTATTTAGTTGTTGCTTTTTACAGCAGCTCCGGTATTTTGTTTTTGTACTTCTTTTTTTCCTCTTCCTTTCATGACTTTGCTGCTGTGAAATGTAAATGTCTCCACTGCGAGACTAATAAAGGCTAATCCAATCCCATCCAATCCAATAATGAACTGATGTACCCTACCGCAAAATTTACCTACCTAGTTGAAATATTACAAGCACCGGCATTTATGTTTGTCCCCTTAATGGATCCGTACATTCAGTAACATTGGACTAGTCTCAGTTTCCACATAAAGACAAGACAAGGAAAAGCAAGGTCGAGTGCGCCCTTTGAAACTGTTGGCTGCGGGTTGCATCATTTCGGTTTGTTTTGCTACCCAACGGACGCCATCAATCCCTTCATTTACACATCAGAAACAGCAACATGACTCACTTTACAAACCCCCCACAAAACCTCATTTTTGACAGCAATAGCAACAAAATAAATGTGTTCTAGTCACTGGTTCACAAATGCTAATGACGAACACATATGGAAAGTGATGAAAAGAGTGTATGAACAATAACTGAGATACCATTGAATCAGTACATGGATTTTGTACTCTCTGTAATTATGGACTGGCCAGCGAATGAATTAGCAATGAGTGTGAAACCAGCTAACGAAGTCTGCCAAGCTATCCTTGACAACAATCAACGCCCAAACAGCTTTTCATGAAGTTGTTGAGAATTCATGTCGCGATTCAAGCACCGCTAATGTAAAAAGTAAAGCCGATAGTGAGACAACTATGTTACTTAGTCAGGCCTAACTAGTGCACTGTGCTTCCCTGAGGACAGGGTATAAAATTAATTCATTCACTGCCAGACATGTCCAAAAATGTGTCCACTCCAGTGCCACAGAATGTTGAGTTTTAGGACTACATAAACATTCAATGCAGCGTAAGAAACCTTAGACTCTCTTCTTTCATCAAAAAAGGAGTTAATTCCTAAATTATATGGGTCTGGAGTTATATGAGCTTGAAATGAGGGCAGCTGTCCAAAATACAATGCAACACATACATATTCATATTGGTTTATATAGCGCTTTGACAAAAACTGAAGTTGGAACAAAGCGCTAACATGGAGAAAAAAAAAGGGAAATGATGCCCCCGTGTGCATTGCCAGAGGTCTGGCCAGTGCTTTATACCCAAGCAAGACAAAACAAAACCCGAACTGATTCGGGAATGGTGCTCCCCGTCATATTTTTAAATCCTGAATTAATTAGTGAATAGCAGTGACTGAGTTAAGTGAATCAGGGGTGAATCAGAAATTAAGTGAAAATCACTACTCAAATATCATAACAGTAATTCCAATTCCACCAAAAGTTAACTCAGCCCCAAATGCGAATATTTTAAAACATGCTTACGAAGGAGCTCCTTTAAAGCATTTTAAAATCCACTTAGTACTATCAACAAAAATAGCTAGCGCTGACCGCACAGTGTTTGTAAAGTGCTGCATGAGCTTAAAATGTGAAAAAGGGGATGTCTTTGTGGGTGGACAACAGGGAACGTGTCGTCCAACGTGAGGGAAAGAACAGGCAGCCTTATTTTAGCTTATTTGTGCTTGCTAAGGCCATTGAATGCCGCTGTCCCTAATTAAAGAGTTGGGCTCCATTGAGTAGCGGCAGGCTGCTCCTGAGCACGCACATAAGAGCCTTATTCTTTCCATCCATCAAATCTACTGTAATAACGTTGCTTTACAGTGCGCCAAAAGGCGGCTGTCCGATTTCAAGTTATTGCTCAGATAAGTCGACGGTAATTTTCGGCGGCTCTGGGGCTTCGCAGCTGCTGTGTGGATGCAGATGAATCATTTCCTGTGTAAAGTACGGCGACCATGTTGGGAGAACACCGCCTGACAAATGGCCTCTGGGCTACCCGAAAACCCTTCACTACACCCTTGATATTGTCGTGTGCTTCTATGAGACGTTATGATGCTAAAAGCTTGCAAAAACGAGTTGCACTTAATGTTATGGGATGTGTTATTTTACCATTTTATCGCATTGGGGAAATTAAGAGAACAATAACCCTCACCGCCTTATTAGACATACATTAGCAGTGGAAAAAGGACACTTCGGAATTTTCTTTTGCATAGTTTTTTTCTGCTTGATGTACATGCATCATGCTAGTGTGAAGATGTCCATTACTGGTAGAGCGAATGAATGTGCAATCTCTTAATGGCTAAGCCGTACTGTGTCTACTTCCAAAGTGGTTTTTTTTTTTTTTGCATTGGGAATATGCTTTGCATTGATTTTTTTTTCAGAGTGGCTGCAATAACAATCCACAGAAATGTACTGCTGCTAAAAGCTTGCAGATAATTTTCGAATAATCATAACGGTAAGAAATGAGTGAGATACTGACCAATGATGGCAATGATTAACTCATTCACTGCCATTCCCGAATGTATTCGGGAATTTAAAATATAACAATGGAGCGCCATTCCCTAATTTGTTTTGTTTTGTTTTTTGTTTTCTTGCAGGGGGTCCGATAAAGCTCTGGTGAGACCTCGGGATATGTTTTTTTCCCCTTCCACGAGGGGACAGCATTTGCCTTTTTTGCAGCCGCCCCCATTTCAAGCTCAGATAACTCTCGACCCATATAATTTAGGAATTAACTTTTTTTGAAAGAAGAGAGTAAGGTTTTTTACGTCACATTTAAAGGACAACCGACGTTTGCGGACAAGTTGTGTCCTTAATTTGTAAAATGGCTTCAAATGACTTCTACTGAGCGTATTTTAATAAGATTCCACCACATATAGCTATATTTTACGTTTTAAGACTCGCGCTGAATATTCAGGAAGTCTTGTTTTTGAGTTGGTGACGAGTCCGTACATGACGTCAGTAAAGGAACGCTCCTGACCGAAAAAAAGACACATTGTCGCACTCCTCCCGTCACGTCAATGTATTTTGCTGTACTTGTTTGGTCTGAAAGCCTCGTGTTGCAACCAAAAGCCGCCAGAAGAGGGCGTCCAAGCTCCATGGAAGTAATTTATCTGTCTGTGGAAACGGGCTGATTCATTCCTCACAGGAGCTGGTCGCCATTTTTCTGCCTCTTTTCTGGGACGCTACATTGCAGTCCAGATGACTCAAAATGACACGGAAGGACTTACGTAATCGATTGCAAACATGTATGCTTTCCTCTTCAGAAGTATTTGAATCATATTCATAACTGGATGTGTAACAAGAAAGCATATTCTCCGAATCTGAAGCCATTGTTTTGATTTTCCAGCAATGCAAGACGTCTTGGCGTGACGTCACGAACTGGGGGCGGGACTTTCTGAAAATGCGCAATTCGCAGCTCAATTTTTTTGCAGATTTTGGACACTTTAAGTCATTTTTATTGGTGTTTTGCATTTGAATAAAAATATCATACTGCGTGTTTTGGGTATTTTAGATGCTATAAAACGTTTTTCTGATGTCAGTTAAGAACCAAAAAAAGTGATGTCGGTTGTCCTTTAATGTTTATAATAATAATAATAATAATAATAATAATAATAATAAGAAGAAGAAGAAGAAGAAGAAGAAGAAGAAGAAGAAGAATAAGAATAATAATACATTTAATTTACAAGCGCCTTTTAAGACACCCAAGGACACTTTACAATTACAAGAACAATAAACATCAGAACAATAAAACCATAAATAAAATGATAAATGATAAAAGCTGATTAAACTGAAATGTGAATGCAATTTTAAACAGAAGGGTTTTGAGGTTGGATTTGAAGGTGGGAAGAGAGTCAATATTTCGGATGTTGGGTGGACGTGAGTTCCAAGGTTTGGTTGCACGGTTTGGGAGATATGCAGTCCTAAAACTCAAGATTCTGTGGGTCCTGGAATTTGAATGACAATGACAAAAACCCTTGCACTGGAGTGGGCACATTTTTGCAAATGTCTGGCAGTGAATGAGTTAATAAGTACAGTGCTGCAGAAAAAGGAATTAGAGTTGAATGTTTTTTTTTTTTTTTGAGGTCGTCAAATAACCCTAGTCAACATAAAATAATTTTTCAGGAGGGGAAAAATATAATCATCTTGGCTCTGGGCGGAAAAAATTACCTACCACTAAACCCAAAAACTGGTTAGGACACTGTGTAGTACTGGATTGGATTGGATTTGCCTTTATTAGTCTCACAGTGGAGAAATTGCTTCATTCATCAACACAGTTGTTATTTTGACGTCTTACGTTAACATTTGGTTAATGAACTTAAAAACTGAAAGTAAGTAAGAATTTAAGAATACTTTTTTTCCCGCCGCTTTATGACGGCATGGTCTGCTGTGAAAAGATGAGAGTGATCTACTGGAAATAGCCAATGAAAAAGTCCCAGAAGATGTCAATATTTTCTTTTACGGGACGTTACAACAGAGTGTTCACCTCATAAGATGGGGTACTTCCACAGGCATTTTAGTGACTTTTCATAAAAATGAGCAGTTAAAAAAAGTTTGGAAATTGTCGTTTGGTGACAGGCAAAAATAGGGATGGCTGCTCCGATGTGATGCTCAGTTTGCAAATGCAAATGAAACATTTGAATTTTGTCAATTTCTGAACATGTTTTCGACTCTGCAGTTCAAACGATGAAGTGCCTTATTTATGGATTTCATATGCTAATGAGCATGATGTCATGCCATCGCTACATTTAGGGCCGATCCCCATTTTTTTTCCGGTGTATAAGGCGCACCGGAGTACAAGGCACATCCCCAATAAATGGTGTATTTTCAAACCTCTACCATATATAAGGCGCACCGGACTATAAGGCGCACCTTCAATGAATGAAGAACAGTTTTCCAAATACAATATATAAATATCGATGAGAAGGTTTCTTCAGCCGTCATCTGTACAAATTTGAAGGTTTCGGACGTTTCGCCTCCTATCCAAGAGGCTTCGTCAGCGAACTAAAGTCTGACTGGTCGTAAAGTCTGACTGGTCGATACGCTGCTGCTGTGAAATGTAAATTTATCCACTGCGAGACTAGTAAAGGCAAATCCAATCCAATCCAATCCAGACCGACTCACTGAACCCCTAGGGTTCGATAGAACCCAGGTTAAGAACCACTGATATAGATATACATATATATAATTCATGCACAAAATTCCCAATATAAACTGTGTGACACCAAAATGCATCACGCAGTCGTAATTGCTATTTGCATGGCTCGTTAGCATATTAGCGCCAGCTCCACAATAGCCGATGATTGATGAACACGTCCGAGCGCATCATCGTCAAAGTAACAACATTTGACAAATTATAGAGACGACACAGACTCTCTCAAGGACAAGTGCTCACTCCAAATGACCACCACAACAGACAGAATGAAAGCTCATAGGGAATCATTAAACTTCGACGTCTTGCTCCGGTCACATCCGATGACTCAGTTTGGAAAAAAGCTTGGCAATTTGGCTTTGCTCATCTGTCTCCGAGCTGGAGGGTGTCAGTGTACAAACTCAAAATGGCTTGGAACAAGGTTCTTATGTTCTAGGATGATAAATATGTCCATCTAATTTCATGCCGAATTGGTGAAACTGGTCGGCTAATTATTTTATAACAATCCAGGTGAGCATGACTGATGGAGTTTCAGAGTTTCTTTTGGGACTTGAAAAATCCGTACATTTTCACCCTGGTGCAGGATGTCTGCTGCGGTGGATTGGGAAGGCAGCTGTCATAAGTACAAAAGCCAATGTGAAGTTCTCACACATTGCACTTCGACAATCTATTCGCTTCTGGGTTGAGTGCCAAACAGTATTATTGGCACACACAAAAAGAGAGAAAAAAAACTAATTTGGTAGTTTTAATGAGGTGACTAAGACGAACAATCTGTTCTGACACGAGTGCCTTGAAGTGACTTTGGATGTATATGCGCAGCTACTGCTCATTAACGTTCTTGTCATGTTAATACGCTGAGTCCTACTCCAAAGATGAATAAATATCGCGGCGCATTGACAGTGGAAGAAGATTACATAACTTTCCAAGTGCTGATACATTTGTCAACGGCGAGTTTCTGCAACAGCCATAAATAGAAAAATGGGTGAGCAATGCAGGCCACTTCCATATGGAAAGGTCCTTGTGGGCAAACCGTTACAGAAATGCGTATCGTAAAGGTGTTGACAAATATCACCTTTAAAGGTTGCATATACTGTATAGCTAGTGTTAAGTTTGAATTTTTAGTCTCCAAACACTACATACAGTAAAGTCTCGTTATATCGATATCGGATATATCGATAGTCCCGGTTATATCGATACTATTTCTATGCACGCACGGAGAAAATTACATGCAAACAGGGTCGGATATATCGCTAGTCCCGGTTATATCGATATTTTTTCGGACTCCCTTGAATATCGATATAACGAGACTTTATTGTATTTGTTCGGCTATGTATCTATTACTAGCAAAGCAATATTTATACTGATTAATCGTACTATTTTAATGTTTATTTTGAGCAAGGTTTAATATGGCTAAATACATGTATTTATTTCCTAGCTAGCTAGCTATCTGGTGAGCGAGACAGACAGACAGACGGACGGAAAGAGAGAGATAGAGACAGAGAGAGAGAGGTAGAGAGAGATAGAGAGAGCGGTAGAGAGAAAGAGCGAGATAGAGGGATAGAGAGACAGAGAGAGATGGAGATAGACAGAGAGAGACAGAGAGAGACAGAAACAGAGCGACAGAGGGAGACAGAGACAGACAGAATGACACAGAGAGACAGAGAGAGAGAGAGAGAGAGAGAGTAAGAGAGAGGGAGAGAGAGAGAGAGAGAGAGAGAGAGAGAGAGAGAGAGAGAGAGAGAGAGAGAGAGAGAGAGAGAGAGAGAGAGAGAGAGAGAGAGAGATAGGCAGTGATATTTCAGGCAACCAATATCGGCCAAAGACCAAACCTTCCCATTGACAAAACGCTAGTACAGGCTTTCAGACAACGCGGACTGGAACCGACAACCTCTAAGCCGGTTGACCGAGACAGTTACTCTGGTCACAAGATGGTCTTGCTCGGACAGCTCGAAATAGCAACAGTAAAAATAAAATATCAATAATGTGTTCTTCAATATGCTACTTCCTGAGTTGCGTGGGATGGTGAAAGCTTCCACAAGTTGTTGGAACAGATTGCTCCCAGCAAACAGTTGCTGCTTAGAGATCCACCCCCCATTGCCATCTTTTTAGGTATTCCAGTCACATTCTCATTAACTGGAGATAAATAGGGTTGTATGCGGTTTGCACGCCTACCTAACTACCGCACTGTCAAACAGTCAAAGAGAGATGTGTGTCATCAAATTCTGATTGACAGATGAGGTAGGTAGAAATGCGATAGGGTTGAGGCTTATCGACCACTTAGTATATTACTTGAAAATCCCACAAATATGTGTGTGTGTGTGTATATATATATATATATATATATATATATATATATATATATATATATATATATATATATATATATATGTTCCTGATGTGCAACCATCATTCACAAAAGAGAGTAACCAGCGTTAATCTAAATGCATTTCTTGATTCTGCACTATGTACAGTCTTGTTTATAGAACGGTTTTTGCACATCTACATTTGCACAGTATACAGTTGACATTTTATTTTGTTATGCTTAGAATATCTTGTTTTCTATCCTTTCACTCCCACCCCAACCCCATCCCTCTTCAATTGCTGCTGTGGACTGCAAATTTCCCCATTGCGGGACGAATAAAGGTATTCTGATTCTGATTAATTGGTGTTGGAAAGATGATCAACATATTCTGATTTACCCTCATAAAAAGCACACTGACTTTGTAATCAAAATATACCATTTGTAAACATCTGCTTTGTTTGTATTTGTTTAAAGCAGTATACTCATAATAATCAGCAAAAATCGTCATTTTTATCAGAAAAGATAGATGGAAGTACACAACAACAATAATAATAATAATAATAATAATAATAATAATAATAATAATAATAATAATAATAATAATAGTAATAATAATAATACTAGTAATATTAAATCTTAAATAAAAACGAGTGAATAAACAAATAAACAAATAAATAAATACATACATAAATACATTGATGGGTAAATAAATAAAAAATACAGACATAAATGTATAAATAAATAAAGAAATAGATAGAAAAATAAATAAATACATAAATAAGTAAATCCACAAATAAATACACGAAAAATAAATAAATAAACACATAAATAAATGAACAAATAAATGAACAAACATACATAACTAATACGTAATTTAATGTTCCATTTTATAAAGCATGCTTTTTTTAAAAGAGATTTTGATTCAGCTTTTCTTTAGATTGAAGATAAACGTTACTTTTTTCCATCCATTCATATGTTAGACCATTGATCCTCGTTACAGTCACAGCTGGGCATTTACACCTAAAACCATTTGAACGCTCCTGAAAGGGCAATTCATGAAATGTAGGAGGAAACCAAAATCCCGAGAGAATAGTAATAATAATAATACTACATTTAATTTCCAAGCGCCTTTCAAAACTCGCAAGGACACTTCACAGTCACAGGATTTTTTTGCGCGGGTGAGCAGCGGCAGCCATTCGCGCCAGCGTGAATAGCACAGGTGAAGACTTGCAAAATCCGCACAGGTTAAGTCAGAGCCGAGATTCAAACCGCCAACCTCCCAGACCAGGAGGCAAATGTGTTCACCACAGACGGGTCCATTTTGGGTGTTTTGCCAATGCAAAACACCCAAACAAGTGAGAATGTAACGCTCGGAAGACAAGCTTTGATATAACGTGGAGGAACATAACTATTAGAGGCTGCACCCCTCATCTGCGGGTGGTGGGGGATGACGACTATTGATTTTCCCTTTAATGTAAAATGTTGAGCTACACCTCCCAGTGTGGTCTAAGGATAATGGCTTGATGGAGTGTGTGTATTATTTGCTCAGGTTCCTCTCAAAGATCGGTGCTAAATCTCTGTGTGGATCTCAAGCCCCGCCCTTCCAGAATACATAATACATCCCTCCTTCCTCACCCCCCATGCTTGGGAGTCTTATATTACATGCTCGGTTCAATGTTGGATTTTTATGGTCACTCGGTGCATGGTGCTCTCTCTCTCTCTCTCTCTCTCTCTCTCTCTCTCTCTCTCTCTCTCTCTCTCTCATCTCTCTCTCTCTCTCTCTCTCTCTCTCTCTCTCTCGCTTGTTGCAGATGGCTTGGAGGGAAAATGTCTGCTTCGGTGTCAGGAGAGCGGGGGCACAGTTCTAGCGTGTGATAAATACTGCTCCCACGCTGTGATTTCGCTAGCCCTTTGCGGGATGGAGTCATAACGGGCCTCGAGTGAACACGTGTGACGGGGCAAATAGCTCAGCTTGATTTTTGGTTATTTATTTATTTTAATTCCTCTTCGTTTGGGTCATGGGCAAGTTGGAGGCTAATTGAGACGCTTTTTGACCCCCTGGGCTGCTCGTGTATGGTTGCTACTTTTGGTGGTGGTGAGTTTGGCTCACTGAGTTAAAAGTTGAAGTTTTGTTCATGACATTCGGAGCTTTTACGGCACTGGGGAAGGGGGGGTGGGGTTGGGTAGGTTTGTGACAAATCAATTCAGAGTCTCTGAGAAGTTGATAACGGTCTTTGATTTGGATTGGATAGGATTTATCTTTATTAGTCTCGTCATGGAGACATTTGCATTTCACAGCAGCAAAGTTATGAAAGGAAGATGATGGTAAGAAAGTAGAAAAACAAAATACAGGAGCTGCTGGAAACGCAGCCACTGTCACAGCGCCATCTTGAAGTCAAAAGAACAAAACAAAACAAAAACTCTAACTCATTCACTGCCAGATGTTGTGCAAAAATGTGTCGACTGCATTGCCAGGGTTTTTGTCATTGTCACTTGAATTCCAGGACCCACAGAATATTGAATTTTAGGGCTACATCAGCATTCAATGCAGCGTAAGAAACCTTAGACTTTCTTCTTTCATCAGAAAAAAAGTTAATTCCTAAATGATATGGGTCTGGAGTTATATGAGCTTGAAAAGAGGGCGGCTGTCCAAAACACAATGCAATACCTGTACATACATATAGGTTTATATAGCGCTTTAACAATAGCTGAAGCTGGAACAAAGCGCTAACATGAAAAAAGGGAAATACAAGAAAAAAAAACAAATCCGAACAAATTTGGGAATGGCGCTCCACGTCATATTTTCAATTGCCGAATACATTTGTGAATGGCAGTGAATGAGTTAAAATCACATGGATCTGGAGTTATTTATTATTATTATTATTATTATTAAAATGAGGGCGGCTGTCCAAAATACAATTCAGTACGGTACATATTGGTTTATATAGTATTTTAACAACAGCTGAACGAAAGCGCTAACATGGAAAAAGGGAAATGCTGCCCCCTTGTAGAAAAGAAAAAAACATTGCCAGAGGCGATGGCCAGCCCTTTATCAGCACCCAAAGATGAAAACACAAACCCGAACTAATTTGGGAATGGCCCTCTACGTCATATTTTTAATTCCCGAATAAATTTGTGAATGGCAGTGAATGAGTTAAACACCAACCGTGGGGAGCCCTCATTCGCGGGATGCAACTTTGATACTTCTGGTAACTGTCCATGTCTGTGAATGCATAATGTTGTGCCTTGCAATTGACGTAGGACCATTGCACGGCGTATCTAACCTCTTGCCCAAAGTCAGCGGCGATAGGCCCCATTTACCCGCCAAGTGGATGCGGCAACAATATGACTATTTTGCTAATGTCTTCATCTTAAAGAAAGCAATCGGATTGTTTTAATGGCATCAATCTACTGCTCGGAGCCACAAACATGGTTTATCTTTATGGTGGATGTTATTCCTCAAGGGTGACGTGGGCGGAGAGAGAATGAATCTTGTTTAGTATGTTTATGTCCAAAGGGGGAATTCTCTTCATGCAGTCGTTGTGTTCTCAGCCATCGTAATCACTGATTTTTTTACATTTTTTGTCTTTTGGAAGTTGAAAAATCTCTCAGAAGACTTTGTTTCACTTGGGGTTTGCTATCACAAGTTGCCATTAATTAATGGAAGGTCTGTTTTCTTTCATTTATTTTCCCAATTGGCTTCAACTTACCAACTAAATATTATCAAGCGACCATTACCGCCCATTATACATTAATATTATTCTTTTTGTGTTACCCGAGTCCTAACAAGGACCTTGCCTAGGTCACATTAAATTTACCATCAATAGGAACTGTCTTTGAGATAGTCCTTCAACCGATGAGAAGGTTTCACAGCCGTCATCTTTTTTTGAAGGTGTTGGACGTTTCGCCTCCTATTCTAAGAGGCTTCGTCAGCATTCGCCATCTCGCTGACGAAGCCTCTTGGATAGGAGGCGAAACGTCCGACACCTTCAAAAAAGTACAGATGACGGCTGATGAAACCTTCTCATCGATGGACCACTCCTGTACGACTGAGAGCTTACACAGACGATAGTCCTTCAAAGAAGCAAGAGACTTTCTGGTGCATCAAGGCTGAGTCATGTGGCAAACAGTCGTGTCTTGAACAGGAATAGAAAATAAATTTCCCCTAATAAAAATTGGGAAGCACCGTATCTGTATGTTTGTCAGTTAGCAGGGTACTTCACAGAGAATGACTGAATATGTTGTGACTGTAATATTCAAAAGACGCAGGGGAAACGATGACTCAAATCTTCCTTTTTGCAAGTTCCAAATTTGTGGATGTACATTTGTTAGTATGCAGGCGACTTCCCCGGGCCGGACTCCTAAAATATGAGGAAAAGACCGAGAGGACCTAACTATTTGCATAATGACTTGAGAAGGGAGCATTCAAAGTGTGATTTTTTTTAAAGATTTTTAAAAAACATCTCCAAAAAGTCTTTTATGTTGTATGAAATTATCTGTTACAGTGATACCTTGGCTTACGAACGCTTTAGCTAACGAACTTTTCGCCTGACGGACATTAAATTCGCGAGAATATAATCTTGGCATACAAATTAGTTTTCGGGAAACACACGGAGTGCCACAATGGCTGGCGGACTAGTTTTCGACGGAAGAACACCAACCCAGACGGCAGAACAGCTCTACCATTGTTGCCGGACTACTTTTCCACACCCACTTTCTTTGAATGCACTCAGTGCAGACATTGTTTATTATGGAGTAGATACTTTTGCTTTTTTTGTGACGGAAAAAGACTCCACCACATGCTAGTGTTAAGCCGAAGAGGACACAAAAGAAAATTACGGTTGAGCAGAAGAAGAAGATCATCGAAAAACACGTACGAGGTGTGCTTTTGTGTGACTTAGTGTCTCAGTACCAGTATGCTGAGTCGGCCATTGCTACGTGTGGCTAAAGGTGTTTCTGTGTTGTCTAAGCAAAGGTCTCGGGCAATAAAATAGGTTGAAAAACTTCTGTTGATTTGGATTAAAGAAAGCAGATGGTAGGGGACAGTGTTATTATCGCTGAGGGTATTATCGCAGAGAAAGCACGGCAACTTCACTCGGATATCATCAAGAGGCAATTACATCAATGAGCAACACAAAGGTAAATAAAACGACTATTACATAGTACAGTTTATTTATTTAATTACAAAACAGTAGCACATTTAATATACATAAAATAAGGAATATTTTATGTTGTTTTAAGGCTTATTTAGTAGAAAATTATGTTTTATGGGGACTTGGAAACAGATTATTCTCATGTTTAATGGTTTCCTATGGGAAATTAATGTTTGGAAGACACACTTGTCGCCTTACACACACTTTCTGGGAAGCAATTAAGTTATCAGTGTATTTTCTGAATCATTTGTAGGCGACGTCATTGAGGATGAAGTGACCAAAACATTTCCCAGAGTGGGAAAGAACTCGCAAGACTCAAATGTAAAGTGAATTCATGCTAAGAAATGTAGAAAATGTAATCCACATATCTCATTTTGGGTGTCCTATCCATTGTTGGTTAGCAGGTTAGGTTTAAAATTGTTATTCTGGGATGGAATGAATGATCTACAGTATCATATCTCACAAACAAAATGAATGCCATTTTAGTTGTTAGCTTGTCCATCTATTCGTTTGCTAGCCGGCTACTTCCTGGTTCATTGAAATCTTGTAAAACAGAACAGGCAGACGTGACTAGGATGTGCTAAGTTACTGTTATCCGTCAATTCACCAAAATGGAACATGTTTAAAGTTTTGTATCAATTAATCATGTCATTTTTTTTTAATTTTACCAAATACTTCAACAAAGAACAGAACAGCCAACAAACAGTAATGAAATCGATATATTGGACCCGAGGCATCTCTTCAAGGCGAGCGGATGACCCGTGACCTTTCATTTCAAGCTCAAGCAGAAAAGTTCACCTGAGGGCTGGATTCTTATTTACTGCACAGTGATTTTCATCTTAAACAGAAAGTCTTGAAACGTACCATTTTTGTATCAATTTATGGCATTTACGTTTTAGAAGTGTTGCATGCAAGCTAGCTCTTCAAAAAGGAATTTGAATCACAGGTGATTCTTTTTAGGAGAACTTTTTGAGCATTGGATCTTTGAAATGGGCATATCATGAAGAGTGATGCTGGGAGCCCAAATCGTCAGACGCCTGATATAAGAATTGGTCATTACACCTAAAATGAAATTACACATCAACTATTTGTCACGATCTGGTTGCGGACCAACGGGTAGTGCTGTCGGCCCCGCCCTCAGTTGCACAGGTGTCGGTCGTCTTCATCAGTGGCAGTTAAAAGGACTCCCGGAACGACCATTCGGTGTCGGGTCATTGTAGTATGTATGTGTTTGCGGCACCATGTCAGGTTTGTTTCATCTTGGCAGATTTTTACTCTTTGATACTTTGTACTTTTCTGTTCAGATGACTTTGATGTTTTAGATTATGTTCCTGCTGACTATATTGTAATACAATTTGTCAAATACATCCTGCTGCTCCCGCCTGCCTGCTTTTTGGGATCCACAACCACCATCACAACCTCGCAAACCGTGACACTACTAGATTTTCTTTTCTTTAATACATAAAATAGTTTTCAAATCATTGAAGGCTCTCTCTATTTTCATGTCTATTACTTTTCTTAATCTTGGCCCCGGGATTTGTGCCATGCCTCGAACATGGCTCAATTTCCATTAGCTGATGTCACGTCCTTCTTTGGACAGCAACCTTGCGAAGAGTGAATCTCCGCTGGTAGCAGCCAAGTTGTCAACCCCATTAAGACCTGAATGCTTGTTCAACTCAATTCCACTCCAATTAACTGCCTTCTAGTAATCAATTAATCAAGATTTACCGTCAATATTCTTCCTTTGCAGTCCAACTTTGTGTCCTGCTTTGCACTGTAAATGGACAGCGGCATAAATATGGGCAGGGACATCCACATTTTATGCCGACGTTCTATTTTCTAGGCTAATGACGTGACCCCGAGACACTAAATCAGCTCAGAAAGAAAGTTATCATGACAGTCAATATTTGGATGCGAAATATTTCTTCACCACACTGTTAATATAAAATAACTCAAATTTTAACTCATTCACTGGCATTCACAAATTTATTCGGGAATTGAAAATATGACGTGGAGCACCATTCCCTAATTTGTTCGGATTTTGTTTTTTCTCGTTTGGGTGCCAATAAAGCGCTGGCCATGGACTCTGGCAATGTTTTTTTTTCCTTCCACAAGGGACAGCATTTCCCCTTTTTTCATGTTCGCGCTTTGTTCCAGTTCCAGCTGTTGTCAAAGCGCTATATAAACCAATATGTATGTATTGCATTGTGTTTTGGACAGCCGCCCTCTTTTCAAGCTCACATAACTCCAGACCCATATCATTTAGCAATTAACTCTTTTTTTCTGATGAAAGAAGAGAGTCTAAGGTTTCTTACGCTACATTGAATGCTTATGTAGTCCTAAAACTCAATATTCTGTGGGTCCTGGAATTCGAGTGACAATGACAAAAACCCTGGCAATAGAGTGGGCACATTTTTGGCAGTGAATGAGTTTAAAACACTATAAGTCCATCACCAAGCGTGCCTTCTGATGGCACGTGACATGTTTGACTTTCATGTTTATTACACACAATTTTGAACCTCGTGCTTCACCAAAGCTCACCTGTCCCTGGAAACGTGATAAAAGAGAGGAACACACACCAGCTTTGCGCTGCCTTCTTGGCGGAATGATAAAAAAGCCTCAATGTGCCTGTGCAGTTTCCTCTTCTGTGTTAACTTGATTCCTCAAGTGTCTCCCCCTTTGCTTGCCAACATGTGTGTGTCGGTCTGTGTGTGTTTGTGTGTGTACCTGAAATCCTGGCATGTGTCCCGCCTCCTCCTCGTCCTTACCGGCTCATCAACCACCGGTGGCTTTCCTTGCCAGAGTGACACTCCGCACGTTTGCGCGACTCCCAGCCGCCCAGTTAAAGTGGCGTTATTCATGTTTGTTGCTGTTGTGCTTGACACCCGAGTGTCTCTGTGGGCCCTTCACTTTTGCGTTTCAACGTGCCAGCTCAAGTCACTTGGCTTTGCTGCCAGGCCGAACATCGAAGTCCAAGAGGTGAAGATATAAAAACACGAAACATAAAATAATGAGCGCAGAAGTTGAACATAAAAAGAAAATATAATAATAATAATCATCATCATCATCAACCAATAATCATAATAACTGTTGCGTTAAATGTTGTTCTTCCTGGTTCAGTAACTACATACATATATGGACTTACTTATTGATAAGAATAAGTAGAAATAGGATGTAACATAGGATGTTTTTAGCATGTGCATATAACTAGTTCTAACAATAATAATAATAATAATAATAATAATTAATTATTATTATTATTATTATTATTATTATTATTGTATTAGTATTCTAACAATAACAGGAAATGCTTAGTTATTAGTAGTTGTACATAATAAAATAATAAAAATAATAATAAATTATCATTCATACAATAACATTAAGAATAATAATGATTATTATAATAATAATAAGTAGTAATTATTATTAGTACAATTAGTAACAATAATAATTATTGTATTATTATTCTATCAACAACAATAAATTATCATATATATATATACAATTATTATACAATTATAACAATAATAATACAGATTATTATAGTTATTATTATTACAAATAATAATAATACAGATTATTATTAGCAATAATATTAATGCAATAATAACAATAATTGATAATATAAAAAACAGCAGAATTAGCAATTATTTCTTGTCTACTTGAGACTTTTTTTTTGTGGATCAACACATAAGAGAGATGCCGCTCAAATTTATTCATGGCAATGAAGCTGGCTTTGTGGATGGATTTTCCGATCGGGATCTAAAATGGTTGATGGGTTTTATTTTATTTAATGACTAAAATATGTTAATTGTTTTCTTTAAATGCTACCGTAACCTACTGAGAGTTGCATGCTATTTAATATTTCGCTCACCATATTTTGCTACACAGTCTGGTTTATTTATTTATCTTCTCTCCCGCTTTCAAGCACGCACGGCCATCACTTTGCACTGTTCCGACTTGGCTCCATCTGCTCTGGCAGGCTGGCGACCTTTGGCAAATGGAAGAGGTGTAAATATTAATAGCTGCGATTGGAGACATTTAACAAAGAAAGCAGGTTTGAGCATTTTATAGAAACAGTTAACTTCAATGTCCTGCAGGCTCTTTTTAAAAAAAAGGGGGGGAGGGGCGCCCGAAGAAAGCGTGAAACTTTAATAATTAATGCTATAATGTGCCTTTCCCAAGGCAATGTGCCAGGTTTCGTCGCACAAATGAAAATTCAGATGGGATAGCATTTCTATTCATGCAAATGTGCCTCCCCAAATGCAGACAAGATGACTGACACCAATGCATCTTTATTTTTGAGCAATGTGATTCAGTATTATCGGAGGGAATTTTAATTGCTAGTTGCATGTGAAGATTTACAATGCAAAAAAGGGGGAAGCGGGTCTTAATTCTAAATTGATTCACAAAGTGTGAGCCAAACCGTTGATGAGGTCGAACCTTTCACATGGGGAGAATGGAGGGGGGACTGCATCATTATCATGCCAGTGGGAAGTTTAATTACAGCAAATGATACAAGCAAATTTGGCACTTATTGGCCCACGTTGGGAGAAGACATCTGGCCATTGCCGTCGTCCAAGTCCCCGTGATCCCGCCACCTCCACCAGAAGAACAATCATTCCAATCATCAATGTCTCGAATGCCATTCGCGCTTGTAAAAATGCGTCTTCCAAAATTCCACCAGGGCACCGTTTTCACTTTGTTTACACTGTGATAAAACCCGACGAGTACTCGTAAAATAAACTAAGCTGGGCGGGGACTGGGACTTGTGGGAAAAGGGTGGAGGGGATTTATGACTGCGTTTGGAGACTTAAAGGTTTAAGTCCCTGGAAGAATTAAGAGATAAAAGTTTTTATTTGACAGGGGATGATGGCTTCTCAGGGTGAGACATGCCTTGGAGATGATGGAGGACAAACAAACAAACAAAAAAAGAAAAACAAAGACTTTTATAGCATTTGGGCGCCCCCTCAAATTTGTTGACAGATACAAGAAGAGCCACAAACTCGGGACCAACTTGAAGAGGTGAAAATATCTCAATCTAAATTATTATTATTATTATTATTATTATTATTATTAATTATTTATGATTTCATCTGTGGTTTTATTTATGTCCCTGTTTTGTGATTACAAAGTGTCCTTGAGAGCTTTCAAAGGCGCTTATAAACAAAATGTATTATGATGAGGATGATGATGATGATTAATATTATTATTTCCTGACCAAAAAACAGACTCGACCATGGGCATGTGGCTGCCGCTGCTCACCCCACAGAAAAACGTATCCTGTGACTGTAAAGTGACCTTGAGAGTTTATCAGGCGCTTATAAATGAAATGAGTTATTATTATTATTATAAAATTGTGGTTTGGGAGCATAAACAGGCAAAGCAAATCCTAAGATGCTGAAGTGCAGAGGTGTCCAAACGTTTTTGCAAAGGGGGCCATATTTGGTGTGTTATAAATGTTTATGTTTGCAAATGTAAATGTTTGCAATCGATTAAAGGAATTCTCCCATATCAATTCGAGCCGTCAATGACAGCAATGTAGCGTCCCAGAAAATGCACAAAATGGCGCCCAAGCATCGTTGGAAATGGTCTGATTTGTCTGCTGGGAATTTGTGTCAGCGAATATTAAATAGTAGTCTTGGTGCAACACACAACGATTCACCATCGCGTTATTTATGTGTTTTCCTTCGAATTTCGCCATCAACACGGATCACCAGGAAGTTTTCAGACCAAACAAAGTACCGCAAATTGCATTGTGTGTCACTTTCTCGGTCAGGGGTGTTCCAAATCTGACGTCACGTTGGGGATCGTCATATCAACTCGAAACCAAGACTTCCTGAATATTCAGCGCGAGTCTTAAAACGTATGTATATGCCGTATATGCCGTGGAATCTTTGTAAAATACACTCAGTAGAAGTCATTTGAAGTGCTTTTATAAATTATGGACGTAACCTGTCCGGAGGCGTCAGTTGTCCTTTAAGCATGTGATTTGGTTCATTTGAAACATTCATATCATAATTGGAATTCAAAATTGGAACATTGGAAATCAAAATTGAATATTCACTTAACTTCACTTTTTCACACTAACTTTTATGTTATAGTTGGAAAGAAGTAATTTCTCTTTTGTTGATTGTCATTTTAGAAAATGTAAAAAAATTAAAAAGCCGCCATTTTAACAAATTAAAAAATTCAAAACCGCCATTTTAGAAAATTGGGGGGGCTCATATAATAATTTGTAGATCCTAATTGCCTCTAGATGGCAGCGCCAAACACACACAGGTAACAGCGCTACTGCCCAATGCAATACATATTGATTTATATAGCGCTTCAACAGATGAAGCTGTAACAAAGCGCTTAATATGGACGACTATCATATACATGAAATAAAGCAGTCACAAAGATAGTAGAAAGCACCGGGGAGTAAAACTAAGATCAAGTCTGAATCATGTTGAGTCAAATGCCAAAGAGTGCCAATGTATTAATTCAACATGCGGGTCAGATGTTATTGATTTTATAACAGAGGATGCGGGCCGGATGAAAATTGACCATGGGCCGCATTTGGCCCCCAGGCCGGATTTTGGATAAATTTCCTTAGTGGGTTTTGGATCCGGGCCAGGATTAGTCGAGTTTCATTAGCGCGATTTGGGACGTACGTTTACTTAGTGGCAGGAGGTACACAAGGTTTACACAGTGTGAGAATTCAACTGTGATTTTTTTAATAAGATGTGTACTTAGTTGCTGTTCTAATTAGCATTATGCACAAACCCGGCTCATGTTCATTTGAGTTGTCATTGCTTATATAATTTAGGATAACAGGTTTTAATAAAATCCCCCTCTTCATGCTTCATTTCCACTGATCACCAGCTGCCAGGTCAATTGAATAATTAAGGTTTTAATTAAGCTTCAGCATGGATAACAGTCTTCCGGCGGGCGCAGTCCAGCCCGGTACGCCGGAATACTAAAGCGCAATTGAAAAAGGCACAAGGCAAGAATTTTACGGTGGCCAGTAGCGCAACTCGTGAATCTCAGAATCGTCTCGCTGTTATTTTTGCACTAGGGATTCCAAAGCAATCCTCCGAGGTATGCGACATTTCCGGATGTCTCAGCCTTTTCGGTGTGCGGCGCTCATCATTGCTAGCATGTAATACAATACCTCCGGCCTGCGCTGAGTCGGCCGCGTCGCGCCGGCTAATTTCACTCAATGGTGCATGAGTAAATGTTAGATGAAGCCAGTGAAGCCTGCAGTATGAGAATATTATCAGCCTCACTGCGGGTTTCCATCTGTTAATGTACTTTTGGACACTCTATTGAGATGCTAAATAATTTAATTGGCGCTATCATTCAGCAAAGGTCCTTGGCACCAAGCTATTTTACTGGGGGAGACTTCGGTATTGGGGAATGTTTGCCGTGACATTTAAATAAGAGCCCTGAGAGCAACCCAGTGGAGGCCTATAATGTAAACAATAAATAAAGAAAAAGAAATAACAAACAAAATACACCCACATAATGCAACACATCTGTGCAACTGAATGACAAGTACTGAACTTAAAGATTTTCCGATCTACAAGAAAATGAAATTTTATTTCAAATATTGTTCACAAATTAATGTGACTGGACTTGCCGTTTTCCGAAAATACATTCAACTCATACATATGAAATTATTGCACAGGTGTGCCTTAAACTGCCAAAAAAGCCATTTGAAATCTAAGCCATTTGACTCAGATAAATGGTGGTTACACCAAGACTGACTGGTTTTCCGATCTTATTCTGGTCAGTTAAGTACCACCGCACATTTTACAATGGCATTTATTGTCGGCAGCCTAAAGCATACCCGCTTACTCATCATACTGTGTAATCAGAATTTTACAATAACTTGTGTTCTGGGTAGATTTGGGTCGTGTATGTTATGTTATATTGTTGTATGACGATAAGTTTGGATACGATAAGATGTTACGACTTGCTGTTATCACGTCGTGTTACGATATTTTGTGTTACGATATTTTGCGTTATAATGCGTCGCGTTACGATACGTCGCGTTACGATACGTCGCGTTACGATACGTCGTGTCACGATACGTCACATCACGATACGTCGCATCACGATACGCGCCGCGTCACGATACGCCGCGTCACGATACGCCGCATCACGATACGTCGTTTTACGATATGTCGCATTACGATGTTACATTACAATACGTTGCATTACGATACGTCGCATTGCGATACGTCGCATTACGATACGTCACATTACAATATATCGGATTACGATGCGTTGCATTATGATACGTCGCATTACGATACGTCACATTAGGATACGTAGCATTATGATACGTCGTATTACGATAGGTCGCTTTACGATAGGTTGCCTTACGATATGTCACATTACGATATGTCACATTACAATATGTCACATTACAATACATTGCATTACGAAAGATTGCATTACAAGACATTATACACTTTGTACACGCCATATTTCTCAACAGTCACTTTGCAGAAGTTATTGGACATTCTATGAGTGATGATCCAAGTTTGACTACTCTAGCAAGTCTGAATAAACACCATAAACAGATGTGGCACAAAGTCGGAAGGAGCAGCATTGAATCAATCGTAATCATATTCCTCCGCCCGACAGTGAATGTGGGTGAGTGCTTCTCAGCATGACCATTCTCTCCACACACAAACACACCGCCATGCACACGCACATGAACAGACATTTCGCCGATCTGATTGAATGTTTTGTACACGTTGTGCTGACACCGAAAATCACGCCACGCATCACAGCAACTGATGAATAGACCTGATGTGAACTTATACGCGGGTTGTAATCCTGTGATAAATGCAGGTTACCAAAGCTGCTTGAAGCCCGATTATGCATATCGCTGAATTCTTGGACTCTTACCCGACTGCAATATATATTTATAAACAAACAGTTATATATGTCTGTGTAAGCTCTCAGTCGTACAGGAGTGCTCCATCGATGAAAAGGTTTCTTTAGTAGTCATCTGTACTTCTTTGAAGCTGTCAGACATTTCGCTTCTTATCCAAGAAACTGTTTGCTGACGAAGTTTCTTGGATAAGAAGTGAAACGTCCGACACCTTCAAAGAAGTACAGATGACGGCTGAAGAAACCTTTACATCGAAACATTTATATATCTGTATACATATATCAAGTCTATCAGCCTAGAAGCTGAATTCATTAGGACTCCTCACACATGTTTAAATTTGCCATGAAGCTAACTCTTCAGGCCTGATCTCATCGCAACGGATGGCACTGCTCACTAGAAGTCAAAGTCCACCATGACTGATCTTAGCGGCGTGGACTTAATGTGATTGTGCTGGGTCCACAAAAGGGTTGTTTATGCATCCAAAAGGGTATAGTGAGAAGCATATTCTCCATACAACCATCCATATAGTTTTATCATACTCTGTTAACAAGAGAACCTAATTTGGGAAGTCGGTATTCGACAAAGCTGGAAAAGTCACAAATACAATCACCATTGTATGCAGGGGGAAAAAGAGCCTCTAAATATAAATTCAGCAAATGACAGTGAAATGAGAACCGTGGTATGTACATTTTAATACACAATATTTTGACTTGTATAATGTGCCATGAAGTTAGATTTTGACGCATTATGTTGATTTGCGTAACATTGCTTTGTTCGATGTTGTTTTGCTCTTTGTGCTATATTATCGTATTATCGGTTGCAATGATCCAGAGGTTGCAATTGTACTCACACCCTCGACGATAATAGAATTGGGAGATACTGTACATTTTTTAAAAAGAGGTGCTGGTATCGATGATATAAAAAAAATACATTTTTAATAATAATTAAATAATAAAATAATAAAATCATACAATAATAGTAATAATATTAATAGTAATAATAGTAATAATAATAATAATAATAATAATAATAATAATAATAATAATAATAATAATTTCCCCTCTATTACCAATGCTTTGTATATTTAAGGGAAAAATAATGACTGAGCTCAAATTTGCTCACATCAAAATGTTGACAATACATTTCATATTGATCTATATCGGGCTTTAGCAACATATCGGGCTTTAGCAACAGCTGAAGCTGTAACAAAGCGCTTAACATGGACAACTATCATATACAGGAAATACAACAGTCACAAATACAGTAGAAGGCACCAGGGAGTAAAACTAAGATCAAGTCTGAATCATGCTGAGTCAAATGCAAGTGAGTTTTGAGGTGGGTTTGAAAGATGGGCAGTGAGGGGGCTTGCCGAATGTTCAGTGGCAGGTCATTCCAGTCGGGGGAGCTCGGAGAGGTAAGTGTTGGGGCAATTCGCTATACGAACATCTTTGAACATCTTTTTTGCATAATTTTGTTTTCTTGGACTTCTTGACACATCATATCATGTCCGCCTTTATATGACGTCACATCCTATACGTCACATCCTGTTCGTCTTTTATAAAAGCTTTCCCAACACGTCTATCTCTCTCTCTCTGTCCCTCCTCAACCGACCTCAAAATGTCCCTGCTGTCTACAAGATTAAAATATTACTTATTCTGTTCAACACCTTGGTTCCTGCTGATTTTACCATCCCACTTCTAACACCGTGAATAGCCATGAACCAAAGGGAACAATCATATTTTATCCCATCAGTATGGAGGAGCGACGACATTTAAAGATTTAAAAACCAATAATAAGATCTTGAAAAGAACTCTAAAATATATAGGGAGGCAGTGAAGGGAGCCAGAATTATATGCTCCCTCTTACGAGTATCAGTCAAGAGGCGAGCATCAGCATTCAGAATAAAGACTGAGTGAACAACAGGTCCTGAATGAGCAAAGCTAACCAATAGACCTGCCAACCTATTCACTTCTGGAACAATTAATATTAATTTGCATATTTTCAAAATTCTGTCATTAGTATAGGACAGCGTACAGAACACAACCACAGTATTTTATATATGAAATCTACTTAAGTACATTTGCTACATATTAGTACTTCATTATTGCCCATCATGTTGATGTCGATCACACATAAAGTATCAGTACGTAACATCATCTTTATAGGGAATATAGTTGTATGAATTACAAATGAGGGAAATTTTCTGTTCTCATTTCCTCTGTGGTTGGGTTGCATATTCTAAGTAACAACGAAAGACCTTCAGATGGGGCTATTGTAAGCTGTGGACATCCTGGAGATGCTGAAGTAAAAAAATAAAAATAATTGAGTAAAAAACAACGTAGCAGTGTCTGAAATCGCGAATGTTTTGTATCAATGCCACGCCTTTGTCTTCCAAATTTCCAAGCTTGTTTGCAGAATACAGAACCAAATACATGGGGGTGAAGATGTGTGTTTGCTTCCAGTGGAGCCAAACGTCAACTTTAACACACACACACAAAGTTTTACTGGCAGATGTCACACAGAGGTCGGGGGTCCTGAAATGTTCTTTGAGACACTGAATGATACATGAGAGCTGCAGACGGTGCGTGACTCCAACGCTTGTTTGGTTTTTGTTGTCAAGTAGCACCTTTTCCAAAGGATCCTTCACCAGTTTGAGCATTTTTAACCATAAACGATATATATTAAAGGAGAAATATTATATGGGAAAGCAAATGGTGGACTTGACATTAGAAGCAGTCTTATAAAAAAAGTCGGTACAAAAATAATATGACTTAAGTTAATTTTCTGATCCAATATTCTGTGTGCCGATTTTTTTAAATCGGAAATTACGAAAAAAAAAAAGTAATGTATGTAGTTAGAGAATTGTAAATATTAACCCCTGTCAATTTTATCACAGTACAGTTCTTGTTTAGCCTAGCATGTCTACTTTTTAAAGATTAATTCCAAATACAAGTAAAAATGTGTATATCAAAATGTAAGTATATCAAGTAAAAATGTGCAATAGATTAAAAAAAAACTCTTGAAATATTCCAAATGTTTCCATGATTTTTCTTCATAATAAATACTGTAAAAAATGATTCAAACATTGAAGCATCTGTGCCGACATGATCACGTGGTCTTTAATCTTCAGGTCATCAAAAATAACATACTCCAGATTTTTGGTAAAAATTGCTTTGGGAACATCACACATTCCTCGGATATGAGACAAATCCTCTGAACACTTTTAAATGCTGAGATTAATGTCACGCAGACGGCGCGTTCACAAAGCTCTTAAAATCACACAGCATATCATGCAAACTGAACAGTCGCATATCCTAAAGTCTTACTGGGAGTGAAAAGAAAACTGACCTCAAAAGCTTCTTTTGAGAAACTAAACTTATAAGAATAAGAAAAATAAATGTATTGAAGCGTGATGAAATAAATGCCGTATTACTAAGCATGTGAGATAAAAAAACAACCTCACTTGTACAAACAAGGCATTATGTTGTAAAATGGCTGGCTGCCAACCCAAGTAAAGAGTGACGAAATGTGGCAACAAAAGATGCATTTTGGGTCTTTAAGGTCCCCAGAAACCTTCCAATCATCATGAAGTCACGTTTTAGGATTAAGTCACGTACAATTTAGACCTCACATAATTCACATCTACAGCATCTTAACTCATTCACTGCCAGACGTGCAAACTTTTGTCCACTCCATCGCCAGGGTTTTTGTCATTGTCACTCAAATTCCATGACCCACAGAATATTGAGTTCTAGGACTACATAAACGTTCAATGCAGCATAAGAAACCTTAGACTCTCTTCTTTCATCAGAAAAAAAGAATTAATTCCTAAATTATATGGGTCTGGAGTTATATGACCTTGAAATGGGGGCGACTGTCCAAAATTAAATGCAATGCATACATATTGATTTATATAGTGCTTTAACAACTGTTAAAGCCGCAACAAAGTGCTAACATGGAAAAAAAGGGAAATGCTGCCCCCTTGTACAAGGGGAAAACCCTGCCAGAGGTCTGGCCAGCGCTTTATCAGCACCCAAGGAAGAAAAAATAACAAAACCCGAACAAATTCGGGAATGGCGCTCGGTCATATTTTCAATTCCCGAATAAATTCATGAATGGCAGTGAACGAGTTAATGCTCGGTTTACATAGTTTTTTGTTTGAAATAATCTGGAACCAGCAAATGTAATATTTTGTCGCACCGCCTTTTGAGCACAGTCGTTTTAACCATGTGTTCATAGAAAACAAGTGACGGACTAGCCTGTATTGATCATTAGAAAAAAACAGGACCCTCTGCTGGTTTCGAAAGCGCACTGCATCACTCTCCCCAATCACCGGAGAAGCCGGTGGTTTCGAAAGTCTTGGATATCATATATCGATAGCATCATACTCTATGCACCAATCATGCAAACAGGGTCGGAGATAGCCGTTATAGTGTATTTTTTCGTTTGAATATCTATAACGATACTGTAAACACACAGACATACCCGCTATATCTGTGATGCTACATCCAACTATGGAATATTAGCAGGATGATTTCACAACCTATTTAGCACGGAGTGTCCACTATCTCACGTCATTATAATATTTCGTATGTTCCCCCTCCTCCTAGTAAGTCACATTCTAAAAACACCGCTGACAGTATTTTTTTTTTCATCTGAAACCACAAAGCTGGCATCATTAACATCTTGCTATCGCAGTACAACACACACTTTTTTTCCAGCAGTCTCTCAGCGCCGCATGAAAGAACAGGCAAGGAAGCCAGAATTGCCAGATGTCATTACACTATCATGCGCCACCATAAAACATTTATGAGCTATTAAGAGAGCCTTAACAGAGGATGCAGCTGATTCTTACGAGATGTGAGGGACACATGGTGAACTTTGATAAATACACACACTACTCAGTGCAACGTTTCCAAGAATTTACACATCTGAGATACAGGATTGTCCAAAAGTCTTAAGTAGCACGAGCTTTCTCTTATGAGAATTAACTGCATGTTATATGGATGTATGGATGGATGGATGGATGGATGGATGGATGGATGGATGGATGGATGGATGGATGGATGGATGGATTTAGATTGGGTTAGGGTGGGGATTTTTCAAGGGTTGGTTTTGAGTTGGGTCTGGGTGGGTCGGTTGGATGGATGGATTTAAGGTTGGGGTTTGGGTGGAATGGGTGGATGGATGGATTTAAGGTTGGGGTTTGAGTGGGTGGGTTGTTTGGATGGACGGGTGTTTTTTTATAGGGTTGGTTGGTTAGGTTGGGTGGATGGATGGATGGATGTGTGCGTTCGGGTGAGTGGGTTGGATGGATGATGGATGGATGGGTAGGTGGGTTTTTATAGGGTTAGGTGGATGGATGGATGGATGGATGGATGGATGGATGGATGGATGGATGGATGGATGGAGTTTGGGTAGGTCAGTTTGGTGGATGGATGGATGGATGGGTGACCCACCCATCCATGGTTTCGGATGGGGTTTTTTTCTAGGGCTTGGTGGTTCAGTTGGATGCATGGGTTAGGTTGGGGTTAAGGTGGGTTGGCTGGATGGATGGGTGGGGTTTGGGTGGATGGATGAGTGGGGTTTGGGTGGGTGGATGGATGGGTTGGTGGGTTGGGTGGATGGTTTGGGATGTTTTTTTTTTCTCGGGTTGGGTGGTTCGGTTGGGTGGATGGATGGGTGAGTTAGAGTGGGATTTTTGGATGGATGGGTTAGGGTTGGGTTTGGGTGGGTCGGTTGGGTAGATGAATGGATGTGCAGATTTGTTTTCATCTGAAACCACAAAGCTTTGTATTGTTTGTTCATTTGTTCTTGTTTTTTTTTATTCTGGTAGTAACAAACTCAATGTTTTTCATAGAAAACCTGCTTTTTAGGACGTTTTGGAGGCAGTGAGGGTTTCAATGTTTTTTTTCCAATGCATTTATAATAGCATCACTTATATGCATATTTTTACTGGTCACTGTCCATGTCCCATGTAAATAGTAGTGGTCCACTCTGCCATACAATCACAGTCAGGTTTGGAAGAAAAAACAACATTCTGACTTTGCACGGAAACCAAATATACTAGTCAATTGTGGTTTGCTTATTATTATGATAGGCCGGTCTCATGCCATTGACATTTTTTTGCAAATTTCCCCATTGTGGGACGAATAAAGGTATTCTGATTCTGATTTTCTTTTTCAGTCCTGGTCCAACCCTGCCCAGAACTGTCTTGTACAGTATATTAGGTAATTATTGCAACACTCACAACAAATCCAAGGAATGCTTGGGATTTTTCCGCAATACCAGTTAGTTTGTATCTTAGCATCCAGTAAAATAATGAGATCGTATGAAAGCAATCCTTTTCAATGTCCTCTCAAGTGCAAGAGGCGATCATGAGTAAACATCACACAGACCTCTTCGCTTGATCGCGTCAGTTCAGTCAGCGTAGAGATAGAATGATATGGGAGTGCGAGGCTCTTTTTTTCTGATGGATTTTTCTGTAAGAAGGTGATTTTGTTCTCTTGGTGTTCATCGCAATACTTTCGGCAATTCCGCCGCTAAGACGAGATCTCATTTCAGCGTTGTACCTCAGAAAGAGGAGGCTTAGGGGAGATGAGAGGACTCTGTCGGAGCCCCTGTGCCAGGAAAATGAGGGTTATACAATTACACACAGTTCCGAAAAAAAGCCCTTTTCGTAATTGGATCCATTTTAGGGCCTTTAAAGCCCACCTCTTGGAGATAAAGCAGCCCTAGGTGCAGATTTCATTCTCCACTCTGTCTGCAGTGCTTTTTCATTGAGACTGGCCTGAAAAGAAAAAAAAATGCTGTTTCACATACGAAAGGACATCACTTTGAGAATAATTCCACTATTTTTTTTAGGATGAAAGAGCCCCTGTGTCAAAACTTAACATACCAACAACCAAGATACATGATTTGAGTGCAAACGTCAATCTTAAAAATTGGTAAACGCAGATACAACACGTATTTTTAATTGACGTTGCAAGACTCAAAGTGCAAAATGCTCACCACCGCACCACGACCAGTTGGTGCAAAAGTCAAATTAATCTCGGGTAACAATTTGGCCTGTTGACTTGATTTGACAGAACATCCAACTGCCAACTTTTAATGACTAAAACATCATGAGACATCTTCAAAAAGCTGTCGTCCAACACGACCATTCATGTGCATAAACCAAGCTGCCATTGAAAACTCCACACTGGCCCGGATGCTTGTGAAATAGCTCCTCTTCATGCTATATTCTCTCAATCATCTTCTATTCTCTTTATGAGATGTGTGTCTCTTAACCATCAACCACAGCCAGGATTTATTTGGACTTCCCCCCATGGCTCTGAAACAACATGAAATCATGGTTGAACAAAAACAACCAGACTCCAAACGACATTAGCTCAGAGCTTAAAAGAGCAAGAGCAGTCATAGCTACATTTTTAACTTGGTTTGTTAAAAAAATATGATGTAGAGCACCATTCCCGATAAAGCGCTAGCCAGACCTCTGGCAATGTTTTCCCTTCCACAAGGAGGCAAATTTTCCCCTTTTTCCATGTTAGCGCTTTGTTCCAGCGCCCCCATTTCAAGCCCAGATAACTCTTAACCTATATAACTTTGGATTTTTTTTCCTGATGAAAGAAGAGAGTCTAAGGTTTCTTACGCTGAATTGAATGTTTGTGTAGTCCTAAAACTGAATATTCTGTGGGTCCAGGAATTTGAGTCACAATGACAAAAACCCTGCCACTGGAGTGGACACATTTTTGCACATCGTCTGGCAGTGAATGAGTTAAGCACTTGACTATTTTTCAGAAATTATACCTTGTCTATTTTCTACACAACAGTAGATGACTGGTTAGCACGCCAACCTCACAGTACAGAGGCTTCAATTGCAGCTCCAGGCTTCCTGTGTGAAGTTGGCATGTTCTCACCGTGCCTGGGTAGTTTTTATTCGGGTACTGCGGCTTCCTCCTCCATTTCCAAAAACATGCACGACATGTTCATGTAAAAGTTTGCATTGTCCCTATATTGCAATTGTGAGTTTAAAAGGTCGTTCATCTGTGTGCCCTGTGATTGGCTTGCAACCGGTACGGGGTGTCCCCCACCTACTGCCCAGAGCGAGCTTGCATAGGCTCAGGCACACCTGCAATCTTTGTGAGAATAAAATAATTAGAAATTGGATGGATATTTTTACAAACTATAATGCGTGATTTTTTTCTGAAATTGCACGCAAAAACAAGTCCCTAAGTGTTCATTTACTTGAGTTGAAATTGCCTAAAAATCTACACCATACAGTGGTACCGAACTATTTCAGTTAGTGGAGGTGATTATCTGAAAAAAATAGATGTGCGGCAGCCACACGTGTTTTTTTTTCTCTCATTCATGTTGATCGTGAAATGGCAATCGAAGATTAATGACATTAGCCCAACCATTAAAGCATGAAAACGTAATAGTAGGGCAAATGGCCTTGAACCAAGTGCACACTTCATTACGCAAAGCCATGTCCAAATGGGATGTCTTAAGAGGAGATAATGATGAATCACAAATTACATGGATTTACCGCACACTGCAAAGTCTGTTTGTTTGCCAAATTAACTTACGATTGCTTTCTGACAAAATGTTAACACATAGGGACATAAAATCAAGGTCACATGTCTATTTGATGTGCAAAATGCAAAAAAATCTACACTGAAACCAGTGAAAATTATGATGCTATAACATTTATTTTTCCCACATCGGATAAATTTCTATTCCACAGCAGCAGTTATGAAAGGAAGAGAAAAGCAAAAAAAAAGAAAAAGCAGAAAAACAAAATCTAGGAGCTGCTGTGAATGCAGCAATCTGCCGTTCAATGGAATTAATTCATTGTGTTTTGAGTAGAATGTCCGCATTACACTGCCTGGCATCCACAGATACTGATTCTTGTTCAGATGGTGAAATATTCTTTTTAGTCCTAGGTCACTGGGAAACATTTTTAATCTCAAATTCACCACAGCGTTCTTTTTTTATTTTTTTATATAGATTGACAGCATTTAAATGTCATTTTGTTTCTTTTTTTCCCCAACTATTCCAGGTGACATTGGTGTTGCTAGGGAAAGATCATATTTTTTGGGGCCACATACAAGTTAAGTCTCAAAATTTGAACGGGAGACTACCGATTTTGACCAAAATACGCACGGCTCACGATTAGAGAGCCAAATCTCCCGGTTTCCAAAAACTGTGATTTTTATTTTTTTCCCGCTCTAATTTTTCACCGTTTTGTAATAATACCATTCTCCCCGATTTGGAAAGTGACCGAAATACGAATAGCCTAAATCACCGTCATTTTCTGCTGGCACTCGAAAAATGAGAATCGAGAATAGCTTGTCTTGCAGTGCACGCGATCTCATACGTTTGAATATAGCAGACAAATAAACATGGCGGATAGTAGCAGCGAGAGCCCAAAGCGTCCTGCAAAAAAATGAAAATATGAATGCAAATTTCAATCAGGTTGGCAAACTGAATATTCTTGGATAAGAGCAAGCGTTTGTGGAGTATCATTTGCATTTTGTTCAATATGATGCATGCATACTTCGGTCAGCCATGGCGTAAAAAACGACGTTGCGAATCACAACAAAACTGCGCAACATGTGGAATTAGTAAACCGTTGATTGACAAACGAAAAAAATCAACACATTCTCCACCAGCAGTAAAGACGACTCCTCCAATCAAGTGACAAAATCAGAGGTTCTCTTTGCCAAGATGAACACTGATGCAGCCTTTCAATTGCACAGCGAGTACAGAATTGTGCAAGAAAGCAAGGACAGCAATTTGGGATTACGTATAAAACCACAAGTCATTTTACAAAGCAACTATTGACACAATACACAGTTCATTTGTCAACTGATCTGAAAATACAAAACAAAAGAAAATGTTAAAAACAAGATACATCTACTATATATACTAATTGAATGTATTAATAAACAACAACGTTTGTGTTTTATTTACTTCTAATTTACACTTTTGTAACGCTCACATTATTTGAACATGCACCACAGAGTCGCGAGTATAAAAATTTCCCTATTTATGATTTCTGAAACTTAATATGTATGTAACTATGGCAATGTAAATTGAATCTGTATCAGTGGTCAGTAAAAAAAGGATGGGGGGGCAATGACTGAGATGCTCTACAAATGACAGTTATTTTCCCTGCTTTTTGTTGTTGTTTTTGCATACCTGTCAGCGACATGCTAAACGCGAACGGCATATTTACATAAACAGCCTGTCGCGTTTATTAGCGATAACAAGACCAATACATACGCTATACAACGCACGCCATGTTATGCGTGCATTCGAGGATGAAATGTCAAAAGCTAACACGACGTTTCATTGTATAAAAACCTACGCTGCTTGTTCGTCACAAACAGCACGCCGGCTCAGGTCGACTGAAGGCGGGGAGCAAACACACGGACACCGTGGAGACTTTGAGCCCATTCCCGACTCATACTCTCACCTCGTCTCCGTACCTCTGACGAAAATGTTACGTTCCAACACTAACCGTGATGGCACAAAGCACTTGAAAGTCAAAGGTTGCGTTTCTCTACCTATATCCGCGGCCAGGGTGTTTCTCCACTGTTGCACCTCCGGGCGAGGTGACTGGGGGTCCCCATGTCCTCGACAGAAGAACCGTGCTTACAGTCGGACGACCACCCGATTCACCTTGAAATGGATTCTTTCGGCTCTGAGGACAACCAGTTTTCACCCGGAGTTCGAATTCATTCCAAGTCGTCTGGCTATGACGTGTTGTCGGTCCTGGGTCGCGGGGCCTACGGGACCGTGGTTAAATGTCGGAAGACCACCGACAACAAGACTGTGGCGGTTAAGACCATCAAGAATCACGGAACGTCAGCCAAACGGGCCATATATGAAGTGGGTGACATCCATTCACTAACTACCCGTCATAACGCCCGTCCCGACATTTTGAGGTTAAGAATGGCGTGACCCGGAAACAAAGCCACGCTCAGTAAAACAATACTACTGTATATTTTTCATGTCTGCAATTTTTTTGTGCTACACGTACAAAAAAAAAAAAAAGTTTTATAACTCACAGACTATATCCAGGTTGACCGTGAAGGATTTTCCACAAATGTTTACTATAATGAATACGTTTTTCTTACAAATATTTACTATACTGCAATACATTATTTCAGTATTCCCCACCAACAGTAATTGGTGGGGAATACTTTTTTATGTTTCGAGTACATAGAAAAAATAAATACAATTAAACTCAGTCTCATACATATTAAGTTTCAGAAATCATAAATAAGGAGATTTTCGTACTCGACTGTAGTGCGTGTTAAAATAATGTGTGTTACAAAAGTGTTTATTAGAAGTAAATAAAACACAAAAATGCGTTCATTGTTTATTTATCCATTCAATTAGTATACCATGTATTTTGTTTCACCTTACAAATGAACCATCTGTATTGTGTCAATAGTTGCTTTAAAAAGTGAGTATTGGGAGTATTGTGGTCAAAATCAGGAGCCTCACGACCAAATCGTGAGACTTAACATGCATAGTGAAGGTTTTTCTTACAAATATTTACTCTAATGAATGACGTCAGTACTATGCATTAAACATTAAATGGTGGGGAATATTTTTTTTCATGTTTAAAGTACATACAGTCCAAAAAAATAAAATAAAAATAGAATAAAGTTGTTTATCACTCATCTTTTTTAATCTGACCCACTAATCCCCCATGCATGGATGGACTTAAAAGACCTAAAAAAAAAGCACATTGAGGCAAATTAGGGCCCACATCCAGTCAGTCCACCGTCACTAATGGGCCTTCATAGTCTTTATGAAGTCAAAAGTAAAATATAAAGTATGAGCTGCTTTATTTTTGCATATCAGCAGCGCAAACGAACAAGGGCGTAAGTGTTGAAGATTTAGAGATGTTTCTGCATGTAATTGCCACTCTGACCGTTCAAGCAAATATTTTAGAGAATATTGGCTCGTGATGGCTTCACGAAGGCACCATTAATTTACTGTCTGCCCATAGCGGGTAAACACCCCCTGCAATGAGAGAGGCTTGAGTCCTCAGCACTTTATAATACCAGTGTGGATTTGTAGTGTTTATACTAAATGTTACGCTACGGATATTTAATATGTAACATGTGCCACTCTTGTCTTTATAGATTCTTGCCCTGTTGAAAATCAAAAAGATGGATGCTGACAAATGCCACCTGGTGCAATGGAACAGCATATTCAGCATCAACGGACATGTTTGCATTGAATTTGAGCTATTGGACAAAAGTCTATACGACTTTGTAAAAGAGCGAAATTTCAGACCTCTCCAGCTGAAGGAGATCAGGCCAGTTCTGCATCAGGTATGGTCAACGAGGAGGGAAAAGTGGCTGGAATTCACTTGAAATGACGTTGACCTTGTGATGTTGCATTTGTTGGGCTGACCTTTTAGCTGGCAGACATGCTGGACCATTTGAAAGACTCGCAGATCATACACGCGAACCTCAAGATGGAGAACGTGATGCTGGTCAACCAGGTGCAACAACCCTATAAGATTAAGGTGATCGACTTTGGCTTGGCTGCTCAGGTGTCTACCGCCAAACAGGGTTCGCTCATTCAGACACTCCCCTATCGGTGAGTCTGATTAAATCAGTGTATGCCAACTCTGATAGTTAAATGAGGTAAACAAATTACTGGAAGACTGTAACATCGGCTGTCCAGATTTGGTACTTGAGGGCAATTATCGTGCATGTTTTAGAGAATTTCCCCCCCTCCACCACATCGGATGAAAATAATCAGGATCATTATCAGGCCTCTGCAGAGTGGCTGAGTTCAGGAAAAATAGTCATTTTTGCGTAATTATACTGCAATGAAAACCGTTGGTCAAAATAATCTCTTGACATAATAGATGTCTAATCATCTCTCTCTGCCTTCCTCCCTCCTTCCACCCCTTCCCTCCAGGTCTCCGGAAGTTCTGTTGGGTGTACCATTCACGGAAGCCATAGACATCTGGTCAGTCGGCTGCATTGCTGCGTTTTTATACACCGGCGCTTTGCTCTACCCTGGGAAAAGTGAATACGACATGGTAAGTATAAGTAAGTATACGTTTAACCTATTTTGAAATTGGCTTCACAACAATTCAATATTCATTTCAGTCCTTATTCCCACATAAGACAACAAACTTTGCAAATGTGCTTTACCAATTTCATTATTCAACGTCAAATTTGAAACGAGTGTAAATTCTCCCCAAAATACATGAAATAGCTGAAACCGGAACACTGAATATGAGTCGATTTGCGTTACATAATTTCTGAAGTACGGTTCAGTATTATCTTTTGTGGTTCACCCATGAACATAATCAAACATAACTGCTATTGAAAACGGAGAGGTGGATGAATGGATCCATATTCCGAATGATCTGAATCAGAAAGCCTTTAACAGCCCAACAATTGAGACATTTTCAAATATTGAATACATATTCATATATAGATATTGATATTTTTTAAAATTTTCAGATCAGGTATATTGTGGAGACTCAAGGCCAGCCTCCGGATAATGTTCTTGAAGCTGGACTACAGACCAGTCGCTTCTTCCATATGGAACGCAATTTCAGTTGGAAGCTCAAGGTATGTGCCTCTGATTCTACTTGTAATAAAAAAGGAAAAAAAAGAAGCGCTGGCTTATCTCGAGCCTCTCTCGTCTCTGTAGACACCAGAACAGTATCAGAGAGAGACCACCTCAATACCCAAAGAGACCAGGCGCTTTAAATTCCGCTCTCTTGATCGGCTCCTTCATGTAAGCAGCGAATCTTAACGTCTTAACTTCAGAACCGTGTCAATGTTTGACATGGGCAATTTTACTTAGTTCCAGCCGGGAATCTTGAACACCAGGCACATTGCCAACAAAGCAGCCAAGACAGCGGATGTGCAGAAGTTTGTGGAGCTGCTGAAAGGAATGCTGCAGCTAGATGCCGCCCAGCGTATGACTCCTCGCCAGGTGCTGGAGCATGACTTTAGCACAATGAGCCATCTTGAGCCACTTCATGACACCAGCTCTCAGTAAGTCAATACCGTCAAGCCTTTTTAAATCCACAATTGTGTTCCACTTCCTGGTTGTTTGATTTTAACAAAAAATAAATAAAAAAAATCAGCCTTTCTGGTTGCCGGCCAATCGCAGGGCACACAGAGACAAACAACCATTCGCTCCCACACTCACGCCTATTGACAATTTAGAGTGGTCAATAAGCCTGCCATGCATGCTTTTGGAATGTGGGAGGAAACTGGAGGATCCAGAGAAAATCCACGCAGGCCCGGGGAGAACATGCAAACTCCACACAGGGAGGCCGGACCGGGTATTGAACTCACGACCTGTGCACTGTGAAGCCGACGTGCTAACCACTCGACTACAGGGCTGCCCTTATCTATCTATCTATCTATCTATCTATCTATCTATCTATCTATCTATCTATCTATCTATCTATCTATCTATCTATCTATCTATCTATCTATCTATCTATCTATCTATCTATCTATCTATCTATCTATCTATCTATCTATCTATCTATCTATCTATCTATCTATCTATCTATTTATTTATATTTATTATTACATCACATATGTGATTTCAGCACTATGCAGTCAAACATTAAATGTAGGGAAGATTTTTTATGTTTCAAAAGGAGAAAAAAAAATATTGTTAGACAAAAACAAATTAAACAAAAAGTCAACTGGAAGCCAGTATTGTTGTCCAAATAATAGTTGACAAATCAAGTGCGTTCATGTCAAAATATGTCTGTCGTAAATAAGTATGTCGTATTAAGCCTGTCACATTTAGTCTCATTTAATTTGGTGCTGTTACTCAGGACAGTGGTTTTGTTGAATGTTCAGTGGTTCCGACCAGATAACATCAACAAAGATACTTCTCAGCCGTGATCGATTCTTTCAAGAGGTAATGAATCCTAACATCAAACATTAAATGTATCTGTATTGAAAAGTTCAATGGATGACATAGTGTTTTTGTTGAATTTAAGTTTGTGAACTTTAACGTTTTGGGTGGAAAAGGATGGCATGCGTCCTAAAGTGCTTTCATATACAGTACAGTAACTTGTTTTATTCACGTAGCCGGTACGAATCAATGTTGACCTATCTTACAGTGTCCAGTCGTGCTTCCACACCATGTCAACGTGCTCCAATAAGACCACGCTACAATCGCTCGGCGGGAAGGGATATGATCCGTCGCCACTGAATGAACCACATGACGACGAGCCGTGCTGCTGCAGTCCCGCTTCTCCGGAAGTGTACGAAATCATGGCCCAAGATGAGCGATCAGTCCCAAGTTGACCGAAAGGGTAGGCGACAAACAGAAGATGTCCGCTCAATGGGATGGAGGGACTTTGTGCTTTCTTTTCATCCCTCTACATTACAATTCCAAACTCACCCAATGAACCGTGTTGGAAGTAACCTGTCCGATGTTTACACTCAACAGTCATGTAAGAAGGTAACAGGACAACAAATCCAAGTCTCTGCTACGTGACTGAGCTCGCCCGGTACTTTTGTTTGAAATTAACGAAAACCCTCCCATATTTTGGATGAAGTGCTTGAACTTTCTGACATACCAAACAACTTTCTGTCTGAGCAGTTTCCCTGTTAGATGGAAAGATAAAATGTGCTGACACCTGTACATATATTTAATATTAATATATTTCATTTTTAAGCACTAAATGGAATATATATATATATATATATATGAACTGAGTGCACTCTCTACTTGCAGTCGTATATCATTGCATTTTTGTGAAGTACATAATCGTTTCTCGTGAGATTTTCCAAGCTATGCTGCTTAAAATGACGTATTACACGTTTCCCTCCATGCTAGTTCTTGAAATTTCCGAATACTTATTGATAACACTACAGTTTATAAAAGTGAGTAAGTTGTATTTTTATAATTCATAGAAGTGGTAGAATATATATTTTTATCCATAACTGCCAAGTCTCAAGTAAAAAGAAGCATTAGCATATATATTTCTAGAGCTCGCAGGTTTCTCTCCTAGCATTCAATGACAGCCATTTTTGATTTCTGACGAAACTCTGCCTGCATTCGATCGTTGATATTTGCTAATTTATATTTTGAATCTTTTCTTGTGTTTTCAGTTCTTCTTTATAATTTCAAAAGCTTTCCAATGGTACCTTACTCGTTAAGATCTGCCAAAAATTAAGGAAGTTATAGTAGATAAGTAGATAGTTTAAACTGTAATAAACTATAATAACTGTAATAAAGAACTCAGTCACAGATTTTCATTGTTTTAACTGTGTCATCACATCACAAATCACCTCATCTTTCGAAAATTATCCATTATTTCCTTATTATTTGTCATAGAACAATAATCTATACATCATTAAAGTGCATTATTTAAATGCACTTTAATATGGCATTCGAAAGTATATTGAATTATGATTGAATTTTTTTGTCACATTCCTATATATACCGTATTTATTCGAGTATAACGTGCACCTGTGTATAACGCACACACGTGTATAACGCGCACCCCTAATTTTCAATTAAAAATCGGTCTAAAATTTAATTTCACTTTCTCTGCTTGATACCTTGCACATTGTTTTCAGTTGTTCCTGAGAAGGTACCACTTACATTATTAGGTTAGATTAGCCTTTATTAGTGTCCTTTATTAGTGTACTTATTTTTCACGTCTTTTTTATGGTACTAGTGCAAGTGTGTTCTACTGAAGACAAATTCCTTGTGTGTTTTACACACTTGGCTAATAAAGATGATTCCGATTCTTATTCGGATCAGAACAAAATATATCTGTCTATCTTTTTGTTCATCAGCTGTTCACTTTGACAACCGTTGCCATTATTATTTTGGCAGGGTGGACGGAATTACTGTCCTGTTGTTTATTGTTCAACTACATCAAACCACATGAGCAGAGGAAGTCTGCGGCCTCAAACTACGAAGCACACGTCTGCATAGTAGTGGTTTATCACCGCTAATACAAAGTAAATGTTAGGTGCCCTCTAGCCCACTGGTAAGTGCACTCTTGCACATCCGATAGCTAATAACAAAGCCATTAAATGGAACGATAACGTTCGCAGCTGTGTCCTCATCTTCATTCCACCTCGCTCGGCCATCTTTCCCTCCTCACCTCAGCTTCCCTTCCCCCCCTCCGCCTAGCACTTTAATCCTCCAATAAAACCTTCAGTTGCGTCTGCCGTTGGCTCTCGGAAATGAACAATCCCCCAAACAAAATTCTTGATGAATGTAGTGTTTCATCACTTCGGTACCCTTGCGTCTGATTTGTGTGCAAGTAGACTTGGTGGTGCCGGTACTCTGGAGGCTTAGCAGATGAATAGTCCGTGCCTGGGAGCTGCTTAGTGCATGGCACACGTGAGACTAGCTGGCTGCGTTGCAATGCGACAGCTGGTTTGACTACAACTGGTGATACATTATGCAAATGAGAGAAAATTAGTCATCTTGGATTGTTGTCGTTGATCACACACTCATCCACAACTTGCGGCAAATAGATGGAAGTAGATACGGGCAGCGACGTGCAGAACGTTGTCGATGGATGTGTTTCTCCAGTTTGTCAAGTCTGTCGAGCAGTCTGGCCAACCATTTGTTTCTGCTGGCATTTTTGTTCATCTGTCGGTCAAACTGTCCTACAAGACCATCTCTCATACTCCTTTTCAGTTGATTATCTGTCCTTGATCTTGAAGTTGGTCAATCTGTGGTCGTACCTGTCCCGCCTGGCGTACCATCGGTTATTGGTCCCCTAGCTCTGAGTTGGGGTCTGTTTTTCTCCATCTGACCGTCAAGTGTTGCCTGACCATTCTATTGTGTCATTGTGTCCTCTGTCAGTCCAGCCTTCAGTCTTTTGGTTAATCTTTGCCTGTCTGTTCAAAAGTCCGTCCAGCCATCTGTCTTGTCAAGCAGTCCAACAATCTTCTCAAGTCTGTGTGTCCCACTGCATGTCCATCTGTGTTGGACAGTCCATTCAGCCGTGAGTTGGTCCAATCCTCTGTCATCCATTCATCAACCAGTCAACGTGTCCATTCTTATGCCGGCTGAGTCGCTCCATTCCTCTTTTAATCGGTTTGTCATCTGTCAGAAGGTTATTTGGTCTGTGCATCTGTCTGTTAACTCAGTCCATCCATCAGATGAGCAGGTGCTTGATTCTGTCTTGTTCGCCTGTCAGCCTCCTGTTGGTCAACGTGTCAGACCTTCCATATTTCACCGGCTCGTGTCTGTTCGTTCCTCTACATTTCTAGATGAGTTAGGTTGGCAACTTTTGCCTCTTACTTTGAGCAACTTCAATATCAAAAGGATAATAAATCATTCAGCACTTTTTGAACATTTTGAATTACATTCGTTTAAACTGTCACAGAAGCATTACTGGACACTAGAGTGCATGAGATTAACAACTAAATAATCTGGAAAATCAAACACAGGTGCCTGCAAATACCGCAGAGGGGGTGTCTTTCCCAAAACAAGAATCGAGGATAAATCTTGTCGTTTTTATACTAGTTTATTGTTGAAGCACATATGGAAACACCTTTTTGTTCCATTTTGTTTTGCATTTTTTTTAATCGAATCAACAGGGAAGGCAATTTTAAACACTTCAAAACAACCTTATATTTTACAATTTGCATACAATAGCAAAGAAGAAATAAAAAAGTGCACCGGTGTCAAGTAGAAACCTTCATTCCATGGTCTTGACTGCGGGGAAGCTAAGGTCGGTGCACCGGAGACGCTCAAAGCAAAGCAGCGAGGGTGGATGAGGGCGGATAGGTGTAAACAAATGGCGCCTGCCCCAGGGAGAGATACCAATACTTTTATGAAGTTTTAAGCAAAGGGCCTCAAAACAGTCCTAAATTATTATGCAGGGGTTATAAAGCTTAATAAAAGTGTGGATAAGCAGGAGGTGTCTCAAAAAGAGGCTGGCACTTTTATGTAAAGGGATTTTAAAAGTTTAATACAAATGCCGAGAATGACTTTGTTGCCATGACGATCAGGGGCAGAGGTAGGGCATGCGATGCCTTAGGTGACTTCATGGCCACAAAGCAAACTGCTTTTTATGGAATTCAACTTCTGGAGAATCCCAACATCCAACATCCAGACTGCAAAAGAATCCTGCTTCTGCAGAATTCCTAACTGGCTAATTTAACCGTGCTTCGCCTCAACCCTGAGCAGAAATAAGTCATTGTGGGGGGCAGTCTTCTGTAAATCAAACCAACTCTTACGTAACCCTGAGGCAATAGGGCAGAAAGGCAGAATGGCTCTCACACCTTATTTTATATTTTACATGAGCAGAAGAACTAAATATATAAGTATATATTTTTCACACGTGATGGGTGTCACAAGGCAGACACTAAACAGAGCCTTTAGCATTTATATATATCTTCTTCTTTTCCTTTCGGCTTTTCCCTTCAAGGGGTCGCCACAGCAAATCAGTGTCCTCCATCTTTGTTCTCCTCACATGTTTGTTTTGGCCAAGCTTTTACGTCGGATGCCCTTCCTGACACAACCCTCTGTATTTATCTGAGCTTGGGACCGGCACAAGACACTGGCTTATGTCCCCTTGTGGCTACAGTACAAGCAACTCTATGACGTTAATAAAGATTTGATCAGTAAAAGGCTCCCAAACACAAATTTTAAATAATATGTATGGCATATTCACACTACAACTGTTGAATTTCCCTAAATTCCAATAAAACACCAGAAACGGAAAATGACCTATTGTACTTTTTTTGAGAAGGGGGACAACCTGAAATTTGCAGTTTGCATTTGTAATACAGTATTTGTGTTTCGTCTGTCTTCAAACTTTCTTCAAAAGTTGTACAATTGTGGCAACGCCACCTGAAGGCGAACCCTATGCCAAAACGGTGCCACATTTATGGTTCGTCGGAAGAATGATGGGAAACGTGTTGTAGCATATGTCATACTGCGACAGAATGTTGCGACTGGTCGTAAAGCAGCGGTGACGTCACGACCGCAGGTAGACAAACATGACGGCACAATAAAGACGTTGACAAAGCAAGTCAAATGTTGTGGGAAGCATTCACCCGTTATTTGAAGCACACCTGTCAAACTTGAGATGGCAGCGAAAAAGTGAAGCGTTCTTGATCGTTTCACAGTCGATTTTCATGAAGGAGGAAATCATTTGGTTTGTTGTTTGGGCTTAAATTGAACCAATACAAAAAAACACTTCAGCACATCAGTCTATTTTGGACGCGATGCCACTCAAACTCAATGAGTTTCTTTTAACTGTAATTGCCCTCATGCTGCGGCCCGGTAGTCGAGTGGTTAGCACACCGGCTTCACAGTGCAGAGGTAGCCGGTTCGTGTCCCGGTCCGGACTCCCTGTGTGGAGTTTGCATGTTGTCCCCGGGCCCACGTGGGTTTTCTCTGGGTCCTCTGATTTCCACCCACACTCCAAAAACATGCATGGCAGGCAGATTGGCCACTCAAAATTATCACTAGGTGTATCACTGTTGTATGTCTTTGTGTGCCCTGCGATTGACTGGCAACCAATTCAGGGTGTCCCCCGACTCGTGCCCGAAGACAGCTAAGATAGGCTCCAGCACCCTCCGCGACCCTAATGAGGAATAAGCGGTACGGAAAATAGATGGATGGATGCCCTCACGCGTTAGTATAATCTACATGCACTCGATAGGACACATTCAGTTTGTTTGTAAAAGCATCCTGAAAGACACTAGAGAAGAGACTCATTATGCTAGCAAAAGCTAGCATCCCTGCAATGTGTAATTGTTTTTGTATAATCCATCCATGCATCCATTCTTTGATCCATTTATCTTTATAAGGGTCGCAGCCATGATGGCGCCTATCCCAGGTACATTTAGGCAGCAGGTGGGCTACACCCTGAACTGGTTGCTAGCCAATCGCATGGCATATGTAAACCAACAACCATCCACACTCACACGTACGGACGACGCAGAACATGAAAACTCCACAGAGGAAGCCCAGAACTGGAATCAAACCTTGCACCTTAGCACTGTTCGGCCGGCGTGTTAAACAGTTGACCACGGCACCACCTGTTTTTCTATTAACTCTTGAAATTCTCCCAATTTGTCATCTTTGATCACTAAACCACAAACTCATTTGGTTCTCAGCATGGCCTTCTAATTACCGCACATTATAAATAGAATGCTTTTGTACGAATGATTAATTGGCTTCCACGTTGCAACTTCGAAAGAAACAATATGCCGCCACAGCCACAAATGCAGGAACCATTGCAAACCAAATGAAACACGAGAGGAAGCACATCAAATATTCTTTTGAGTTATTCTAAGGGGTTTTGTGTGGCCTTTTTTTCAAGCTCATTGGAAATTGGGTCACTTATGAAGAGTGGTGATGAATGAAAACACCGGCTTTACATACGACCGTATATGATCAGCTCATCCGAGCAAGAGTGCTCTAAACGTTTTCGCCGTCAGCCGATGTCATCCCACTCGCACAGATGTTGAATGTTGTATTTCAATGCCTTTATATTCTGATTGATTGCCGCTTTTATCTGGTAGCTGCCGGCTACTTATTAGCCAGTAAACTGTGGGACTGTTTACGTGGGCCGGCTGTGCAAACTGCTCACATTTTGATGCTTTTCACTTGATTACTTGGTCGAATGATTCAACAGTTTTGTTGGATTGTCTTGTTTTTCACAATTTCCTTCACAGTGGGACGACCCTCTTGTCAAAGTAGCTTTGTCTTTGGAAGAACAAGGAAAAGGTTTCTTCAGCCGTCATCTGTACTTCTTTGAAGAGCTTCGTCGGATGTGGAGCGAAACGTCCGACACCTTCAAAGAAGTACAGATGACGGCTGAAGAAACCTTTTCCTCAATGGACCACTCCTGTATGACTGAGAGCCTTCACAAACGTTTGGAAGTCACGGGTGCCCATTAATTGTGCTTTACATTTGTTCCTATTTCTCTTCGCTGCTTCCTCTTTCATGGTTTGGCAAATTCTGTTTCTTTCAACATGCAAGCAAACGTTGGTCGCCTTACTCCTCATAGGCCAGATTCACGCACAGTAAAGCCACATAATATCACAATTCAAAATATAAATCCCTCTTGTCCTATGTATCACACCTTTATGAAGGTCATCGATAGGGTGGGGTGTCGATTCTGTACAAGGTATCCATATTTAATTGGTTGATTTTGTCAACCTGTGTTTCTGTACCATATTAACTCATTCACTGCAATTCCCGAATATATTCGGGAATTGAAAATATGACGTGGAGCGCCATTCCCAAATTTGTTCGAGTTTTGGTTTTTCTCTCACAGTCACTCAGCACTCACAAAATGTTAGAATTGCTATTAACCAATTGACTTATCTTGGTACCCAAATGTAGAAACTATAATTCTGTTCAGGTAATGCACAATATTAAAAATGGATGGATAAGCGAATCATTTGTCATTTGACCTGTACTGTGTTCATGCTCAAAACTCATCCATACTTGCAATAATGACTATGATATGTCCATGTTACTAGTTGTAAGTCAGAACAGTCATAATAGAAATCAATGATGACAAGGATCTTAGTTTGGGGTGTTATGAGTACAGCTCTTTTTATACAAAAAGAAAAAAGTCTCAGCAGTACATCCAATAACGACTGACATAGGGAGCATTTAGGATTCCCTCCGGAGCTGATAAACTGCAAAAAACAGAGCAAAAGCAGCATGATTGGATTGACATTGACCCGCTGGACAGAATCACCGCTCCAAATGAATGATAATATCCATTTTGGTGCGATAGTGCGCTTGTGATGATGCGAGGGAAGATACAGTTCCAAATGGAATGGATTCTCCATTTTCTTTAAAACACTTTAAAGTAGTCGCTGTCAGAAACAGTCTTGCGGAAATACTCACTAGAACGCTTTGACTTTCCACATTTGTCAGAAGGAACTCATGCGGTTGGAAAGCAAATATTTTTTTGTCGTGCGCTGACCCAGACAGAAACAAGCCCGTCGCCTGTACTTTCCAACGCTTGATGCTAAAAGGAAACAATACTTTGTCTGTTTATACAATTTTAAACTGTGCCAGTTGCTTTTGGGCTTTTTTGTATGGAGGGGATAAGGAAATAATCAGCAAATAATCAGAACTTTTTTTTAGCACTAATGCAAATGGCAAATGATCGGCTACTCAAAGCGTCAATCTGCGCATTTTCCAAGACTCCATAACGTTTTTTTCTGGTTATGTTACTGAAAGGCAACAATGCAGCAAATATGCCACGACAACCAACCAAAATGTTTCCAATCTGTTCACTTGTCATCCATGAGGGCCCATCGCTATAATAAGAAATTTAAGAGCGATCACGTTCCCGCACAGATTGTGTTTTATTGCCGGCAAACTTTTCACTACACCGCAGAGGTGAGAGGCTTGTGGTAGACCATTAACTTCACACTCACCAAAAAAAAGTACTAATTAAAGTGGTTATTTTTCTCATTTTCATATCCAAATGAGTTGAAACGCAACTCACAGGACATTTTAATTATGGCAAGCAGAGTAGCTGGAGTGTTAAATTACTTCATAATGCTGCGGTTCATCCAGTAGGCTTTTTTTTTAAGGCATTGAAATGTAATCACGAGGGTACAAAGAGAGCGAGAAAAACAGCAACGTTGATTGTATCCTGAGGTAAAGCAGCGCAGAGTGGGAGAAGTACGCGGGCTCTGGGGAAGCGCTTATCAATGCCGCCTGCCAAACATTTCCTGTTGAGCTTTAATAATCATTCTTGGTGGGTATGCAGCAAGCTAACTTCTGATTACCCGATTCAAACTCTTGTTATTGGGTTCCCCTCTGAACCGTAACGTTCACCACCGAAATCCTAATCACCAAGTTGTGTTTTTTTTGTTGTTGAGGGAAAGTAAATAAACAATGCTACCAAAGAACAAAATACCTTATTTTTTTGGGTCAGGCTTTAGAAAGGAAAACTATTTCTGCAAAATATTTTACTCAAAAGTTGACTCGAGCATAGTAGAGCCGTGTTGGTCATCTCAAATAGTTTACTTACAATAAGAGTTAATTTTTATCATGTCAGGTGCGGAAGTCTTGTCTAAAATACTACTACTACTACTACTACTAACAATAACAATAACACCAAAAATGACAATAATAATAATAATAATAATAAGGGAAATAATGATAATAATAATGATAATAACAATGATAATAACAATAATAATAACAATAATGATAATAACAATAATAATAATGATAATAACAATAACAATAATAAAAATGATAATAACAATAATAATAATGATAATAACAATAATGATAATAATACTATTACTACTACTACTACTTCTACTACTGCTGTTAATAATAATGATGACAATAACAAATGATACTACTAATACTACTACTAATACTACTATTACTTCTACTACTTCTACTACTACTACTACTAATAATAATAATATAATAAAGACTACTGCTACTACTAATATTAAGACTAATAAACAGGATTCCCCTACTCTGGTGGACTCATCCATTATACTACTATCAATAACTCCCCAACCTAAAAAGGCCATGTCAGATGCGGACGTCTTGTAAAAAAAAAAAGTTAAAAAAAATAAAATAAATTAAAAATATATATATATATATATATATATATATATATATATATATATAAACATACAACCCTCTGTATTTACTACTACTAATAATAATAATACTACTACTACTCCTACAACAACAACTACTACTACTACTGCTGCTACAACTACTACTACTACTACTAATAATAATAATAATAAATATGATTCCCATATTCTAGTGGACTCATCCATTATCCGACTACGAATAACACCCCCCCCCAGCCCCCACCCTAAAAAGGCCACCAAATGCTAGCTGGTGCAACTAATTAAAGCAACTATTTTTCTCTCGAGCAGAAATTGACAGAATATTTCATGAGAAGCTTTGAATATTTGATTTGAATGCGCATCTTTGGATCTGTTTCTTCCTGCCTTTCATACGCAAGGAATCAGGCAATGCCACGATGAAAAGCGGCTCATCAGCATATGAAGAGAATTCCCCAGAATATGAGCTCAGTCTCATTTTTATTGTTATTGTTATATGTATGAAGTTTTCTTCCCATATTATGATTTTTGCAGATCAGACTGCAAATGCGATGTGAGCACAACCCTCGCCTACCATTCGCTTTCTTTCTGATGTCCTGTGGCCTGCAGACTTTCTACTCGGTTCTTCCGCACCCTTTCCCCCCTCACTGCGTCACCATGGCAACCCTTCGCTCTGCTTACAAAACTTCTTTACTCCAAGACACTTTGTCTCTAGAGATCCTTCCACAATATGTGTCCAACGTTCTCCCCACAGAAAAAAATGATGAGTATCCCTAATGGCAGAAAGGCCTTCAGTGGTCACAGCAATAACTTGAATTTGACAAAAGCAATCATGAAAAAAAAGATCATGGATCATAGAAGGCCACTTCAGAATTGTCCAATGTTTTGCTCTAACCCACTTAGGTCGTTTTAGTTTTGAGTTTTGGTCATTATCTTGTCGCCTGACCCATGCTTTGTGACTGCAAATCAAGCTATCTGACACTGGACAGCAAACTACCCTGTGCCAGTGTGTGCACACATCATGCATGGATGCTCCGACAAAATTTCTTGTCAGTCCCCCATTGACAAATTATCATTATTATATATTGAATATAATTTCAATTCTATCCATCTTTGAGGTTTTTTTCATGTGTTTTCTTGGGACTGGCATGTCATTTTATTTTGTGTAGACAGGTTAAGCAAGTGTCGGGGCACTTTTTTAAGGGCCAACAATGACGTTTAGTTTTTTTTTTAGGATGGGTATCGGATTTTGTTGGGATAATGTTAATAATGGCACCAAATAAGTTATTAGTGTTGCATGTATTGTATTCCATTTTTACCAACCACCAAAGATGTACTTTTAATAGTACAATTTGTCTTTTTGGTCCTTGTGGTGAATCATCATCAAATTTATGATGATTAGGACCATATTTTCCGATTGTAAGCAGAATATTGTTTATATTATAACAAAATAAGTCTTCTATTTGCACGTTTCATTGTATGGACAAAATATAGCTTGCATTTTCAGCACTGTCTGTTGTGAAATAATGTAAATTTTATTTTGTTTGGTTTTACTTTTTTGAGGGGGGAGGTGTTATTTACCTATTGATTGATTGATGATTTTAGTAAAGGGATAGAAAATTAAAATCTGGTTCCTTGACTACGGTACTTAAAAAAATGGTACATTGATACATTGAAAAAATAATGATTGATTTGATGAATGAGTAATGGAAAGAATTCCTGTATTTTCTGGCCTATAAGGCGCACCCAAAAGATTTGATAATTCTTCAAAAGATGACCTTGCGCCACAAAATCTCTCACAAATATTGGCAGGAGCCACAGATTCCATTTCTTCCTGTAGAAGAAGTCGCACATAACCTCAGCCTTTACTGTAGCCCCTTATAATGTGGTGTGCCTTATATTTGGAAAACATTTATATATTTTCATATACGTATTTAGAAAACCTTGTTCATTTTTTCACCTTATAGTCCGGTGCGCTTTATATATGGAAAACGTTTGATTTATTGGGGGTGCACCTTATACACCGGAAAATACGGTAGTAGTTATAATAGTGTTTGTATCAAATTAACTATTTCACTGCCATTCACGAATTTATCCGGGATTTGAAAATATGACGTAGAGCGCCATTCCCGAATTTGTTCGGGTTTTGTTTTTTCATGCTTGAGTGCCAATAAAGTGCTGGCCATGACCTCTGGCAATGTTTTTTCGTTTCCGCAAGGGGGCAGCACTTCCCTTTTTTCCCCATGTTCGGGCTTTGTTGCAGCTTCAATTGTTGTTGAAGTACTATATCAACCAATATGTATGTATTACATTGTATTTTCGTCTGTGTAAGCTCTCAGTCGTACAGGAGTGGTCCATCAATGAAAAGATTTCTTCAGCCGTCATTTGTACTTCTTTGAAGGTGTCGGACGTTTTGCTTCTTCAGCGAACTAAATGAGCGAACTTCAGTTCGCTGAAGAAGCATCTTCGATAAGAAGCGAAACGTCCGACACCGTCAAGGAAGTACAAATGACAGCTGAAGAAACCTTTTCATCGATACATTGTATTTTGGACAGCTGCCCTCATTTCAAGCTCATATAACTCCAGACCAATATAATTTAGGAATTATCTCTTTTCTTCTGATGAAAGAATAGAGTCTAAGGTTTCTTACGCTGCATTGAAAGTTTAGGTAGTCCTAAAACTCAATATCCTGTGGGTCCTGGAATTCGCGTGACAATGACAAAAAAACGTGGCACTGCAGTGGACATAGTATTTTTGCACATGTCTGGAAGTGAATGAGTGAATTGTTTTACTTTAAAATATACAATATGCTTATTTTTGTGTCTCGTGCAAAAAGAATCGCATAGGTACATTGCCTAGCATGCAGACACAAATAATAACCGCTACTAATTATCCTGTGAGAAATAATAATAACGCCTGGAGGAATTTTTCATTAGCATTCTGAACTGCATCTCGGGTTTACTTCCCTTTTTTTTCTAGAGCGTGCCAAGATGGAGACGTAGCATTCAGTATATTCACACCATCACTGCCAGTTTAATTGAAAACGTGTCTTCTCTCGCCACAAATGAAACAAGAAGCACCTCCAGCACCGCGGGGTCGTGACAGCAGTTTACGGCAGTGTTCTCTTCCAGCTTCGTGTCTACATGCTTTAGCGCATATTATCATAAATGTTGCATGCTTAGAGATGTGTTCTACGGGACGTCACGGGACAGCTGCGTCGTTGGCCGAGCGGTGTTGTGTTATCACAGCGCTGCAATGGAGAGGCAACACTCAGGAAAAAGAGCCTTATCGTGTTGACGCGTGAAATATTTACTGGATTACTATCATACAGTGAGAACCACGGCGTCCTATTAATGTTTAAATATGTTCCCCACATCGGAGGGGATCTATCAATTTGCTCGCTACTCCCCACGACTACCGAACATAATCTTCCGACCGAGGGCGCTGCCTTAAAGGACAACCGAAGTCTCCGGACAAGTTGTGTCCATAATTTGTAAAATGGCTTCAAATGACTTCAACTGAGCGTATTTTACAAAGATTCCACCGCATATATCTATGTTTTACATTTTAAGACTTGCGCTGAATATTCCGGAAGTCTTGTCTTTGAGTTGGTGACGAGTCCGTACGTGACGTCACTGAAGGCACGCCCCTGACAGAAAAAAAGGACACATTGTAGCAGTCCTTCCATCACGTCAATGCATTTTGCTGTGCTTGTTTTGTCTGAAAACTTCATGTTGCACCAAAAAGAGCCAGAAGAGGGCGACCAAGCTCCACATAAGGAATTTATCAGCCTGTGGAAACGGGCTGATTAATTCCTCACACGGAGCTTGGTCGCCATTTTCTGCCTCTTATTTGGTGATCCATTTCCCCCCAATGTTGCCTCAAAATGGCACGGAATAAATTCTTTAATCAATTGCATGCTTTCTTTATTCTTTAATCAATTGCATGCTTTCCTCTTCACAACTATTTGAATCATATTCATAACTGGATGTGTAACAAGAAAGCATATTCTATGAGTCTGAAGCCATTGTTTTAATTCTCCAGCAATGCAAGACGTCTTGGCGTGACGTCACGAACTGGGGGCGGGACTTTCTAAAAATGCCCAATTCGCAGCTCAATGTTTTGCAGATTTTGGACACTTTAAGTCATTTTTATTGGTGTTTTGCATTTGAATAAAAATATCATAGTGCGTGTTTTGGGTATTTTAGATGCTATAAAACGTTTTTCTGATGTCAGTTAGGAAACAAAAGTGACGTCGGTTGTCCTTTAAATGAATTCTTATTTAGGTGTCTAAAAATAGTGGCGGGGGATTTGAGGGGTCCAAGCCGCCTCTAGTGTAACAAGCACAGAGGGAGCATCGCGACCAGCCAGCTGCTACTGAAGAAGCAGCCTGCTCATCATTACCACGCTAAACGAAAATGAGCAAACAAGATATGAACTCCTGTTGTCACGCTGCCGCACGAAACTTCAGGAGATCAAAGTTTGATGGGGACCTGTTAGTCCGAGAAAAACATCCATCCGCAAATTCTTATGTTGTTCTTTGCAACAACTGTATATAATATAAGTTGTCAGTGGAAAGGTCAACATTTGCTAAATTCATGTTATTAAATGTGATCAGTCTAAAGCTTTCATCATTAACCTTGATCTAAAGTACAACGTTCATGAATGTCTTTGTGAAACTGCTCGATTGGGGGAAAAAAAAAAAAAAAAAAAAAAAAAAAACAATGCTGGTAGACCCCTGTAATGTGGTGGAAAAATATCACTGTCATAGATTGATTTTAACTAATTCACAGCCAAATGTGCAAAAATGTGTCCACTCCAGTGCCAGGGTTTGTGTCATTTTTCACTCAAATTCCAGAACCCACAAAATATTGAGTTTTGGGACTACATAAACATTCAATGCAGCGTCAGAAACCTTAAACCTTGCAGAAGAGTTAATTCCTCAATGATATCAGTCAGTAGTTGTATAAACTTGAAATGGGCAAATGCTACCCTCTCCAGGAGGTGGAAAAAAAAAACATTGCTAGAGGTCTGACCGGCGCTTTATCGGAACCCCCCGCTAGAAAATCCAAAACACGATCAAATTCGGAAATGGCGCTCCATGTCATATTTTCAAATACCAGAATAAAATATTCGGCAATGCCAGTGCATGAGTTAATAATGTTAGTATCAACTTCAAAATACTTCAAAATACCGATTGTCATTTTGTTGTTTTGACTTCAAGATGGAGCCAGGAGAGTGGCTTCCTTTTCAGCAGTTCTTGTATTTTGTTTTTGTACTTCTTCCTTTACTTTGCTCTTTCATAACTTTGCGGATGTGAAATGTAAATGTATCCACTGTGAGACTAATAAAGGCTAATCTAATCTAATCTAATCTAATCTAATCTAATCTAATCTAATCTAATCTAATCTAATCTAATTTAATCTAAAATATAACCCGCGTATTTATGGTGTTTTTTTTTTACTTGTGCTGGTCAGACCTCTGGCTGTGTTTTTTCCCTTCCGGGAGGGAGCGGGATTTGCCATTTTTACAGCCGCCCCCACTTTCACCTCATGTTACTCCAGACCCATATAACCTAAGAATTAACATTTTTTTTTCTGATGAAAGAAGAAAGTGTAAGGTTTCTTACGCTGTATTGAATATTTATGTAGTCATAAAACTCAATATTCTGTGGGTCCTGGAATTTGAGTGAAAATGACAAAAACCCTGGCACTGCAGTGGACACATTTTTGCACATATCTGGCAGTGATTGAGTTATCATTGCTAAATAAACAAAATTCATATTGCGGTCATTTAATTGGCAAACATCAGAGTGTATGTACAATATCTTATATCCTGGACTGGCAATGGTGACGTTTGCTCCAAACAAAGTGACCTTTTTATCCCCCAACCACCGTCACGCTGAACCAATATTGCAGCGATCTTTTGTATTCACACTCCGTCCCGGAGAAAACGGTTGTCATGGAAATGATTTTCCAGAGTGGGACCGGCGCCAATTAACTATACGTCGACCTTGAAATCCAAAGTGGGATGACAATCGTGTATGAAAAAGGGAGGCAGAAAATAAAAGATGGCAAAGCCGCCACAGAGAACAATTCCAGAGAGAAAACGACTTCATATGGTATGATCAATATAATGTACATCAGAAAGGATTTACCTGGCATATTTTTTACATTCTTGGAGAGAGGCGGTAAGGGGGGGTAGTTAATAGACGAGAAAGCACAGTTTGCTACATGCATTCGTGTCACACTACTGATCCCTTCTTGAATGGCATCTTATGTAACATTCATCAGCAAATATTAGATATTTACTTTATATACACACAAAGACGTCAAATATGGCAACTCTGCAACTGTATTGGATGTGGCAAGTGAAGCAAATAGGGAATGTGCTTCCTCCTCGGAGGTGTATCATCCAATCAAGTGTGATCTGGGTTACTACATAATTATTGCTTTTGGTTGTATGATGTTATCAAAGCTCATTTTAGCCCAAGTAGCAGATAAGTCCAATTTTCGACCAAAATTATTATTTATTTATTTTTTGTCAACAGTCTGGAGTACCTCCAAAAAGGCATCTCAACAGCTGTTGTTTCACGTTCGGAAAGAATGATACGAATTCGCTGTTTGGGGTGTGCTTCCAACTTAGAGCAGAAATTGTTTTTGTTGGAAAGTTCTTCTAAGACAAACGGAACATTCCACTACCAATGATTTTATTTGGAGGCTGGAACGGATTAATGTAATTTCCATTCATTTCAGTGGGGAAAGGTGATTTGAGTTACAAACAATAGATAAGGTAACACTAAGACAAACGCAGCATTCCACTACCAAAAGTTCGCTCTGATTTTATTTGGAGGCTGGAACAGATTAATGGAATTTCCATTCATTTCAGTGGGGAAAGGTGATTTGAGTTACAAACAACAGATAAGGTAACACTTGCAGCTGGACCACTCCCCCCCTCACACACACGTCAGATTGCTTCTCAATGGTCAACGCAGGTTCAAGAAAATCCATCGACTGGCCTCACCATTGCACTATTCACACGAATGATCCCGCCGTGTTTCTGTGGGTTCTCTGCGGATCTCTAAGACAACACGAGTCGGGCTATTTAATGCCCCATAAAATTCTGACATCACCTTTCTGCCGTAGAGAAGGACACAGTCAATTTGACGGGCTAATTGTGTGTGGCATAATTAATCAATGTCTCCTGAACGGCAAATTCCCCCCGTGCTCGCTCGGCAGTGTCGTGTGAACGCTGTTAAAAGAACGAGGGTAATTGAGGGCCAAGCGACGAGACTTGCATAGAACCGTCCCTCCGCAGACACTCGTCCCTTCCTTGCGGTACTTCCTTTTTAATCGTGGTTCTACCTCAATCACCCTTTTGTGGATGTGTGTCCAAGGCAACGCCAAGAAATGAAGGCACAGGTGTATTAGGAAAACTGATTGGGGTCAATTCCATTTCAAATTTTTTTGGGTTGTGTCTTTTTCCAATCGGTAGCCAACGGCCACTCAAAAATCGATTTACTGTTGGATTCGGGTTGTTGATATTCCATTTGGAATTTGATGGAAATGGCTTCAAAGTTATTGGGTTTCACGCTGATGGCAGATGATTCACAAATGCAAATGGTCATCTGTCAGAGAGTGCGTGGATGGCCATATATCCATCCATCCATTTATAACACTGCCGTTCCTGAATGGGGTCGCATGCGGGGTGCCGGTGTCACCTTGGCCTAAAAGAGTCAATACTACAAAACTCACCAACATTTAAAAATGGAGAGATTATCGGAACTTGATGTTTTAATTTCCTCCATGTATTTGAGTAGTGCCATCAAATCTAAAATCAAACTCAACTGTGGTGCATTAACAAACAAAGTACAGTGACGACTTGGCTTAAGAACGCCTTGGCTAACGAACTTTTCGACTTAACGAATTTTAAATTAACGAGAATTTAATCTTGGCATACAAACTATTTTTCGGGATACACACAGAGCGCCAAAATGATCGATGTGCCGTTCACGAACGAGCCAGTTCTCCTAACAAGGAAAAGGCAGCCGACTATTTTTAGTCCTTTATTCCCCGTCCCCAATCTTTGGTTACAGCCGCACGTGATTGGTCAAGAACACAGCAATGGGGGGGGGGGGGGGGGGGGGGGGGCATGTTACAGAAACACAGAGCTGAAAATAAAAATAGATTAAAGTCGCACGTGATTGGTCAAGAACACAAAGTGAGAAAATGGATAGAAAACACAGTGAAATTTGGACTCGTTTCAACTTTATTGATAATTGAAAGGCAGAGTGTAGACTGCAAGGTTAAAATATCCCACCAATCAGGCTCCACAAATAACCTGCACAAGCCATCTCTACACTTGATGCAAAAAGTTATCGCCCCAGCTAAACAGAACACAATTGATGAGGAACTAGGTAAAATTATTGCAGAGAAAGCACAGCAACTTCACTCGGATATCGTCGAGAGGCAACCTGAAAGTGCATCATCCATTGATGATTTCAAGGCTAGCCACGGATGGTTCGAGAACTTTAAGCATCGTACGGGGATCCATAGTGTCATTCATAATGGTGAGGGAGCCAGTTGTGACGATAAAGCTGCCAAAGCTTACAAGGAATCATTCCCAAGATGGCCACTCCATTCCATCAAGCCATAAACAACCATCACAAAGGTAAATAAAATGACTTTATTATACAGTACAGTTTATTTCTTTAATTAGACTACGATAGCACCTTTTTATACATAAAATAAGGTATATTTGTGTTGTTTTAAGGCTTAGGAAATTAGAAAGTAGAAAATTATGTTTTATGGGGACCTGGGAATGGATTATTCTCATTTTAATGGTTTCCTATGGGAAATTAATTTTTGGGATCCACACTTTTTGCCTTACACACTCTGGGAACCAATTTAAGTTCGTAAACCAAGGTATCACTGTACTATGTATAATTTACTGTTGTAAAAATGAAAATGAAAATATGATAGTAATTTATTATCATGTCTACGGATTAAGAGGTTAAGAGTTGTGGAAAATACAGATATTCTGAAATAGTCCTTAACCTCTCAAGAATTTTTACTATAGATATCAACTTGGTAAAGTTATAGTTGGATGGCGTGAATACAAAACAGCCTTGGTTGATGTTAACTAGAAAAAATAAAAATAAAGAAAAAAACAAGCACCAGAGGGAGCATCCAACGGCCATTAGACACACTTCTCGGATGCTAACAGGATTAAAACACACGATAATGGCGATAAAAAATGAGACATTAATAATATTGTGATGTTAATGACATGTGAGAGGATTAACGGCAGCTGTTTACACAAACAGCAGACCGGGGGTGGGTAGGGGCTCAGAGGTTTCTACAAAAAAGCAACCATGATTAACACATGCATTTGCGTACTGGCTCTAAATGGATTCTGTTTTAAAAATTACAACAGGCACTTCCTGCTTTACATAATTTTGTACATTGTAGTTTTTTTCGTTGAATTTCCAAAGGAGTATTTGGGTCACACTGAAGTATTATTGGAAGAATATAGCCTGACTTAGGTTTAAACAAAAGCGACATTTGCTTTTTTTTACAATTGGCACCTGACGTTCATTATTTGTAATACTGACTTTTTGTCATTCTGACCATATTCTGAAGATTTTTAATTTTCAATTTTTACATTTTTGTAATTTAAATTAAACTTAAATTCACTTTAAATCTAATTTAAATCTAATGTAATTTACATTTTATGTAAAAGTAATTTAAATTTAATTTAAATCTAAATTACATCTAAATTACATTTAAATTACATCTAAATTAAATGTAAGTTAAATTTAAATTAATTTAAATGAAATGTAAATTACATTAATTTAAAATTAAAATTAAATTAAATTTAAAATTAAAATTATAATTAAATATAAATTACATTAAATTTAAATTAAATGTAAATTACATGAACTTTAAATTAGATTTAAATGTATTTTAAATTAGATTTAAATATAATTTAACTTTAATTTAGTTTACATTTAATTTGAATTTAATTAAAATTTAATTTAAATGTAATTCAAATTTAATTGAAATGTAATTCAAATGTAATTTAATTTAAATTTAATTTAAATTTAATTTAATTTAAATTTAATTTGAATGCACTTTAAATTTAATTTAAATTTAATTTAAATTTAATTTAAATTTAATTTAAATTTAAAGTTATAAACCACCATTTCCTTACTGTGCCCTAATATTGGCTTAAAATATGTAAAAGCCCTATAATTGTAAATCCACTTTTCTTCCACTTTGAAGATTTCAACAAATTGAAATAAGACAACCTTTTATTGCACTTTTTTCTTTGGTTGTCAACATGTCTGCTTACTTTTTTTAAAATTCAAGACAACAAAGTACTGAACCTTTGTTGTCATTATTTTCAACACTCCGTAACAAGACAAGGCAATTAGCTTACCCTCACACAAATCACTCGTGTCCGCCACGTAAACAGCGTTCACACCTGCTTCATTTCCTGATCCGAACCTTGAGCAAAAGGCCTCCGGGATGTGTAAACATTAATGAGTCTGCCCTGCGCTTTGTGCGGTCGCGCCATCTGTGGCGATTCCGGCTTGACACAGTCGGTCACGCTTCCCCGGATTTGTCTACCCATTCCACCGAGAATCAAGAGACGGAATTGGCATGCAGGACGGTTTTTAGTATTTCTGTCGCACTCGCCGGAAAGGCAAAGGAGAGAGGAGAGCTGGGCCTCGCTGTGGTGGCCAATGTTGTGATGGGTTAATAGAGAAAAATCCAGGTCGAAGCTCGTTACATGCTGATTGATTTGTTCAAATAAACCTGTTTAACTACTGCTTAGATCCAGTCAATCGTCTCCAGTGTCATTACAGAGCAAGTTAGAGAGCCAAGTATGATTATTATTAAAAAGTTTGGAAACTATGGAGTACTTAGATGACCAATTGAAGCAATGTTTAGCATTGTAAAAGGGCTTATTAAGAGTCATAAAATTACATTTCTACCGACAACATATTGACTCTATTCTTGCAGTTACAACTTTATCATCACTCCATTTTTATTCAAAGAACATTCTCGTAAATATAACTATTCTCAGAATATTTCATATTCATCTCTGTTCACAAATGGGCTAATTTTTTGGACAATACTTTAACTTCATTGTCATAATACCTTTATTCCTGTATAATTGTGATTTTATCCTTATATGTAGACTTTGTAAAATAAAAATATTTTCATATAACTCGTAAAATTATTCTTGTAATATTCTGACTTGATAATTGTTGCATTTTAACTGGAAAATACATTTAGTTATTTTTTTCCGATGTATAAGGCGCACCGGAGTATAAGGCGCACCATCAATGAATGGTGTATTTTCAAACATTTTTCATATATAAGGTGCACCGGACTATTAGGCACACGTTCAATGAATGAAAAATGTTTCCAAATATAATGTAAATACAGTAAAGTCTCGTTATATCGATATTCAAGGGAGTCCGAAAAAATATCGATATAACCGGGACTATCGATATATCCGACCCTGTTTGCATGTAATTTTCTCTGTGCGTGCATAGAAATAGTATCGATATAACCGGGACTATCGATATATCCGATATCGATATAACGAGACTTTACTGTATATAAGTTTTGACAGGAGTTGCGAGACCTGTTGCGGCTCAATATCACTTCACATATAAGGCACACCTGCATATAAGGGGCAAGGTCATCTTTTGAAAAGAAAATCAAGGCTTTTGGGGTGCGCCTTATACACCGGAAAAAACTGTAGTTTACGCATAATATAAATACAGCTGCATTGCCTCTGTCATGATTGCCTATTGATGATCCAAGATGTCACACAATGGTCGCAAAGCAATATATCTGATAGTTTGCATCATTTCCTCACAACCGCGTTGACGTTGTGTGCCTGAAGGCCACGTGTTGGAATAAAGGACATTTTTTGGTGCCATGTGGATTAAAAAAAGGACGCGTGAGGGATCCTGGGATCACACCATCATGGCACAATGACTTTCAGCGTTTGCCAGCGGTTTTGGAGGCGGCCAATGTTGAAACTGAAAGGCTTGTTTGTGACATTTAGTGAAATGCTAGCGCAATGGGAAATCATTAAAATGCTGAGAGCTACAATTGGCAAGGGGTAAATATGAATTCGCTAATGCTCTGTGTTTTCTAAATACGGGCAGCTGTTACAAAGCGCTGAACGGATTTTTTTTTTGCATTGGAAAATGACTTCTCAATCTGGAGTGGTGAGATTGGTTAAATAGCGCGTCGTTTAAAATAGAGCCACATTAGAACTGATAGATTTTACCCTGCACTGTCAATGACATGCAACAACAATAGCTGACTGTTTAGATCAAATCAATTGATCTAAAGGGCATATCCAGTTTTCATTAGTCCAACGTCATTGTTGCCTTCATTTATTTTCACAAAATATTAGCCAAATTCCATAGCTGAGTGCTCACTTTACATACAACCTCACTTTACAGACAACACCACCTCACTTTACATATGACAGTACCTCACTTTACATTCACAAATTACATGTATTGTCTGTTGTCAATTGTCTGTCTTTTTTAGCCACGTTATATGTGCCTTGGACGCTGGGTCCGAGAGGGCAGTAATTTCATCTGTGCTGTATGTCATGTATATTAGCATATTTGACAATAAAGCTGACTTTGACTGAGCGCGGCATCTTCAAAGTGCAGGGATCGTGGGTTCAAGACCCGGTCCGGCCTCCCTGTGTGGAGTTCACATGTTCTCCGGTACTGCGATTTCCCCCCACTTTCCAAAAATATGCATGGCAGGCCGATTGAACACCCAAAATTGTCTCGAGGTATGAATGTGAGCACGCATGGTTGTTTGTCTCTGTGTTGCCATGCGATTTGATGGCAACCAATTCACGGTGTCCCCCGCCGAGTGCCCGAAGATGGCTGGGATAGGATCCAGGGCCTCCTAATTAGACAAATTCAAAAAGCCTTCAAATGGGTGGGAAATGCCCTAACCCCAACCCTAACCCAGAAATAAAACCCCAATACCAATTCAAACCCTAACCCTTAAAACCCTAACCCCTAAACCTAACCCCCCTAACCCTGAATCACTCAACTCCAGCCAAACCCAAACCTGAAATTCTACCTTCCATAGCATATTGGCTGCTGAAAATGTCTATTTTCATACGGGATTGAAATGACTGAAGTACATATTTCTTGTTTTATTTTGGTGACAACATTAAACATGGTCTGTCTGCTTTCAATCAAAACACGTACATTTTTCTGAAACTTGCAATCTCATTATTTGTGTGCTCAGGCTAAAGCCATGTCTCGTCCAAAATATTACTTCGCATATGATAGCATGTTGGTTTCACAGAACTATATTGGAGTAACAAGAGGAGCTTCATTTCTTTAGATATGTGAGTTCATTATATTAAAAATGTTTAGCTGACATCTTGAAGTATTTACAGGGAATTATAAACATTTTATTTACTCACTGTTATTTTTTTTCATGATAGCTTGGTGCCACTCTACTTACAAAGAGGATTCCAAAGGCAAATTCTGATCAAAACCGTAAAGGCAAGAATTGGATGTACATGGGCAAGTACTGGCTTGGCATGCGTACGGTCATACTATTCGTTTTTTGGACATTTTTGAGGTTGCTGATAACTTGGACAAAAATGCCCCCTGGACGTGAACTTTTATATCTGTGGCGATAATAAGGCTAATTGTCTGATCATAAAAAGTACGAATGATTGGCTTGTGACTAATTACTCGATTAGTGTTGCTAAAAGTTGTCAAACCCACCGTTTGCTTTAAATACTGTAGCTAAAGGAAGGAGCGGGTTTAATTTAGCAGAAACATATTCTTCTAGTCTGCCTGGCAGTGTGTGAAAAGACTGCGAGGCAATGGCATCTGGGTACCTTTGGCAGGGAGACGCTAATGACCTGAGGAAAGGTTGATCTCCTTCACTTAACTCACTAATTCTCTGCTGGATGATGATTGAGTGAGGGAGGAAATGGGGAGCTACGGTAATAAAGAGAAGGCCAGTCAAAGTATTTTGGAGTGGATGGTGGAAAAGCGGCACGTTGCCTTGTGGAACATGACACAGTATTAATGATTAGCTTCGAAGAAAAAACACGAAGAAAACAGTAAACACCGACATGTGCATTCAGGACAAACAAAATTTAATAACTCACTTCCCTGCCATTCACAAATTTGTTCAGGAATTGAATTGAATATATGAGACATTGCCATTCCCGAATGAGTTTGGTTTTGTTTTTTCTTACTTGGGTGTCGATAAAGTGCTGGCAAGACCTCTGTCAATATTTTCCCTTCCACAAGACTTTCCCTTTTTTGCCCATGTCAGCGCTTTGTTCCAGCTTCAGCTGTTGTTAAAGCGCTATATAAACCAATATGTATGTATTGCACTGTATTTTGGACAGTTGGACAGTTTGGACACTAATTTCAAACTCATATCACTCCAGACCCATATAATTTAGGAATTAACTCTTTTTTTCCGATGAAAGAACAGAGTCTAAGGGTTCTTATGGTGCATTGAATCGTTATTTAGTCCTAGAAGTCAATATTCTGTGGATCATGGAATTCGAGTGATGATGACAAAAACCCTGGCACTGGATTGAACACATTTTTGCACATCTGGCAATGAATGAGTCAATGTACATTTCGAAGTAGAATATTCCGTAAAAGTGGCATGCGACTCAAATTACGAGCGCGTGTATACGAGAAAATCACTGCCATGATTGTGATGCGACATGTGCCCGCAGTCACGAGCCTAATGGCATGCTAATTAAAAGCACTGCGCTGTGGGCACTGACAACCACACTGGCAGACAACAAGTGTGCTCGCTGTACAGGTTTCGCAGGCTCGAATGAGGCCCAAACACATACAGTGATGCTGATAGGTCTGGTCTGGTTGACCATTAAGATGGCAGGAAAGCAAGAAAACCGTGGACGATTGAATATGAAGGGTCTGGTACCTATTTGCAATGGCGACTGAGAGTAGACAGACTAGCTTTATGTAAAGGTAAGTCTGACCTTTCACACACAAACAATGTCAATTTACATATGTACATGAAGTAAACATATCATCTGATTTACATCCATACCATTCATTTTACTGATCCGCTTTAACCTCGCAATGGTCTGGGGCATGCTGAAGCATTGTGTTCGGGCATCGAGGAAAATGTTTCTTCAGCCGTCATCTGTACTTCTTTGAAGGTGTCGGACATTTCGCTCCTTATCCGAAGAACTTCGTTAGCGAACTAAAGTTGTGCTGGTAACCGTGGTCCTATATCCCTAATGGACAGAGGTGGCCGTGCGAGACCTCTGCTCTGATAGGTCCCTGCTCTAAGGAAGGTGTCGGACGGTTTGCTCCTCATCCAAAGGGCTTTGTCAGCGAGCTGAAGTTGTGCTCTTAACTCTGGCCCTACATGACCTAATGGACAGAGGACCTATCAGAGCATCGCGCCAGACCTCTACTCTGATAGGTCCTTGTGCTGGATCCCTGCTCTGATAGGTCCCTGTTCTTAGGCTGTGGGACAATCCCTGCTCTCAAAGGTCCCTGTCAAAGGTTGGGGGAGCAGGGACCTATCAGAGCAGAGGTCTGTCACGGCGACCTCTGTTCATTAGGGTTATAGGGCATGCTGAATCAGAGCAGGGGTCCGGCACAGGGACCTATGAGAGCAGACGTCTGGCACGCCCACCCCTGTCCATAAGGGATATATGCCAGGATTACCAGCATAACTTTAGTTAACTGACAAAGCTCTTCGGATGAGGAGCGAAATGTCCGACACCTTCAAAGAAGTACAGATGACATCTGAAGAAACCTTTTCCGCGATGGACCACTCCTGTACGACTGAGAGACTACACAGACGTTGTGTTCGGGCAGTTTCCGGGGGACATCCTGAACTGGTTACCAGGCAATCACAGGGCACACAGAGACAAACAACCATTCACACTCAGACGTGTCAGACTTAAGGACAATTTTGAGTGTCCATTCAGTCCGCTGAGCATCTTTTTGCAATATGGGAGAAACTGCTTCCCTGCAACCTAATTCAACCCAAACCATATTTTACTTCCTGCTTTGGATAATCCAGATGCTTTAGTTTAGTTCACATTCAGACACCAAAATGTCAGGTGCGACGGGTCAATGGAAATGCGCTCACCGGAATGCCCATTATGGCTTGCCAAATTCCGAACACACTAAACCAAGTTTGTACAGGCACAAACATCAGGATGTGCTAGTTCTTACGCTCAAGTGCATCTGCGCTGTCTCTGATTATGTTGCCTCAGGTGTGGTTTTGACATGTTACATAATGGTTGAAAAGGAATGGATGGACATATCGTTTGAATGTATCTATGGATGCGAAAGCAAAGTCAAATGTTTCCATGAAGTGTGTCTTCATTGGTTGGGGTGTATTTATGCCATCATTTTACCTCTCACCTTGTAAATGTGCTGTTGATCATCCCCTCTGCCACGTCACGACCAGAAGATTTACGTCCCGACACGCTCCCCTAGTCTTGAGACAACACAGACGGCGGCTGACAGGGAAGTCCAGATTGTCGGAGAACAGCGCACCTATTTAACAGCCTTGCGGACTTTACGGCCAACGCTGATGCGCTGAGAACACAAGCAAAAAGAGAACATTGATTGACCACTTGGACAAGGCCGAGGCGCCATAACTTTAAAGTGGAGCTTGATTGCCTTCTCCTCTCAACTTTGGTGGATGGCGATGTGACTTGGCTCGGCACCAACCGTAATACATCCCAATGCTAACCTCGCCTTAATACCTCTGTTAGAGCGAGCAAGCGGGATGTGGTGTTTGGCACGGTCGATGGCTGAAGAGGAAAACAACACCATTAAAGATTATTCATAAACCAAAACGAGATGTACAGAATGGGAAAAACAATGGATCTCTTTTCAACCCCCGTGCGTGTGTATGTATGTGTTTATTATGTGTGTGTATATTTCAGTGTGTGTGTGTGTGTGTGTGTGTGTGTGTGTGTCTGTATATGTATTTGCATGTGTATGTGTGTGTGCATGTGCATGTGTGGGCATGCGTGTGAGTGTGTGTGTGTATACACCACAAAGAATTTGGAGGAAGTCATAAAATGAGTGATGGGGAAAGCCCTTTGTGAGGTGAAAAAAGGGTCACCCGACTGTCTTATTATCATTTATTCGTCTGATGTAGCACTTTCTTGAGTGTCAGCACTTCCGCGCTCTTTTTATATATTAAGCATTTTTGTTCAAAGAGCCGCAAACACATATTAAATGAACATCTCTTCCCTTTTTAATCAGTGCATTCACATGCTTGAGCTTATCGTTTTTAATTTCCATCTCACATGGTAGTGTATTTGTACACTTTTGAGGAGGATTCAATTATTGTTGGGAGTTTTCCTCGCTTGGTCGAGCGTGTAATTGTGACTCGCCAGCATTTGTGTGCACTTTATAGCACAGTGCAAAAAGGTTACGCCACTGCTGTCATTTTGTCTGGCAATGATGCTCGTCATATGTGCCTGGAAAAATGTGTTCTTCTGCAAGAGTGCTGGAAAATACAAATCTATCATAAACACAACCGGAGTGGCACTCGGTTGGGCTTTGTGACCCCAAGAGAACCATCAAGAAATTGGATCCGCCTACTGTAAATACATATTTTCAGCCAGAAATTGTTTGCATTATTCAGTGGAGAGAAACAACTCAATAGCACTCCCGGGGAGAGAAGACCTCTGTCAAGTCCAAGCTGTTAACACCAACAACAACAAACGGGCATTTCCTGCTTCATGATGGATAACGTAAATATTTGTGTGTGTGTGTTTGTGAGTGTTTACTCTAAAATCAGTTTATCTGGCCCCAAGGTCAAATTCATTTCTACACATTTGAAAAGAAAAAAATAAGGTTGAATGGGAACACGTATGTACATTCTTCCATCCATCCATTTCTGAAAATGCTTATCTTGACGAGAGTCGCAATCCCAGCTGTTTTTTGGGCAGTGGCGTTTTACACCCGGAATCAGTTGCCAGCCAATTGCAGGGCACACAGAAACCAGCAACCATTCGCATCACACCTCCGCTCAATTGGTTCAATCAATCCATAGAATGTATCATATTTTAACATTTCATGCTGTTGTATGCATAATTGGCAGAACAAAAGGCCCACAATGGAAGCACAGAAAAGGTGAACAGACGAAGCCTGTTAAACTGTCGTCACCAGGTAGGAGATCTGGCCTTGGCCGTAATTTAGGACTTGGTTAACTCCTTCACAGGAAGAGCAATCTATCAGTTCATGGAAAGACAACCCATTAGAATGACTAGGTTCTGTTGTTTAAGGGATGTTGGTGCTTGGGACGTCCAGGGGCGTGGTTTTCAAATCAAGAAGACTATGTTTTACTAATACAGTAAAGTCTCGTTATGTCGATATTCAAGGGAGTCCGAAAAAATATCGATATAACCGGGACTATCGATATATCCGATATCGATATAACGAGACTTTACTGTATATCACTTAAATTTGCATATACTCTCAATAAATGGCTTGGTAGAGGGCTGCAGAAGTTGGGCGTCGGTCATGAATGGCCGCGTCCCCTGCCGGCAGTAAAAGCCAATCTTCCTGTGTTCCAGCATTTGTTCACAGTGTCCAAACAAACATCTCTGACAGCTTGTCATATATGTTTAGGGAATGTGGGAGGAAACCAGAGTACCCATAGAAAACCCATGCAGGCCCGGGAAGAACATGCAAACTCCACATAAGGTGGCCAAAGCCCGAATCAAACCTTGCACCTCTGAGATCGACGTGCTTACCAACCACTAGACCAAATGAGAAAAATCAAAATCAACGTTGTAACAGACACAAAATGATTCATTTTTAAGTTCTCATTTTTTGAAACGTTGAAATGGTAGGCACTTTCAAACGACAGCACTCTTGATTAGAATTCATTCGAGACTCGCAAGCGCTACCTCGTAAGTCGTGTTTTTGTTCCAGGAAGTAAAAAGACAACCCCCACAGTCACAGACACATGGTGCCCGTCCTTCATCACCCAGTGAAGGTCTCATCTTATCTGCGGCTGCTGCTTGCCTCTTCATTAATCACTCTGGGGTCCAATCCAATGGTGACTGATGGCTGACGCGGCCTTGTCCGGGCCATCCCTCAGCTATTGGGAAACACTCTGGGAGATGGGGGTTTAAGCATCTGCGCTGTCTCTGATTATGTTGCCTCAGGTGTGGTTTTGACATGTTACATAATGGTTGAAAAGGAATGGATGGACGTATCGTGCGAATGTATCTATGGATGCGAAAGCAAAGTCAAATGTTTCCATGAAGTGTGTCTTCATTGGTTGGGGTGTATTTATGCCATCATTTTACCTCTCACCTTGTAAATGTGCTGTTGATCATCCCCTCTGCCACGTCACGACCAGAAGATTTACGTCCCGACACGCTCCCCTAGTCTTGAGACAACACAGACGGCGGCTGACAGGGAAGTCCAGATTGTCGGAGAACAGCGCACCTATTTAACAGTCTCGCGGACTTTACGGCCAACGCTGATGCGCTGAGAACACAAGCAAAAAGAGAACATTGATTGACCACTTGGACAAGGCCGAGGCGCCATAACTTTAAAGTGGAGCTTAATTGCCTTCTCCTCCCAACTTTGGTGGATGGCGATGTGACTTGGCTCGGCACCAACCGTAATACATCCCAATGCTAACCTCGCCTTAATACCTCTGTTAGAGCGAGCAAGCGGGATGTGGTGTTTGGCACGGTCGATGGCTGAAGAGGAAAACAACACCATTAAAGATTATTCATAAACCAAAACGAGATGTACAGAATGGGAAAAACAATGGATCTCTTTTCAACCCCCGTGCGTGTGTATGTATGTGTTTATTATGTGTGTGTATATTTCAGTGTGTGTGTGTGTGTGTTTGTGTGTGTGTGTCTGTATATGTATTTGCATGTGTATGTGTGTGTGCATGTGCATGTGTGGGCATGCGTGTGAGTGTGTGTGTGTATACACCACAAAGAATTTGGAGGAAGTCATAAAATGAGTGATGGGGAAAGCCCTTTGTGAGGTGAAAAAAGGGTCACCCGACTGTCTTATTATCATTTATTCGTCTGATGTAGCACTTTCTTGAGTGTCAGCACTTCCGCGCTCTTTTTATATATTAAGCATTTTTGTTCAAAGAGCCGCAAACACATATTAAATGAACATCTCTTCCCTTTTTAATCAGTGCATTCACATGCTTGAGCTTATCGTTTTTAATTTCCATCTCACATGGATGTTTAGTGTATTTGTACACTTTTGAGGAGGATTCAATTATTGTTGGGAGTTTTCCTCGCTTGGTCGAGCGTGTAATTGTGACTCGCCAGCATTTGTGTGCACTTTATAGCACCGTGCAAAAAGGTTACGCCACTGCTGTCATTTTGTCTGGCAATGATGCTCGTCGTATGTGCCTGGAAAGATGTGTTCTTCTGCAAGAGTGCTGGAAAATACAAATCTATCATAAACACAACCGGAGTGGCACTCGGTTGGGCTTTGTGACCCCAAGAGAACCATCAACAAATTGGATCCGCCTACTGTAAATACATATTTTCAGCCAGAAATTGTTTGCATTATTCAGTGGAGAGAAACAACTCAATAGCACTCCCGGGGAGAGAAGACCTCTGTCAAGTCCAAGCTGTTAACACCAACAACAACAAACGGGCATTTCCTGCTTCATGATGGATAACGTAAATATTTGTGTGTGTGTGTTTGTGAGTGTTTACTCTAAAATCAGTTTATCTGGCCCCAAGGTCAAATTCATTTCTACACATTTGAAAAGAAAAAAATAAGGTTGAATGGGAACACGTATGTACATTCTTCCATCCATCCATTTCTGAAAATGCTTATCTTGACGAGAGTCGCAATCCCAGCTGTTTTTTGGGCAGTGGCGTTTTACACCCGGAATCAGTTGCCAGCCAATTGCAGGGCACACAGAAACCAGCAACCATTCGCATCACACCTCCGCTCAATTGGTTCAATCAATCCATAGAATTTATCATATTTTAACATTTCATGCTGTTGTATGCATAATTGGCAGAACAAAAGGCCCACAATGGAAGCACAGAAAAGGTGAACAGACGAAGCCTGTTAAACTGTCGTCACCAGGTAGGAGATCTGGCCTTGGCCGTAATTTAGGACTTGGTTAACTCCTTCACAGGAAGAGCAATCTATCAGTTCATGGAAAGACAACCCATTAGAATGACTAGGTTCTGTTGTTTAAGGGATGTTGGTGCTTGGGACGTCCAGGGGCGTGGTTTTCAAATCAAGAAGACTATGTTTTACTAATACAGTAAAGTCTCGTTATATCGATATTCAAGGGAGTCCGAAAAAATATCGATATAGATATCGATATAACGAGACTTTACTGTATATCACTTAAATTTGCATATACTCTCAATAAATGGCTTGGTAGAGGGCTGCAGAAGTTGGGCGTCGGTCATGAATGGCTGCGTCCCCTGCCGGCAGTAAAAGCCAATCTTCCTGTGTTCCAGCATTTGTTCACAGTGTCCAAACAAACATCTCTGACAGCTTGTCATATATGTTTAGGGAATGTGGGAGGAAACCAGAGTACCCATAGAAAACCCATGCAGGCCCGGGAAGAACATGCAAACTCCACATAAGGTGGCCAAAGCCCGAATCAAACCTTGCACCTCTGAGATCGACGTGCTTACCAACCACTAGACCAAATGAGAAAAATCAAAATCAACGTTGTAACAGACACAAAATGATTCATTTTTAAGTTCTCATTTTTTGAAACGTTGAAATGGTAGGCACTTTCAAACGACAGCACTCTTGATTAGAATTCATTCGAGACTCGCAAGCGCTACCTCGTAAGTCGTGTTTTTGTTCCAGGAAGTAAAAAGACAACCCCCACAGTCACAGACACATGGTGCCCGTCCTTCATCACCCAGTGAAGGTCTCATCTTATCTGCGGCTGCTGCTTGCCTCTTCATTAATCACTCTGGGGTCCAATCCAATGGTGACTGATGGCTGACGCGGCCTTGTCCGGGCCATCCCTCAGCTATTGGGAAACACTCTGGGAGATGGGGGTTTAAAGCAAAAACAAAAAATTGTGAAGGTGATGTTTGTGCTTCTCCTGTAAAAACGAAGATATGCCATGTAAGTTTTTTTTTTTGTGGGGCTGCAACATCAACACATTTTCAGCAATGAGAAGTTCTTTTTGGGCCTGCCGGGATGGAACAACAGCGGAACCTCGCTCCACGAACTTAAATTGTTCCAGGCAGGATCATCTGTGAACAGAAACAATTTTCGAATTCAATTATGGTCACATTATTTTTAACTCATTCACTGCCTGACGTGAAAAAATGTGCCCACGACAGTGCCAGGGTATTTGTCATTGTCACTTGAATTCCAGGACCCACATAATATTGAGTTTTAGGACTACATAAACATGCAATGCAGTGTAAGAAACCTTAGACTCTCTTCTTTCATCAGAAAAAAAGTTCTAAAAAAATTCCCAAGTTATATAGGTCTGGAGTAATATAATTGAAATGAGGGCGGCTGTACAAAATACAATGCTATACTGTACTGTGCTATATTGGTTTATATAATAATAATAATGATAATAATGATCATAATAATAATACATTTTATTTCATGCACCTTTCAAAGCTTTCAAGGACACTTTACAGTCACAGACAAGCGTAGATAAAAAAATAAATACTATGTAAAATACAATTATAAATAGAAACGAGATAAAATTACACAGAAAATGTGATTTTAAATAGGTGGGTTTTGAGATGGGATTTGAAGGTGGGGAGAGAATCAATTTTACGAATGTTGGGAGGAAGTGAGTTCCAGAGTTTGGGGGTAGAGTGGCTGAAAGCTCTGTCCCCCATCGTGCTGAGACGGGCGGGGGGGGGGGGGGGGGTGTCGCACGGAGGTGAAGGGAGGAAGAGGATCTGAGGGAACAAGAGGGAATAGAAATTTGAAGAAGGTCAGATAGGTATGGGGAGGAAGGTTATGGATAGCTTTAACTGTATAAAGAAGAATTTAAAAATTGATTCTATATTTGACCGTGAGTCAGTGGAGCTCTTGGAGGACTGGGGTGATGTGGTGAAAGGATGAGGTTCTGAAGAATTCTGGACGAGTTGAAGTTTGTGGAGAAGTTTCTGAGGGACACCAAAGAGAAGTGAATTGAAACAATCAATTTTGGAGGTAACAAGACTATAAACAAGAGACGGCGAATTAATATTGCGGAGGTGGAAGAACGCAGATTGGGTTAAGTTATTTATGTATTATACTTGAAAAGAGAAACAACATATTTTCTATCCAATTGGGATATTTTAGAACTGTTTTGAAGAAAGGAAAAGGAAAGTACAGGATATCCAGTGCTTTCGTCAACATAAAAATGGAAACGGGTCAAATTGACCCCTTAACATAATATGAGGGTTAATGAACTGAAGTTGTCCGTGAAGCAAAGCAAATTTTCTGTCTGTGGTGTTAGTAAACAAAGCTTCCAATGTCAGATTTTTTTCACCCCTCTCATCCAATCTGAGAATTAAATACTAAATGCAAATGGTTGGCAGCAGGAGGTGGCAAATGAAACGCTTTGCTCTCATAGAGGCAGTATATAAATGGTCCTCCAAAAAGATGAAACAAATCAAACTGAGGGAGCAAGACGATCCATAGTAATCAATGCGACTGCATTGAGCTCACTGCTTCACCGACGTCAGCAATCAGCAGCGCAAACACACATTTGTTCGACGACTAATACATTCGCACACATGCAAGCGCACTCACGCGAAGCACCGATAGAGGCACTAAGAGTGAAGTGTGGTAATTACATATGAAGTGTGAGTAAGGGGCTGTTTTTTAAGTCACACTCACCTTTTTCATACCGGCCTTCATCCTGAGTGATTGGCCCTCAACATTGCAATTATTTGACCAATCAAGCAGGTCAAACTCGTGTGAATATGCCGTATACGTAATACGCACACCCACACAAATGAATCCGTAAGGTTTCATTGGTCCCAAGATTTGAAGTGTCACTATTGATTCATTGCTTACACGATTTGGACATCCATGATGAAACAAATGTTACATTTTGTCAAAAATTAGGCTGTCACTCAAAATATTTCAGAATTGAAGTCATTCACTGACAGACGACATGCAAAGAAATGTGTCCACTCCACTGCCAGGGTTCTTGTCATTGTCACTCAAATTGCAGGACGCACAGAATATTGAGTATTAGGACTACATAAACATTGCAGTGGACATACATAAACAATGCAGTGGAAGAAACCATAGACTGTCTTCTTTCATCAGAAAAAAAAACAGTTAATTCCAAAGTTATATGGGTCTGGAGTTATCTGAGCCTGAAATGGGGGCGGCTGTACAAAATACAATACATAGTGATTTATATAGTGATTTAACAAGAGCTGAAGCTGTAACAAAGTGCTCAAATGAACAAAAGGCAAATTATGAAAATCCTACTGGACCCTCCGCACCCTGCCCACCACCTTTTCCAGCTACTCCCCTCAGGCAGGCGCTACCGATCCATGCGCACCAAATCCAGCAGACATTTAAACAGCTTCTTCCCCCAAGCCATTAACTCTTTGAACTCTTCAACAGTAGCCAAAATGGAACTGTATAGTGCCACTTAGCAGTTTTTTTGATGAAGATACTAGTGCAGCGTGTTCTACCGGAAACAAATTCCTTGTGTGTTCTACATACTTGGCAATAAAGATGATTCTGATGCCCTCTTGTGGAAAAGGAAGACCAGTGTCAGAGGTCTGACCAACCGCTTTATCGGCACCACCCGCAAGAAAAAAACACAACTCAAACAAATGCGGTAATGGCAGTGAATGAGTTAAATGTCTCCCACCATGTATCTAATCGCTGTATAGACATTCCCATACTTACAAATATTCGAGTTACGAACAGTGGTACATACAAACATTTTTGTAGTAAGAAATGTAGTATTCTCTCCAGTTGTACATGTACATAACTTTATAGACCATATATTTTATTACATGTTTATTTTTCAGTACAAACCGATACCAGTTACTTATACAAGCCTTAAGGACAACCGACACCTCCTGACAAGTTGTGTCCATAATTTGTAAAATCACTTCAAATG